>NC_058130.1:627310510-627387637 GCF_016433145.1 Gracilinanus agilis
ATGTCCCAAAAGTTGGGCTCTTTGGGTTTATCATACACTGTCTTGCTGATGTCATTAACCCCAAGTCTATTCCACTGATCCTCCATTCTGTCTCTTAGTCAGTATTATATTGTTTTGATGACTGCTGCTTTATAGTATGGTTTAATATCTGGTACTGCTATGCCTCCTTCCTTCACATTTTTTTCATTATTTCCCTTGATATTCTTGATCTTTTGTTATTCCAAATGAAATTTGTTATAGTTTTTCCTAATTCAGTAGAGAAGTTTTTTGGTAGTTTGGCACTAAATAGGTAAATTAATTTGGGTAGAATGGTCATTTTTATTATGTTAGCTTATCCTACTCATGAGCAATCAATGGCTTTCCAATTGTTTAGATCCAGTTTTATTTGTTTGGAAAGTGTTTTGTAGTTGTTTTTGTATAATTGCTGTGTTTGTTTTGGTAGATAGATTCCCAAGTATTTTACATTGTCTAGGGTGATTTTAAATGGTGTTTCTCTTTGTAACTCTTGCTGCTCTACTGTGTTGGAAATGTATAGAAATGCTGATGATTTATGTGCATTTATTTTGTATCCTGCAACTTTGCTAAAGTTTTTGATTATTTCTACAAGCTTCTTAGTTGATTCTCTAGGATTTTTTAAGTAGACCATCATATCATCTGCAAAGAGTGATAGCTTAGTCTCCTCATTGCCTATTTTGATACCTTCAATTTCTTTTTCTTCTCTAATTGCTACTGCTAGTGTTTCTAGTACTATGTTGAATAATAGAGGTGATAATGGGCATCCTTATTTTACTCCTGATCTTATTGGGAAGGCTTCTAATTTATCCCCATTGAGTATGATGTTTGTTGATGGTTTTAGGTATATACTATTTATCATTTTTAAGAAAGGTCCTTCTATTCCTATACTTTTCAGTGTTTTCAATAGGAATGGATGCTGTATTTTGTCAAAGGCTTTTTCAGCATCTATTGAGATAATCATGTGATTTTTGTTTGTTAGACTGTTGATATGGTCAATTATGTGGATAGTTTTCCTAATGTTGAACCATCCTTGCATTCCTGGTATAAATCCCACCTGACCATGGTGGATGATCTTCTTAATTACTTGCTGGAGTCTCTTTGCTAGTATTCTATTTAAGATTTTTGCATCTATGTTCATTAGGGAGATTGGTCTGTAGTTTTCTTTCTCTGTTTTTGATCTCCCTGGCTTTGGAATCAGTACCATATTTGTGTCATAAAAGGAATTTGGTAGCACTCCTTCTTTGCTTATCATATCAAATAATTTGTATAGTATTGGGATTAGTTGCTCTTTGAATGTCTGATAGAATTCACTTGTGAATCCATCAGGCTCTGGCGATTTTTTCTTAGGGAGTTCTTTGATGGCTTGTTCAATTTCTATTTCTGATATGTGATTATTTAGGTATTCTATTTCTTCTGCTTTTAATCTAGGAAGTTTATATTTTTGTAAATATTCATCCATATCTCCTAAATTGTTATATTTACTGCCATATAATTGGGAGAAATAGTTTTTAATGATTGCCTTAATTTCCCCTTCATTAGAGGTGAGGTCTCCCTTTTCATCTTTGATACTATCAATTTGGTTTTCTTCTTTCCTTTTTTTTTATTAGATTGACCAGTACTTTGTCTATTTTATCTGTTTTTTCAAAATACCAGCTTCTAATCTTATTTATTAATTCAATAGTTCTTTTACTTTTGATTTTATTAATTTCTCCCTTGATTTTTAGTATTTCTAACTTAGTTTTGATCTGGGGATTTTTAATTTGCTTGCTTTCTAATTTTTTGAGTTGCATGCCCAATTCATTCATCTCTGCCCTCCTTAATTTGTTAATATATGCACTCAAGGATTTAAATTTCCCCCTGAGTCCTGCCTTGGCCGCATCCCACAGAGTTTGGTAGGATGTCTCATCATTTTCATTTTCTTCAATGAAATTGTTGATTGTTTCTATGATTCCTTCTTTAACAAATTGGTTTTGGAGAATCATATTATTTAATTTCCAATTAGTTTTTGATTTTCCTGTCCAGGTGCCCTTACTAATTATTATTTTTATTGCATTATGATCTGAGAAGATTACATTTATTATTTCTGCTCTTTTGCATTTGTTTGCAATGATTCTATGCCCTATAACATGGTCAATCTTTGTGAATGTGCCATGTGCAGCTGAAAAGAAGGTGTATTCCTTTTTGTTCCTATTTATTTTCCTCCACATATCAATTAGATCTAATTTTTCTAGGACTTCATTCACCTCTCTAACCTCTTTCTTATTTATTTTTTGGTTTGATTTATCTAGATCTGACAGAGGAATATTTAGATCTCCCACTACTATGGTTTTACTATCTATTTCCTTCTTGAGCTCTGCCAGTTTCTCCTTTATGAATTTGGGTGCTATGCCACTTGGTGCATACACATTGAGCAGTGTTATTTCCTCATTGTTTATACTGCCTTTAATCAGGATGTAATGACCTTCCCTGTCTTTTTTAATGATATCTATTTTTACTTTTACTTTGTCAGAAATCATGATTGCCATTGCTGCCTTCTTTTTCTCATTTGAAGCCCAAAAGATTTTTCTCCAGCCCTTCACCTTAAACCTGTGTATGTCTACCCACCTCATATGTATTTCTTGTAGACAGCATATGATAGGATTTAGATTTCTAATTGACTCTGCTATTTGCTTCCGTTTTATGGGAGAGTTCATCCCATTCACATTCAGAATTTTAATTATTAGTTGTGTATTCCCCAACATTTTGGTATCCTCTCCTAGTTCTATACCTTCTTCTTACACTATTTCCTTTTAAACCAGTTTTTTTGTTTTAGACCAGTCCCCCTTGTCCCCTCCCTTGATTCACTACCCTTTCCATCTCCTCCCTCATTATTCCCCTCTTTTTATTTTTAAGGCCTAATGAATTCCCTCCCTTTTCTTCTTCCCTCCCTTTTCTTCTTCCCTCCCTTTTTTGACCTTCCCACTTCCCTGTTCCCCTTGGTTTATACCTTCTGACTTTCTCAGTAGGGTTAGATAGAGTTTTTTATCCTAATGGATAATATAGCTACTCTTCCCTCTCCGGGTTGATTACACTGAGTGTAAGGTTTAAGTATTACCTCTTAATGCTCTCTTCCTCTCCTTCTTATAATAGTATTTGTCCCATGCCCTCTTTGTTTGTAATAGAATATCCTATTTTCCTCATTCTCTCCAGTTTCTCTTGGTGTCCCCTACTATTCATCCCCCTCTTTCCCACCCCCCATATCATCTTAGACCATTTTGTTTTCCACCCTCTCCCTATGAATTATTCTTCTGATTACTATAATAGTGAATACTATAATAGTGAATATAGTTCACTACAGAGAATTATACATAGCATTTCTCCACATAGGAATACAGATAATTAGATCTTACTGAGACCCTTAAAAAGGCAAATTTAAAAATTATGAGTTTTCTTTCTTTCCCCTATGTTTCTTATTTACCTTTTCATGTTTCTCTCGATTTTTGTGGTTGGATATCAAACTTTCCATTTAGTCCTGGTCTTTTCTGGGCAAATACTTGGAAATCTTCAATTCTGTTGAATGCCCATACTTTCCCCTGGAAGTATATAGTCAATTTTGATGGGTAGTTGATCCGTGGTTGCAGGCCCAGCTCTCTTGCCTTTCTGAATATCATATTCCAAGCCTTGTGGTCTTTTAGTGTGGAGGCTGCCAGATCCTGTGTGATCCTGATTGGTGCTCCTTGATATTTGAATTGTCTCTTTCTGGCTTCTTGTAAGATTTTTTTTCTTTTACTTGGAAGCTCTTAAATTTGGCTATTATATTCCTGGGCATTGTCTTTTCTGGGTCTGGTGTAGAGGGTGATCTATGGATCCTTTCAATGTCTATATTGCCCTCTTGTTGTAGGACTTCAGGGCAATTTTGGTGAATAATTTCTTTTAGTATGGAGTCCAAATTTCTATTAATTTCTGCTTTTTCAGGGAGACCAATGATCCTCAGATTGTCTCTTCTAGACTGGTTTTCTTGGTCTGTCACTTTCTTATTGAGATATTTCATGTTTCCTACTATTTTATCAGTCTTTTGACTTTGTTTTATTTGTTCTTGCTGTCTTGAGAGATCATTAGCTTCTAATTGCTCAATTCTAGCCTTTAGGGACTGGTTTTCCTTTTCAATCTGTTCGTTTCTGGTGTTCAATTTGCTTATCAGTTCATTTGATTTCTGAGCCTCACTTTCCAATTGCAAAATTCTGCCTTTTAAACTGTTATTTTCTTGCCTGATTTCCTTTTGAGCTATTTTCTATTTCTCTAGCCAAATCTTTTCCAACTTTCTTGTCATCTCAGATTTGAACTCTTCAAGAGCTTGTGACCAGTTTTCATTATTTTGGGAGGGTCCGGATGTGATTGCTTGTTTGTTTTCCTCTTCTGTTTGCTCTGTTGTCTGGATTTTCTCTGTGTAAAAGTTGTCGAGTGTTAAAGATTTCTTCTTGTTGTTGTTAATCTTTCTCTTTTGGCCTTCCTGATTCTGGGTTGCCATTGTTAGCCCAGCCCATTCTCAGCTTTATCCTTACGCTCAGGGTCTGTCTGTGCTCTTTAGGCTTCTGAGGTCTCAGGTCTGGTTGTTCTCAAGGTCACGCCCCCTGGTGGAACCCCTTGCTTGATCCTCTGCCAGAGGTTCCTTTACAGGTCTCAGGGCGCTGCTTTCACAGTCGTATACCCGAATGCACTGGTTCCCCACTCAGGGTTTCAGAACCTTCGCTCAAGCCTGTGTCCACCTCCGCCCATGCCTGCACTCTGTGTCTACACTCAAAGACAGTGTGCGTTCTTTAGCCTTTTGGGGTCCTAAGTCTTGCTGCTCTCAGGAACAGGCCCTGGAGCTGCCAATGACTGAATGGGTGCCCCAAACTTGCTCTATTTCTCTTGAGCTGGCTTTGGCATTGTAGGTGGTGTGTGTGTGTGGGGGGGGGAGTATTGCTTAGCCCACAATTTAGTGAAAGCTGTTTCACCCCTTTATAGCATGGAAATGCCCCAATTCCACGTACCTTCCACACTGAGCCCTGTTGTGGGGTCCCTCCATTCATCTGGATTTGTTTTTATGTCCCCTTGAGGAGTCCTGTGTATTTCAGTTAGGACCTGCTTTTTACTCTGCCGCCATCTTAACCCAGAAGACTTTCTGCTTTCTTTTTAATCTTGTTTTCATAGGCTTTGTTTCTGTAAAGTCTTTTAAAATTTAACATATTCAAAATTATCCACTTTACATCTTATAATGTTGTCTAACACTTGTTTGGTCATAAGCTCTTCCCTTATCTATAGATGCGACAGATAAACTATACCATGCTTCCCTAATTTGCTTGTAGTATCACTCTTTATGTCTAAATCATGAACCCATTTTAACCTTATCTTGGCATACAGTTTGAGATGTTGGTCTATACCTGCTCTCTGCCATATTATTTTCCAGTTTTTCAGTGGTTTTTGTCAAATAGTGAGCCCTTGTTCCCAAAGCTTGGATCTTTGGATTTATCAAGCACTAAATTACTATGGTGATTTACTTGTATGTACTGTGTACCTAATCTATTTCACTGATACACCACTCAGATTCTTAGCTATTGTCACATTGTTTGAGGAATCCTCCTTTGTGATACGGTTTGAGATCATGTACAGCTAAACCACCTTATTTCACATGTTTTCATTGATTCCCTTAATATTCTTGACCTTTTATTCTTACAGATGAATTTTGTTATTATTTTTCTAGTTTGATAACATAATTTTGGGGAAGTTTGGTATGGCTGTGAATAAGTAGATTAATTTAGAAATTATCATTTTTATATTGATTCAGCTTACCAATAAGCAATTAATATTTTTCCAGTTGTTTATATCTAACTTTATTTGTATGAAAAGTGTTCATATAGTTCCTGAATATGTCTTGGTAAGTAGACTCCCAAGTATTTTATATTATCTCTGCTTAATTTAAATGCAATTTCTTTTTCTATTTCTTGCTGGTGGGTAATACGCACACACACACACACACACACACACACACACACACACACACATATAATTCTAATGATTTATATGGGTTTCTTTTATATCCTACAAATATGCCAGAGTTGTTCATTATTTCAACAAATTTTTAGTTGATTCTCTAGGATTCACTAAGTATACCATCATATAATCTACAAAGAGTGATAGTTTTGTTTCTTTATTGCCTATTCTAATTCTTCCATTTTATTTTTCTCCCCTTATAGTTATAGTTAGCATTACAAGTACAAAGTACAATATTGAATAATAGTGGTGATAATAGGGATTCTCACTTCAACCCTCATTTTAATGGGAAGGCTTCTAGGTTATCCCCATTAAAGATAATGCTTGCTGATGGTTTTAGATAGACATTATTTATCATTTTAAGGAAAGTTCCATTTATTCCTATGCTCTCTAGTGTTTTAAATATGAATGGGTACTATATTTTGTGAAAGGCTTTTTTTTTTGCATGTAGTGAGATATTCTTATAATTGCTTTTGCTTTTTAAAAAAATTGATATGGCCAATTATGCTATAGGTTTTCCTGGTATTGAACCAATGCTGCATTCCTGGTATAAAAACAACCTGTTATAGTATATGGTCTTTGTGACATATTGCTCCTTGTTAGTATTTTATTTAGAATTTTTGCATCAACATTCATTAGGGAAATTAGTCTATAATTTTCTTTCCTTTTTTTAACTCTCCCTGGTTTAGGTATCAGCATTATATTTGCTCTATTAACGGAATTTGGTAGGACTGCTTCCTCCCCTATTTTTCTAAATAATTTCTATAGAATCAAGATTAATTGCTCTTTAAATGTTTGAAAGAATTCACTTGTGAATTTATATTTGTCCCTAGGAATTTTTTCTTAGGGAGTTCAGTGTTGGCTTGTACAGTTTCTTTTTCTAAAATGGGATTCTTTAAGCATTCTTTCTTATCTTCTGTTAAACTAGGCAATTTCTATTTTCGTAAATATTTATCCATTTTACTTAGACTATCAGATTAATTGGTATATAATTGAGTAAAATAACTCCTAATAATTGCTTTAACTTCCTCTTCATTGTTGATGAATTCACTCTTTTCATTCATTTACCCTTTTTGATACTGGTAATTTGGTTTTCTTTTATTTAATTAATTAACCAATGGTTTATTTACATTTGTGTGTCCTTGTAAAACCAACTTCTAGTTTCACTTATTAGTTCAATGGTTTCCTTACATTAAGTTTTATTAATCTCATCTTTAATTTCTAATATTTCTAATTTGGTGTTTAGTTGGGGATTTTTAATTCATCCTTTTCCTAGTATTTTTAGTAGCATGCTTAATGCATTGATCTGCTGCTCTTTTTCTATTTTAATGATGTAAGCATTGAGAGAGATAAATTTTTCCTTTAAGTACTATTTTGACTCTACCCCATAAATTTTGGTATTTGTTGGTTCATTGTTGTCATTTTCTTTAATTAGAATCTTATATCTTGACTTCCAATCCAATCCTTTAATTTTTTTCATCTAGATCTCATTATGTCACACAGCTTTTGTTGGTGCTAACCCTGTGGCTTAACAGGATTTTTGAGTAATATTTCCTTTGTCAGATGATAAAAGACTAACATTAGCCTAACATGCAGAGGGAAAAGTCTGAAGGTAGAAACACATTTGTTTGTAATGGCTTGTTCTCTTTCTTCTGAGTTGCATGGGAGTAGAATAAGGATAAATTCATATTAGTCACTGCTCAGAGTTTTGGTAAGAGTCAGAAGTAGGTCTGTTCCCTGGGCTGTCAAACAACAATCTGATAAAGGAGGCAACATTTCATCCTTTAATTTGCTAAGCAGATTTTAATAACAGAATATGGATTCTTTTCTTGGTTTTTATAAGCAATGGAAATCAGATTATATTCCCTTGCATGGTTTCATCTGCTGGGTCACTTCAGAGTGCAGATTTGTAATTTCATTTGCTTTAAAGGATTAGTAAAAGTCTTCTTCTTAATTAGACCATCAAGATTATTAATAGTTTTTTAGTTCCCTTAGCCTGAGTAGGAGTAAACTGATACTTTTCTCAACTATGGAATCAAATCCTGAACTGCAATGGAACTGTAAATGAAATTTTAATAGTCACTTCCCTCTTCCCCCTCTACTAACTCCCTACTTAAGCCTTTCATCTTCTCTTAGTGGACAGAGCATTTTGCAATTTGCTACAATTAGTTATCTTGGTCTCAAGAGCGCTCAGTGGGAATTATAGCATGATGAAAGAGAGTAAGAAAATATTGGAAGAGGGAGATTTGGGAATATCGGACATCAGAGAGAGGAATCATTAACTCTATTCGGTTTAACCCATTGTTTCTTTCCAAAGACAGCAGTGTCCCAAAAGTTTTAGTGTAGTTTTAAGTTATTAAAGATTTAAATTGAACTAAGATTTTTGGACACTCAGTATGTTAACAATATATAATTTGCTAACGATTTGTACCAACAATGACTTTCCAAATCTTGTGTCAGTCAATATTGTCCTAGAGAAAATGTCCTAAGTCTGAGTAGATGTTACAGTATTTAGGCCAAACTTCCACTCACAATGCTACCTTTTCCCCTGATTCCCCAAATAGAAATGATCCCTCTCTCTCTTCCTTAACCCTGGCACAATTTTGTCCCTCTGTCTTTTATGATATGTACCCCAACCTGTTATATCTGTGGTACTAGTCAGCTATTATTAAGTGCCTACTATGTGCCAGCACTCTATAAAGTGCTGATATCCTGCTTACGTACCTCAAATCTGACTGATAATTTAGCAATGCCATCAGCTAATACTGTATTTCCTCATCTGGTCTCGGGCATCCTGTTTATATGAGACAAACAGCATTTTTCTATTTCAATTATACTCTCAATAAGCATCTCAGAATCAAGCGCAGGGCTTTGCATTCAGTAGGCATTTTATAAATACATGTTGATTTAATTAATCCAATTCCACATGGCACAACTAGGAACAAAGCCCTTGTCTTCTGACACCCATTCATATGATCATGCTCAAAGGGAATTTAAATGTATTCTAATAGAAACAGCATGGCACAGAGGAAAAAGTGTTGGATTTGGAGTTAGAAGATGAAGATTCAAATCCCAACTCTACTGAATACTGTTTACATGCATCTTAGAGAACCACTTGATCTCAATGGCCCTCAGTTTTCTCATCTGTATAATAAAAAGGTTGGACAAGATGATCTCCAAGTCCTCTGCCAGGTCTGATATACTATGTTTTATATGTCATATTTGTGAAATTAGGAAATATAGAGAATATCACAAAATGTAAAATGAATAATTTTGATTACATTAAATTAAAAAGCTTTTGTACAAACAAAACCAATGCAACCAAAATTAGAAGGGAAACAACAGATTGGGAAAAAATCTTTATAACAAAAACCTCTGACAAAGGTCTAATTACTCAAATGTATAAGAAGCTCAATCAATTGTACAAAAAAATCAAGCCATTCACTAATTGATAAATGGGCAAGGGGTACAAATAAGCATTTTTCAGATAAAGAAATCAAAACTATCAATAAGCACATTAAAAAGTGTTCTAAATCTCTAATGATTAGAAAAATGCAAATTGAAACAATTTTGAGGTACCACCTGTTATATTGATTTTAACAGAGATATTTGGGAAGCTGAAGATATGACAGTGTTCACTAACTTGCTAGACTCACTCCTCCTCCACTGACAGACTTGAGTGAAGAGGGAGAGGCATAAACTGGCTCAGTGCTCCTTCTCCCCGCTCTGAAAAAGCAGTTAGAAATCAGTTGGAAATGGAGGTTTGATCTGAATTCTTCTGGCAAGGCTAGGCAAGGCAATTTTCTAATGATGTTGACTTTTCTCAACTTATTTTCCTCACAGGTTTGACTAAGGGATAGAAGGAGAAGCTTGATGTCTTGTAGTTATCAGGGACAAACGAATCTGACTTGTATGGGCCAGACAGCTGAAGAAAACTTAGCTGAAGATGGAAGATGAAGGTTTACTGATAAATGAGGAAGGGAAGGAAGGGAAGTTTTGTCGAGGATTAGGATAAGATCTGGGAAGCCCTGAACTGTTAGATAGAAACAGCTCTTCCCCCCCAGGAGGGAGAGGTAGTCTTTATAACTAGCTTGCCCTGAAAATCTATAATTAATCACTTCTAATATCTAAATAACTAAAAAATAATTGTGCTGTTGCTGGAAAGGTCTAGTTCAGCTAAACAGGCTAGTTGCTGGGAAGAACCAAAATGGCTTGTGTAGATTTTAAGCCACAAGGCCTCCAAAACAAAAAGAACTGGGATCAGCAAACAGAGTGACCTGCTCACTTCAATCCCCAGGAATCAACTGCCCCTAATTGCCCCAAACTGCCCCTCACCAAGAGTTCTCTGCGGGGAGGAGGGCTGGAATTCTAGGTTGAGGCTTGACCCTGTATCTTGCAGGAATTCCACCCTACCATTTTCCATGTTACACACCTCACACCTAGCAGATTGGCTAATATGACAGCAAAGGAAAGTAACAAATGTTGGAGGGGATGTGACAAAATTGTGACAATAATACATTGCTGATGGAGTTGTGAATTGATCCAACCATTCTGGAAGGCAATTTGGAATTATGCCAAAAGAGTTTTAAAAGTCTGCCTGCCCTTTGATCCAGCCATACCACTGCTGGGTTTGTATCTCAAAGAGATAATAAGGAATGAGACTTGTACAAAAATACTTATAGCTGTGCTCTTTGTGGTGGCAAAAAATTGGAAAATGAGGGTATGTCCTTCAATTGGGGAATGGCTGAACAAATTGTGGTATTTGGTGTTGATGGAATACTATTGTGCTGAAAGGAATAATGAACTGGAAGAATTCCATGTGAACTGGAACAACCTCTAGAAATCAGTGCAGAATGAAAGGAGCAGAACCAGGAAAACATTATACACAGAGACTGATACACTGTAGCATAATTGAACATAATGGACTTCTCTACTAGCAGCAATGCAATGATCCATGACAATCCAGAGGAACATGGGAGAAAGAACACTATCCACATCCAGAGAAAGAACTGTGGGAGCAGAAATCGGGAAGAAAAACATTTGTTTGATCACATGGGTTGATGGGGATATGATTGGGGATATAGACTCTAAACAATCACTCTATTGCAAATATTAATAATATGGAAATAGATCGTGATCAATGATACATGTAAAAACCTGGAGGAATTGCTCATTGGCTCCAGGAGGGAGGAGGGAGGATGGGAGGGAAAGAACATGAATCATATAACCATGGAAAAATATTCTAAATTAAATAAATCAAATGTAAATAAACAAACAAACAAATAAGCATGAATCATATCACCATGGGAAAATAGTCTAAATTAAATAAATTAAAAAAGAAATAAAATAATGATTAAAAAAAAAGATGGTTGTTAAATTTCCAGCATGGCCTTGGAAATTGGCAAATTCCATCAAAAAAAGAAAGTAGAAAATCTAGGGGAAAAGAGACAATGTGTTCTATGGCTCACACTTGGAAACAACCATCAGATTGTAGGATGTAAGGTTGGGATTTGTGCAAGGGGGATGGGACCAAAGGAGCCAGAGAAGGTAGTTGCTGACAGTAAAGATGGAGAGGATTCTGGGAGAGTCTCTGGAGAAGATAGGGAGAAGAGAGGTCTTTAGGCAGAAGACTAGGAGGTGAGATGAGGAGGACATCCCAGCTCAGATCCAGTCCTGAGGACTTTCTGAGGATCTTTTGTTTGGAAACTGAAACCCTGATTCCCTGATCAAAGCCATTCCATCATATCTCACCCAACAAGACTTCAACCATCAAGTCAGCTAAGTTTGGACTCCATTTTGGGAGCAATCTCTTACTCTCCTTTACCCATTCCCAATCTTGCTGAGAGACCCTTTTTAGTCAAAACTTAGAATTATAGAAAAGGATAGAAACAGAGAAATAGAAATAGAAGGAGAAGGGGGGAGGGGAGAGGGGAGAAGCTTAGAAGAGGGAACCATTGAGTTTCTCACCTAAGTGATGGACCCCATAGGAATAGCAAAGAGGGCACCCCAAAATCCCTCTGCCCTTTACCCTTTTCCCCAATCCCTGATTTGTGAATAATAAAAGCTGTTCATCAGTCAGATAGCATTCCAGAGTGCCTGGGAGACAACAAGGGAGACGGGAACCACAGCTTGGTCTGGCTGCCTCCATCTTGAAGCAGGACCACCTGCTGTGAATTTAACTGATTGGGAGGAGGTTTGGGTGAACCCTGTCCTTATTCAGAATCGGATTGGGGTACCACATACCTCATCTCATAGGGAAGCCTTGTCCCCCACTTCTGTGGGGCAGCACAATCATCCAGGTTACCCAGTTTTGGGGTGACACCCCCTTAAAGTTTCCCAGTGTATATTCAGCCCCAGGGGAGAGCTGGAAGAGAGACTCACCACATAGACTTTCTCTATTTCCCCTCTATCAAACATCCCTACTGGCCTTCTTTATTGTTTCAAGGGTCAAACTAAAAAGACCTAAGAAATATGTATTATATATACATATCAGCGTATATGTATATAATACATATTTTATAACATGTATGTATGTTTATTAATATACTCTCTTTTGTTGATTATTGATATCTTTGTTATATTGATTTTGTTGCTGCCTATTTGTTGATATCTTTATTATATTGATATTTTTGTTGTCTTGTGGACAATAGAATTGTCATTAAATTGAGATATGAAAATTTTATCCAGGAATTTTACTAATATAACTTAATTGCCACAATAAAAATACCAAAAGATCCCAGAAAGCATATTAATCAGCAAACATCTGATTTCCTTGGCATGTGGTGAGAAATAACTGGATGAGGCAATATACTAGATTAGAATTTTTTAAAAATTAAATCTTATGAAAAAAGTTGATGGATAATTATGAGCAATATTTTCTAATAAAGTAGAGAGAAACAGTCCAGGGTAAATTTAAAGAAGTCATAGTGATATTCAGCTAAGCCAAGACATGCCTAGGGCACTTAAAAATGAAAGTTAAAAAAAAAGAAGGAAAATGGAAAAGATTTGGGAAAGAAATATAAATTATGTCCTCTGTAAAGAACAATGTCACCATCACATTTGTACCCTAAAATTACAGCCCTAAATCTGCTTATAGGGGTGATAAAATGGCACTAAAGAGAACAAAGATGGGGGTGCAGGTAGTTAGTATAGTGGCTAGAGTGTCAGGCCTGGAGTCAGGAAGACCTGGGTTCAAACCTGACCTCAGAAACATCCTGGGCAAGACATTTAAACCTAACTAGCTAGTCCTTACCACTCTTCTGTAAGTATTAATTCTAAGACAGAAAGTAAGGATTTGAAAAATAAATTTTAGAGAACAAAGATGGGTAGTGCAGCCTATTTGGACCACATGAATGTAGAATGGATATATGCTTAAGGAAACACAAGTATAAGGGTACTGGTGGAGACAGAAAAAAAAATTAAAAGGTGATCAGTAATTACTAACAAAATCTTTATGAAACTCATCTATACAGGAATAAAGGGTATCCTGAAAGGTGACATTAGGAGAAAACCAGCAGATTTTTGCAAGCATTATTAATTAGCAAAACACATTTTCAACATTTCATAATGAACCAAAAGGAATAGAGAATATAGGATCCACTTACATATATTTTTCTTTTTTTTTAAACCCTTACCTTCCATCTTGGAGTCAATACTGTGTATTGGTTCCAAGGCAGAAGAGTGGTAAGAGCTAGGCAATGGGGGTTAAGTGATTTGCCCAGGGTCACACAGCTGGGAAAGTGTCTGAGGTCAGATTCGAACCCAGGACCTCCTGTCTCTAGGCCTGGCTCTCAATCCATTGAGCTACCCAGATGCCCCCCACATATTTTTCAATGTCAGAAAACATTTGATCTGATAAAAAAAAAGCCATCACCTTACCAAGCTCTTTTTTCAATAAAGTGCCCCTACACATCAATATCATTCAAGATTCTTTAAAAGTAATATCTGCATAAATGACACTATTCAATGACTCTCTGATCATAGATACCATGTGGGGCATAAAACAGGTAGATGCTTTCCAAAGATATCTGCCATTAGTGATGGAGGAAAGTCAGTAGAGAGTCCAGGTTGATGAGGGATTCCCTGTGGATGATGAGATTCTACGAATTTTCCTGTTTACAAATGATATTGTTTTTATTATATTATGTTCCAGAACACTGCAGAGCCTCTTAATGAAAAAAAAATTTGACCTGACCATTCATAGAAGAAAAACCAAATGGATGAAGGTTGTATATTGACCATATTACAACATACTTTTGGATAGATAGCCTGTAGAGCTTGTGCATTAGTATGTGGCTCTTAGACAATATATCTGAAAAAAGAATTAGAACCTGAAGTGAACAGAAGGAGAGAAGTTGGATTGTCTGTGGGAATTGCTTCTCACGGAAGCAAAATCCATCTTTTTAATATCAACACTCTCTTAGTCCTTCTGAATGGCAGCAAGATTTGGAATAGAATGATATCTGAAGAGTTAAAAATTGATATCACACAGGAAGCAATGGAGACGTGTTTGGTTTCTGTGAGCCGGTTACTATTTATCACCAACAAAGAATTCCAAAGGCGAACAAGAGGTCATCAAATAACTGTATGAGAAGAAAAGAGGATCTGATCAAGCATTGAGGATTAAGAAAGGCAGATAGACAACGAGGGTATTCCACTGGTACTGTCATGATGTCAGAAAAATAGGATGTTCTGTGGAAAACATGAGAAGACATGGTCAAGAATTTCACAATATGGCCAGGCAAGGTTGGGTTTGGTTGGGAACTAAATCATAGGAGGGGACTTCCCAGTCATTGAGATCACTGATCCATTTAAGTATATGAGAGCATCATTGATTTTTACATCACCTTCATTTCCAAACATATTCCTTCAAAATGAGAGCTAGCCTTTGTGACAAAAAATTAAATAGAAAATGAAAAGCAGTATAGCAAAACAAATGAATATGACGACTGAGCCTGGAAGGCACATGGAATATCCCACACTGATTGTCCCCCACCTCTGCAAAGAATGGAAAGAGACACATGTTTTTATCTCTTCCTTGGAGAAAAGCTTAGTCACTGTAATTACATTGCATTCAGTAGTCTTTGGAGTTATTGTTCTAAAAAGTGTATTTGTACTTCCTCCATATTCACTTATCTCCAAGGTAATCAGCTATGTCTCCAAACCACATTGAAAACTAAGCCCTTTCTTCAAGTCTCCATTACTAGAAAATCCAGAGCTCTGTGACCTAATCTCATTTTAATGAGGAAACTGAGCAGTTATCAAACTGTCCAGGGAAGATATGATTTCCTATAGCCTTGAGAACTCTCTTTCCATCAAACCAGATTCATGCTGTATTAAAATGAAGTAGAAGTTAATGCAAATACAGAGATGCAACCACCAAATATACTTTTTTGGACAGAGGTAGTGTGGTACAGTAGAAAGAACAAGGGATTCATTGTTAGAAGACCTGACTCCAAATCCCAGGTCTGATGCTGTGATTTTGTGTGACCTGGTATGACTTTGAATAAACATATGATTAGATCATGACCTGAACTTTGAAAATGTCACAAATACTTAATCCTTCTTGACTTTTAAGGTATGGGTTAAAGGTTTGCACAGTCTTTCACTCCTTCTACCTTGTGATCAATAATATGTTTGTGATATGATTAGGAGGCATTCTTGGGCTGGTTGTGATCTATACATAGTCATATGATCCCCCAGGGATTGTAGAATAATGGATTTCAAGTAAGAAGTGCCCATAAGTGCTATCTAGGGCAGGTCCTAACTAAAACATTAATCTTATCTTCAACAAGAGATCAGTTAACTTCCACTTGAAGACCTCAAGGGATAGAGAATTTACTGTCCCTTGGATCAGTCCTTTCCATTTGGGGATATTTCTAATAATCTGACTGCCTGCAACTTCCACCCTCTTGTGCTAACTCTCTTCTCTGAGGCCCAACAAGAATAAGTTTAATATCTTTCCCACATGACAATGCTGCATATATTCAAAGATTATTAGGTGGTCTCCTTAGGTCTTGTTTATTCATGGCTAAGCATTAGCATTTCCCTCAACCAATATTCATATAGTATGGTTTGTGGTCTCCTCACCATGCTACCATACTCCCAACTTGTCAACATCCCATCTAAAATGTAGTTTCTAGGATTAAATCTGTAAAAATTACTCTTTCTAGCAGCACACTCTTTAGCCAATGTTATGTTGGTAATAACAGATATATTGGGGAAGCAGATAGTTAGGCCAGGGCCAGAAATCTCCGGGACACTCTCCTCCCACCGGAGGCTTGTGTGGGTAGGGAGGGGGTAAGGTACTCTTTGTTCTCAAACCCCTCCCCCCAAGCAGTTGGTTTCAGTTGGAAAATGGAGACAGGGCTGAAGATCTTCAAGCAAGTTTTTGCTGAGGCTAATCTTTAATGATGTTCCCCTTTCTTTAATTTATAATCCCCACAGGTCTGATGGAGGGCTGAATAATAATTAGTTATCTTAATGTTGTGGGCAGAGATGAATCTGATCTTCTTAAACAGCAGCTGAAAGGATTCAAGGTAGATGGCAGGAATGAGCAGTGAGTATCCCCAAAAAATTCCCAGGCACAGATATTGAAAGTAAAGCTTATATTAATGAAGAGGGAAAGGAAAAGGGAAGGCAGGAGGGGTAATAAGGATTTGGATAAGTAATGGGAAACCCTGATCTGTCAGGTTGAAGCTGCCCCTCCCCCCCAGGAGGGAGTGGCAGGCCCTTGGTCAACTTGTTCTCTAGGCTAATATTAATTATTACTAATCTCTCTATTACTAAATAATTGTTATATTGATGTTGGTAAGGTCTAATCCAACTAGACAGGCTAACTCCTGAGTAGAAACCTCAATGGCTTTTGCCACAAAGGCCTCTCAGGTGAACCCCCAAGTCAGGAGCAGCAAGCAGCAAGGTCTGCTCACCTTAACTCCCAGAAAGCACTCTTTAACTCCTTCTCAACTGCCCCCTCACCCAGAGGTTCTCCAGGGGGGCTCCCCTGGAATTCTGGGTGAGGCTTGACCCTGCATTTTGCAGGAATTCCATACTGCCATCCTCTACATTACAGTAACCCCCCCTTTTCTAGTAGAAATTTCCACTGGAAATTCTGCAGACTTAAGATATTTCAGCATAGTCTACCCTCTACGCTATAACTAAGCAACTTCCTAAACAATGTCTTATTCCTAACTCCTTAATAGTCTTGCTATGCTATGGCTTATTCTACTATTTACCCATGTCTAAGGAGGGAAAAAGGAAAGTTTAAACAAGGGAAAAAACAGGTTTTGGTATAAAATACAAGCATCATAACAAATGTAACAGAGTACACAAGCAGAAAATCAAATCTGCAACAAGTATAAGCTGCAATCACTATCCCTAAAGCATGCAATGTAAACATCTTTGAAACATATTCAACAGCAAAAATTGCAACAACCTATCATGCTTCTCAAAGGAACATGGTAAAACTCCATAAGCAAAATGTTATAGAACTGTTTACACATTTAACTCTAAGTTTTCATGTTAGTACCTTACTTAAGCTAAGTTAATGGTATTAATACTCCTATGTTCTAAATCATTAGTATATTAATTTTATTTTGTTAGTTATAAGTATATACAAAGCTATATACATTACTTATTCTTATAGACTAAAGTGACTCTCCCTGACTAACTCTGTATTTCAAAGATCCATAAAAGCTATCTTTCTCTAAGGTATTAGTAACTCTATAATATGGGTTAGTAATTATAATACAGGCTATCCACAATGCCTTTTTACAGATGGAAGTTCCCTTGATGTCTATCAAATCAAAAAACAAACAATGGATCTTTTGATATGCTAGAGATCCTAGGATACTCTTCCATGATATACAGCTATTCACATGTAATATGTACATATAATACATATATACAAAAGAGACTCTCATTTATCTACATGAGGTCTACGCTCAAAGGTGAACAGTTTTGTGTTGTGTTCAATGAACTAATGAGTACTGATGCATGCACATACTTACCCCTTACTGCACTGATCTTCTGGCCCACTGGAGGACCACAATTCTCCTTGTGTAGCCTATGTAGTGTGGCATGCAAACTACCATGTGATGTCTCATATGTGCAATGTGTGTTTATGACATGATATTGTTGCCTTATGTATTTCTTCCTTCCAGTCCTCTTCCTACACAGTATTTAATAAAGATTACAACACTTTTGTGATTGTCCATCCCTTCATGCCGCCTCTCCTGTGAATTTCTGTAGTTTGTAGCTTCTGTGTTCTTCGTTTCTTCATCTGTACTGCCTGCATACTTGTCTGTCATCTACCGTCTTATCGGGTGGTTGGCTTGTCACCTTCTTAATCAGGAATATTAGTCATTGTGATGTAATTGTGTTAACTTTGTGTTGACAAAAATTTTGCCATTTTTTCCTTGTTTTTTTTCTTTTTAGAATTTCAAGCAGTTCATTCTTCTTCAACAGTACAGTCTGTTTGCTGTGGATCTGGCAGTGCATTCATTCCATGTTGCTCTAAGTCAGTTGGTTCTTCATGGTGTTCTCCATGTACAGCATGTTCTTTTACAGGTTTCACATGTGTAATATGGAACCAGGGGTCTCTGTTCTCAACTTTTATGCACGTTGGACTAGTTAATAGAACCTGGAAGGGCCCGACCCATTTAGGGTCTAGAACAGATTTTCTTGTAAAGTTCCTTATGTAGACCATATCTCCCAGTTTAAGCTGATGTAAGCTAAAGTCTAAAGGAACTCTCTGGGTTAACAAGCCAAGTTTGTGCAATTCATCCAGTCTTTTCTTAAAGCTTTTATATATCTATATAGCTGACATTCAGCTCCAATGTGTGACAAGAGAGCTGATTTCTGGGATGAACCATGCTATGGAGCATGCCCATACAACAATTCATACGATGACAATCTTGTGTCACTACAGGGTTGACTTCTTAAATAAAAAAGAACAATGGGGAGTGCTTGTACCCATTTCAGATGGCTTTCAGAACACACTTTTCCAATCAGAGTTTTAATTCTCTTATTGCAGACCTCAATTTGCCCTGAGGATGAGGGGTGATAGACTGAATGTAAGCTTCTTTTTATCCCCCAAGGTCTTCTAAATCTCATGCAAGATGTTTTGGGGAAAGTGTGACCCATGGTCCGAATCAATTCTAGCTAGTACAGAAAATCTAGAAACTATCTCCCTCAGAAGTGTCTTCACTACAAAGGCTGAGTTGTTTTTCTTTGCAGGGAGCACTTCTGGCCATCGAGTCAACCTATCAATGATGACTAGGGCATATTTGTATCCTTGACAATTGAGCATGGATATATAATCAATCTGCAAGCACTCAAACAGGGTATATGCCAATTGTCTACCTCCTAGTCCCTTAATTCTGGTCATGCCCTGGTTGTACTACAAGCAAACCTTGCATTTCTGGCATGTTCTAATTGTACAAGTGGATATGCCAGGAGCTGTCCAGTGTCTTCAAATGCCTTCCACCAGGGATTGGGTCCCATAATGGCCTTTGGCATGCAATGCATTGCATAGGATATTATATAAAGATCTTGGAAGAATGGGTTTGTCTTCACTAGAAAACCACACACCTCTCACTAATTTGGCCCCTAGATTTTCTACCCAGTGCTTCACTTCCCTTGGGGAGTATGCCTGTTTTAGATCTGCTTCATCCACCAAGGAGAAATTCAGCACTTGGATGGGACCAAAACCATATTTGGCTGTTATATCTGCCCTCCTGTTTCCTAATGAGACTTCATCCACACCCTTTTGATGTGATCAGCAATGCATCACTGCTACTTCTATAGGTAACTGGACAGCTTGCAGGAGTTGGTTTATAAGGCTCCCATAGGCTATCTCCTTCCCACCAGCAGTTATATATCCCAAATATTTTTAGATTTGGCCTGTACAATGGACTACATTAAAAGCATATTTACTGCCAGTAAAAATGTTCAACCTTTGACCCTGGCCAATTTCTAAAGCTCTGGTGAGACTCAGGATTTTGGCACCTTGAGCACTCATGGACTTTGGTAGAGGTGCATACCATAAAGTCTCATCTTGAGTTATCAAAGCTGCACCTGTATACTGTTCCTCATCTACTACAAATGCAGAACCATCAGTAAACAAAGTCAGGTCAGGAGAGACCAAAGGAATATCAGTCAGGTAATGTCTAATTTTCTGAACTATGTCCAAGGTATCTGCACAACTATGGATGGGTTCCCCTTCTAACGGTCAGTCTGGCATTAGTGTAGCTGGGTTAATCTCCTTACAACGATGGAAAGTTAGGTTCTCATTGCCCAGCAACACAATTTGATATTGGGATAAGCTTTGGGATGTAAATGCTTGCAGGTTGCTGTTTTTCAAGATGATATCTATTTGATGAGTTGAGTACAGCATAATCCTGCATCCCCAAACCAGATCTGAAGATTTTTAACCATTAGGGCAGCAGCTGCAATTGCTCTCATACATGGTCTGAACTTATCCCCAAGAGTCTGCACTAATATAGCACTGGCTATTCCCTTGTCTTAATGCACAAACAGGTGAAATGGTTTTGCATGGTCAGGGATTCCAAGTGCAGGGCTTGACAACACAGCTGTTTTCAGTTTTTCTATCGCATGCTTGTGCTCCCGTGTCAGTTTTAAAGGTTCTGATGCAGTGTTCCTAATCAAGTCCATCAGAGGTTTTGAGATCAGACTATAACCAGGTATCCACTGCCTACAGTAACCCGTAATTCCTAATATTGTATGGACCTGCTTCTTGGTCTTAGGCATGCACAGCTTCTGTATATGTGCAACTCTCTTTTGGGAAATCCATCTTATACCCTTCTCCAACACAAAGCCGAGGTACTCAACTCGGGGAAAAACCCACTGAAGCTTGCCTCTTGAAATCTTGTGTCCCCTTTTGCATAGCTCTTGTAACAGATGTTTGCTGTCCCTTTGACACACTCGAACATTTGGTGACATTAGCAAAAGGTCATCAACATAATGCACTAGTTTGCTCTCAGTGAATATGATGACCTCAAGATCTCTTTGCAGGATCTGGCAAAAGATATTTGCACTTTCTGAGAATCCCTGTGGAATTCTGGTCCAACAGAGTTGCTTGCCCTCCCAGGAAAATGCAAAAATCTTCTGATTGGACTCATGCAGGGGTACAGTAAAATATGCACAGCACAGGTCCACGATCATGAACCAGGCTGCGTTACTTGGAATTTCGGCTATGATATTTGCCGGGCTAGGTACCACTGCATGTCCCTTCTTAACAAAGTTGTTTACTGCTCTCAGATCCTGCACAAAACGCCATTGAGTTTTGCCATTTGGATCTTTCTTTGGCTTTTTAATGGGCATAATAGGTGTGTTGTACTCAGATATAGGATAGACCAAAATGCCTTGTTCCAAGAGACTTTGGATAATGAGCCTGATACCCTCTGTGGCCTCTTTGTTCAACCTATACTAGGTGGGATTCTAGGTGGAGTACCCTCTTTCACCTCGATCTTAACAGGGGTGGCAGATTTTAAAATTCCCACATCAGTTGAATGCTTAGTCCAAACTGCCTCTATCTTTCGGTATTTCAGAGATACTCCCCATATGTTGTTCCTCCTCATCACCCTCCACTTGCCCTAAGAATAGCAAGGGATGATACTTGAGTGACTGTTTGGGTAAGTGTAGGAATATCTGGCCTGACTTATCACACTGGATAGTGGCACCTAATTTACAGAGAACATCTCTCCCCAGGAGGTTGGATAGGCATCCGGGTATCAACAAAAAGGAATGATCTAAAGTCATTGGGCCTATTTTCACCATCTTAGGTCTTAGCTTGGGCACCAACTCCATCTGCCCAGTGGCTCCTTTTACTCTCACAGGCCCCATTAGTGCACAATTCTCTGGTGCTAATGTCAACACAGACCAAGTTGCTCTGATGTCAATAAGAGCAGGATAGATTTGATCTATTGTCACCATAACCAAGGGTTCCCTGTCTTTAGCTGTCTGATCAACATGTACTAAAGGTGTTACTATCTCAATGTCCCCCAAATCCCATTGATCTTGTTCTAGGACTTCTGTCTGTGCTGGCTCAGGATTCTGTGAGTGTAATGATGGTAAGTCTACTTCAAAAGTGGCTTTTTGTACTGCCAGTGCCCGAATTGGCATCCCTGAACTGTTCATTGACCTCTCAGTGTCAAAATGTATCTCAGTTTTCCCAGACCATGAGTAAGGTAGAGTGTCCTTCTCTTCACTGAACATGCTTTGCTTGACTTGTGCAAAGTTAGATTCAGGAGAGGTATTTCCCTGCATTAAAGGAAATTCTTCAGAATTGGTAATATGTTTTTGGTTCATGACTACATCCCAATCCTGTGAGTCTAAGCTTTCTTCTTGTATTTGTTCCCTAGACTCCATGTCAGTAACATGAAACTTAACTGCAGATGTACTTTGCATAGGAAACAAAGTCAGTGTTGTAGATCCTTCCTTTGTTCCCATTGGTGTCATTTTGTTCCTCTCTTGGCTACTGACATTTATGGAATTGAATTCCTTTAAATGCATTAACTCAGAATCTACTCCAAAGGCAACTCTCTCTGAAGTATCACAGACTTGAAAGTGTGCTACATCTTCATGCACTTGACCCTGAAGTAGGCTTGGTACAAATTCCCTAGCTCCAGGATCTAGCTTTAAAATTCCTTTAGTATTGTAGCTACTAGACTTTCCACTTTCCCTTCCAGCTTTCCTAGTTGGTGATAGAGAAGAGGTTGTGCCTGTGTCTGAGAATTTAGCACTTTCCTTCTCACTGGTCTGCAGGAGCCCATCTCCCTTGTTGACACTGTCTGTTTTTAAGAGATCCCCATTAGAACACCTGTCTATAATCATTGCCCTTGTTGTTTGGCCTTGCTGTACTACAGATTGATGTAAATGATCCACAGTCTTACTACAGAATGATGTTTCTTTCTCCTCATAGTGAGAATCAATGAATGCTACCTTCTTCAAGCTTGTATCAAGAACTTGTGCAGATGTGCCTGGTTTCCTCTCAGTGTTCCCTACATCACTGTTTTCTTTCCCATAAATTCTCTCCTTAATTTCTCTTATATCCTCCTCCATTTGCAACTCCTCCTCAGTCATATCTTTGTAACTTTGTGTTACATCCACCAACCCATAATTCATAATTTCTTCTGCACCCATTTTGTCTTTCCCACAGTCCTCTGCCACATCATTGTCACTGCCCTTATCTGTTCTTGCAACAACTAAGGCTGCTTTCTTGGTTCATAAGGTACGAGGTCTGGCTCCTTGGAACAGGTATTCCTCCATTTTTGACAAACTAGGGGAATTACTAAATTTGGCATAGTCATGGTCACAACATCTGGCCTTCACTTTATCACTGTATCTGTTGTTGTCCCTGTTGTTATTACTATTATTGTTATTGTCATACCTCTAATTATAATATGTGTTTCTCCTGTTGTTGCTATTATTGCTCCCATTCCCAAAATTTATTTAGGACTTAAACCTACAATCCCGAACTAAGTGGCCAAGTTTTGAGCATAAGAAACACCTCTTGACTGAGTTATTTGCACTGCCACTGGAAGATTCCCTAGGCCTGCTCTGGCTCCTCTGATTGTTGGACATCAGAGCCATATTTTTAATCTCCTCGATTTCCCTGGCCTTCTGAGCCTCTTTCAATTGCTTCTTGAGCTCAGCAATCTCCCTATCCTTATCAGAGGTCTTTGATGGTTTTGATTCACTATCTCTGGAGTCATAGACATAACCAGACGTTTTCCTCAACTCCTCAATGGGCATGGTCTCCCATTGTGGGTAATGTAATTTAAAATATGTCTGGATGTAATTCAGACTCCCCTTGACAAATTGCCTTCTGACATGCTGAATGTTGTCCTCAGCAGTCATGTCCCTAAAACCCAGGATAGTCTCACCAGCCTTTAACAATCTTTCCAGATAAATACTCAGGTGTTCCTCCTCTCCCTGCCTCAATTAAGTAGTTCTGGCCAAATCAAGGATTTCTCTTCAACTGAGAAAATGGGCTTTGTTGATCTAATCCAGTGTGTTCAATTTAGTACTTCTGTTGGCATTAGGATCGGTTATGAGGCATTTCATTATTACTCTAAAAAACAACTGAAGTTTCTTCTATAAGACATATATAGGAGCAAATACATGTCCTTTTGAAGGAATATCAAACATGATCAGAGGATTAAATTATAGTATTTGAGATTATGAGATTTACTCCCTAGCAAGATGGGATGGAAACTCATATCACTTTCATCGATAGACAATTTAGACTGTAGCTGAACTGAATCATCACAGACTTTTCTTTCACATAAACTGACCAATATTCCCCTGGGCAGGTAATAAGGACACTAATTAAGAGGAAGACAGACATTCAACCACTGGCCCTCAGCTATCTTCCTAGAGCTTGTGGACCCACTTTAGTATCACTCAGAAAGTTTCCTAAGATCAGTGCCTCCCTCCAAGACTAAATCAATATTTTCCAAAGACAGCAGAGAGGCAACCAATTCTACAGAGGACCATATATTTAAATTTGGAAGAGACTTAGAGATTCTAACTCCCTTATTTTATTGATGAGAAAACACATAGAGGTTAAGTGACTTGGTCAAGATTATACAGCCAGTAAATATCTGAAGTGGGAATAGAACTTAGGGCTTTTATGATTCCAAGTCCAGTACTCTATCTGCTATACCATATTGCCTAATTGTTGTTCATGTAATTATTGATATGTGGAGCTAAAATCTTTTTCCATTTATTTGTCTAGTGATGGTAACCTGGGTTAGTAAGTGATGATGCTTTTTGTTGTGATACTGGAAGGAGATTCTTTAGTCCTGTTATGAGTAAACTGATGCTGTTATTAATAAGCTAAAGCTGTTATCCTAAAGCTGTTTTATTAAACCTATTTTGTAGACAGTTGATAGAAGGCTGGAAGCAGTTTAGTACACCACCAAAACTGTTTATTGTATGAAGAGAGGTGAGGATATGAACAGGAATTAGGAATTGGATAGGAAATCTCTTAACCTTGTACTAAAATCTCTAAATAACCCCCACCAAAATCTAATTGCTTTCTTTGCAGCTTCTTCCTTTCTGCCAGAGCAGACCTCCTTAAACTACTCTCAACTATGTTAAATAATATTTTTCTATCTAACTCATCTATGCTAAATGATGAACCTTAAATGATAAAGAACTCATTAACTCCTTACAAGTAATATATAAAATCAAACTATCAGATATAACTGCCAGAATGTCTTGGCAAAGAGATGCTGATGCAGGTCCTGCTCCCAAGTCAGAGAGAGTGGACAGAGCCTCTCTGACAGCCCCTTCTCCCTTCAGGAGGAAAGCTCTCCAGAATCAGACCTTTTCTTGGCTTCGTAGGTATATCCCAAATTCTTAAAGTAACTACCTCAAAAGTCACTAACCAGGGGGCATCTGGGTAGCTTAGTGGATTGAGAGCCAGGCCTAGAGATGGGAGGTCCTAGGTTCAAATCTGGCCTTACTCACTTCCTACTGTGTGATCCTGGGCAAGTCACTTAACCTCCATTGCCTAGCCCTTACTACTCTTCTGCCTTAGAGCCAACACACAGTATTGCCTCCAAGATGGAAGGTAAGGGTTTAAAAAAAAAAGTCACTAACCAATCTTCTTTGTCTGAGAGAATGACTTAGCAACTCTGCTCCCAAGGAAGTCAGAGCAATACGGAGCCCCAAACTAATTTCTTTTCCTCTTTTATGGAGGGCCTCTTAAAGAGATGCAGTGCAAGAGCTATCTGCTTTGTCTCTTAAAGCAACAGAAGGAGATTTTACAAAACTCCCAACCTGTCAGATACTGCCTCCTAAATAAAAAGTGGGTGATGTGAAGATAGAATTAACTCTCCCCTGCCCATTTTTAGATTTAATCACCAGAAATGTATACCGCCCTCTTATCTTTAAGTATGGAGAGGTCTGTGACCCACGAGTGCAATAGTGGGTGACAAATCATTAAATAAATGGGTTATTTGTCCTAGACTGCTGGGACACTAGGAAAGCAGGCTGGTCTGTTGATATAGGCTATGGGCTGATCTGATAAGCCCAGGACCTGATTGTCTGGTAAAACGCAATCTGATTGATACTTGGGTTTATAAAAATATCACAGGTTTATTCCAAAGTCCAAAACAGGGAAAGGATGGAGGGCCAGAGGTCTTCCCCTAATCTTTAAGTTTCTAACTCCTCCCACCAACCTTATGGGGGTCTCACGACCCCCTCTTCTGTTTCTTGAATGCTCCTTGATTTATTCTGCCTATCTTGAACCCCCAAACCTTATCTATCTACCTGACTACAGGCCCTCCCCCCCCCCCCCAGTATATTTGGTTGACTTGGTTACAGTTCAATTTGAAAGATAGGTTGGGTAGGGTGAAGGTTGTCAAAGTCACCTTGAGGGTCTAGACAATGATGGCTAGGTCTCATTTCAGACAGACAGCTTCCTTAAGCTCAGGTTAGCTTCTTCACAGTAGTAGATGAAACTAAATATAACGGCACCAGAATACGGCAAGCAGGACAAGGTATAGGAGCCATCCAGATGGGTCTGATCTCTCCCATAGAGACAGGATGGTTGGTAATAGGAATCTCAGGAACAGGGCCAATGGCTTCCAACAGAAAGTCCATTAGCCCAGGCAAGAAGGGATTCCTCCAAAGTCCACCAGTCACAGGAACACTCCCCCTTCCAGACTCTTAGAGTCTCCTTAAATTCATTCCCTACATTCCTCTCCTAGTTCATTCCTTGCATGAGCCAATCTTAGGATGCAAAAGCCATGCATCTAAGTTCTGCAAACAATATTCTCTGTCTTTCCCTTTTACAATCAGAATTGACTAATTGCCCCCTGGGCAGTCCTAAGCAAAGCTTTGGCTGTAATTGGTCCACATAAAGTGGAAGAAAGGCACAGGAAGTGACGAAAGAAATGGTCTTTAAAAGTGGCAGGAACTTCCTGTGACCAGGTCTTTCGTCTTCAAATTGAACTTGAAGGAGCTTCAGCTTGGGAACTCGGACTACTCTTCAATTTTTTTTCTTAGAATTGCCACGTGGGTGAGTGAAAAAGACTGACTCCTTTTCCTGGCTTTTGCTGAGAGGCCCCTCATCTTGGAGGAGGAGGCCTCATGGCTAAAACCCTTGTGTAATTCACCTCTGGGCCCCCTTTACTGGGGCCTTTGAAGCCCTGCCTGGTTCAGACCCGGCCAGAGTAATTATCTTCTCTCTCTGATTTCCATTCTTTCCTCTATTTTATAAATAAATTGCTAAAAAGTCATTCTGACTTGAGTAATAATTACAGCGACCATATTCCTCATAAACTTAGTCCAACCTTTAATTTTTAACTCTTACAGGGATTAAGAAATTCCTATTAACAATCCTCAGGTTGACAATTATCTTCAGAACAGAGAATGTTTTTGCCTTTTTTTGTATTCGCAGCAATTAGTACAGGGACTGCCCCATGGAAAATGCGTGTCAACTTCATTTTATTAGGCATGTAAATGCGAGTCAGCTGGGACAATAGCTCCAAAGCTTTACTACAGAATTAGAGATGGAAGGGGTCTTTGAGTTCATTGAGTCCAATGCTATAGAAGAGAAAACTGAGGCTTAGAGAAGTTAGGTAACCATTCTCTCTTCCTAGATACCTCACATAAGCATTCTCCTTTTTTTTTTTTTAATCAACAAAGTATTTTAATAAAGGTATGTACATTTGCTTTATTTATTTGTAATTTGTTTTTTATTCTTTATTTAATTAACTAATTTAGAATAAAGCATTCTTCTGGAAGGTAGGAAAGGCAATTATATTTATGTTTGACATACTTTAGCTGTTTTCCCAGATTCCAGAGCTCTGCTGAGATACTTTAGTTACCATGTTAACATTAAGGAGACTAATGGCAACTACTGATAAAGAATTCCTGCTACCCCCTTTCCTTTTTCCTTTTTGACAAAGGAATGAGGGAAATCTTTCCCTAATTCAATGTTGTAAAACAGAATGGAACTGAGTAATCAATAATGAATAATTTTTTATCTTTTAAAAATCATTAATATATTTTGTTTGGGGGCGGGGGAGATACTTCTCAACAAAAATGCAGAGTCTCCACAAGCCACATTTGACAAAAACTGAGGAAAAAAATAACCTTCCCCCTAGGGTATTGTGACTAACAGCACATGTTGCTTTTTACTTTCATACATACATTTTTATACTTCACTAATTAACAAAAAAGGAGAGATTCCCAATTTCCTCATTTGAAAAGTGAAGAGGTTGGGCTAAATTATTTCTAAGGTCTCTTTTAGTTTTAAAAAGTATTCTATTTAACAATATAACCAATTAAATACTTCCATTCTTTGCTCTCTCCTCTTCTATTCATCTTACTTTGCCTCATATGGCTAAGAAACTTATTTAGATTTCCCTCTCTGGCTATATCTATCTTCCAAAAAAGACTTTTTTTCCTATTCTCATCTCAAATGTGATTAGGAAATTGTTGGAATTTTTCTCCCCTTTTCTCTCTTCCACATGCTGTCTTCTCTATCCTCATTACAGATACTTTTGTTATTTTTATCTTGGTTGGTCAGAATTCACCTATCACTGGATATTTAAACCACAATACCGATTTTCCACCACCAACTCTTATTCCTGCTGTTGCAGTATTTTCTCAGAATAAATGACCAATATGTTCTTTTGGAATTCTCCTAATATTTTTAGGATATGAATGGACTGACACTGCACTTGGCTGATTTCAAATACAGAATTTTGTCATATGTTCATTACAGAATGGGTCAATGGCTTCCTAAACTGCACAGAAATCTCTGTATTAGAGCTCTTTCAGCTCAGTGACCAATATCAATAATTACAATAATTATTGCTAAAAATAATGAAAAAGTTTTATGCTGTTTTAAGATTCGTAAGGTGCTTTATATACATTATCTCAGTTCATCTTCACAAGTATTTTACAGATGAGAGAAATGAGACTCAAGGATCAGCTAGATCATTAAGAGCCAAGCTTGGAGATGGCCTGATTTAAAACTGGCTTCAGATACTTCCTAGCTATGTGATCCTGGACAAGTCACTTAACCTCAGTTTCCTATCCTTTCGCACTCTTCCACCTTGGAATTGATACTTAGTCTCAAGAATAAGATAGAAGTTAACAGTTAAAAAAATAAAACAAATAAACAAAAACCCCTGATATTTGGAGAGATTAAGTAACTTGCCCATAGTCATACAGACAAAGAGGTGGAATTTGAATCCAGGTGTCTCACTTTCACATTCAGTACTCTTTCCTCTATAACATTTGTGGTTCTTTCACATATTGGTTTCTAGAGTAATTTTGCCAAACACTTCCATCATGTAGATATATGTAAATCAATAAATTAAAGCATGCAATTATTATATAGTATAACTATTTCCTAAAGTAACCATTAATTGATTTGAAGTACATTTAAAGTAAATTTAGGTGTAGTTTTTGTTTATCCTACTACAATAATTTCTAAATATATTCTCTGAGCCATAAAACTCTTTCAAAACAAACCAAGAAAGTGAAGAAAAGCAGGTCAACAAGTAATATAAACTATTCTGTATAAGTAGTCCCATGGATGAATAAGGATTGGCCATTGCATTTAATCTGAGATCAGTTGCCTTAAGTGCTTATTTATTTACATTACTATAGTCAAGGTATATATTGTTCTTCTGTCTCTGATTTTCTTCCCTGTGTATCAGTTCAAACAAGTCTTCAGTGGCTTCTCAGAATGTTGCATATTCATTGTCCTTTATTGCACAATAATGTTTCCTTACAGAAATATAGAGGTAGCACTGGAGGTGGAAATACATGTTGACTCTGTGACTCCAGGAAACTTACTTAACTTCTCTGTGTTCATGAGCAAACTCTTAAGAATATAAAATTACAGAACAAGTACAAATTGGCATTTGTAGAAGATGATTCTTTTAATTAGTAGCTCTGTATATCAATGAAATCAAAAGTATGGTTAAAGATAATTTATTTCATATATTTTAATTTACACATTACCCCTTTTCTCTCCAAATAAAGAGCGCTGTCTTTGTTTCCAGAGTTTGGTTTTGTTTTTTTTTTTTGTTGTCCTTGAATTTGTTTTTCTAGACTGGACTCATTTTCAAAGAAGGTAAAATATCTTAAAAATTAAGTGTAGTTTTAGTTTGAAAAAGTTGGATTGTAAAGCAAATTTGCACAGGTCCAAAAAACACAAGACCTTAAAAGAAATTCAGTCAGGCTCAAAATGAACTCTCCGGAAGTAAGAATGTGTATTGCAGAAATGGAAATTGTGATCCAAAGACACCCACACTATATTTCCTTGAGCTACAGCTGCCTAGCTGCATCATACAATGCATCATTAGTTAAATGTGGGAAGATTAAGGGATGGTGATGCAGGCTGGGGAAACATCTTTTATAGAAGTTTATTTTATTTTATTTGCATTTAGGAGCCATACCTGAAATTAGAGAAGTTATAAAATTTGCTTACAATGTTTTTCTTTTATTAATGAGCAATTCCAAAGATTTGAAGTAAGCAATTTTATTTGAATGCTGTCAGTCATTTCTGTTTTCAGAATCCATCATGGAAGCATCCATAAATCTTAGGAATAGAAGGAAGACTTAAGATGTTATCTAGTCTACCTCCTCCATTCTGAAAGGACTACACTTAAACTATCACATAGAGATAAGAATCAATACTATTCTGAACTATCTTGAAAAATAAATTTTTCTAATATTCCTGTTATTTATTCTAGTAGCCATCATTGTCCACAAATTCTTTCCTAGGCTAAGCCTGAATCTCTCTTGCTTCATTTTGCCCAAGTTCCTTTAGAATAGAACACAGCTGATGGATGATAACCTTTTGAAAATTATTCAGATCTTCTACTTGGTCTTTAGTGAGGCTGAGTGATATCCATTCCTTTCCTTTTTCCTCAGATTAATTTTCTAATCTTTCCATAATAATTATCTCTCTTCAATGCATCTCCTCCAAGATCTTCAGCACACACACACACACACACACACACACACACACACACACACACACTGCTTTTTGTTTTTCAAGGAGCATATTTTTTGCACCCTAAGTTTCTACCTTACATTTGACCTTACTGAATTTTATTGTATTTCTTTTCCAACTCACTAAATTGGTTTGGAATCCTGCTACAGCATTATTTGCCAAACTGTTTATTATCTGCCTTTTTTTAAAGAATATTCCTTTTGTGTCTTGATTCTATCACCTATATCAAAAGTATTATTTTCCTGATTCTCAGGATCCTAGGTCCTTCCTTCACTTCATTTTATCACTTTGTGCCTATATCTACATGCAGGATTCTCATTAGATTTAAAACTTGGATGTTATCCAATTTAGACCACTTGTTTAATTTTTTAAAAGACCTAATTGATGCCTTTTGTCTTTCTTTACAATGTCATCATTTCCTGGAACTCTTCACCTCCTTTCAGATTAAACCATCCCCAGAACAAAGAAAAACAAACAAAGAGGTCCAATACAGTAGAGTGACCACATATGGCAATGCATACTATATTCTACCCTAGTAATTCCACACCACTGGCTATTTGTTTTCCATGATTAATTTCTTTTTGATTTTGTTTCAACTTTCTTTGTAATCTTATCATTTATATTGCAACTATTTTATATCTAGAGATATAGACAGATAGACAGAAAGACAGAGACAGACAGACAGACAGACAGATAGATAGATAGATAGATAGATTAGATAGATTAGATAGATTGATATACAAATAGACAGATAGACAGACATCTAGATAGATAGATAGATAGATAGATAGATAGATAGATAGATAGATAGATAGATAGACAAATAGACAGAAAGACAGATAGACAGACAGAGAGAGAGAGAGAGAGAGAGAGAGAGAGAGAGAGAGAGAGAGAGAGAGAGAGAGATTCCTGCCATCTTGGCTCATTTCTTCATGCATCGCTTCATAAAATCTAACCATAGTTCACTGAATTCTTCATATACATCTGTTCTTATTACATAATAATATTCCATTTTAGTTATATGAAATAGATTTTTTTCATTTATTCCTTACTTAATAGCTACTTGCTTTTGTTTCAAGTTCATTGCTACAACATACAAAAAAATGCTCACTGAATATAATGGTATATTTGTATCTTTTTTTTACATGGATTTGTTTTTTTTTGCTAGTATGTGCTCAATGGTCAACCTTTTGATTTTACAGATGAGGAAACTGAGGCTTAGAGGGGTTATAGTAGAGAGGCAGGATTGGAACACAGATTGACTGATTCCCAATCCAATCATTACCAGCAAATCGTTACAGACCTCTGAGTGTAACTTTTGGCAAAATGGATCAAAATCTATCTATGCAAGTGTGAAAGCCAAAAATCCAGATGAACCTGTCCCACTTACATATGCCTCCTTATGGGAAGACAGTGACCAACTGATTAAAAGGAAAGTTGCAGATGAAATTCTTATTAAAGAAACTAATTAATGAAAAAATCAATTATGAAATTCTTACTATATTCCAAGTACTGTGCTAACAGCTGGGAATACAAATGCAAAAGAGACATTCCCTGCTTCAAGGTGCTTACAATATTCTAATAGGGAAAGACAACATATGTAAAAGAGTACTAGCCAGAGAGAATTGTTTTGATCTAAGAAATCATATGATGTTGAATGGAATCTTAGAGAAATTGACTGGATAGCCCTTTCCAGAAAGGATAATGCTAATTTGATATTTGATGGTGGGCAGTGAAGCTGGTGGACAGTACATCTACTGAGATTGGATGTGGGAAGGGCCAGATGTAATGAATTCTCCCAACTAAGAAAAACCCAACCCCAGGTTAGGAACCAAAAGTCTAGAATGGAGACAGAAGGGTAAAATGAGAGCTCCTTAAGACATTTTCGACAGCTGTTGTTGAATGAGTAGATATAACTATAACTGAATCTCAAGGTTCCAAGTCAAAGAGATGCTTTCTGACAGCCAATACATATTATTACATTTCCCCCAAAAGACATTAACCCATTGCTAACTACTACCCAGGTGTGAGTCTTTATTTATAAATCAGCCACTTTATCAGTAAGGTATATCATATTTTAATAAATGACTTAAAATATACCTGCACATCTCTTCCCCTCAACATTCCATCACTGTCACTCTTTTCTGGAAGAGGAATAATATAGACTGCCAGAACGTCTTCATAAAGCTTTCAGATTCCTCCCCTCTTGCTAACTTTCCTGTTACTCTCTAAGGCAGCATTATCCTCTTGGTCTTCCAGCCTCCCAGGCTAGGTGTCCTCTTCAACTCTTCACTCTTGTTCCCCACAACCAATCTGTGACCAAGTCTTATTGATTTTATCTCCCTAATATCCCTCATATACTCCCCTATCTCTCCTCTAACATTGTCACTGTGGTAACCTTCTTGTTAGCCACCCTCTGTGTTCTCCATATTCTACCCAGCAGCCAAAGCAAGCTTCCTAAAGCATGGATTTAACCATGTCATACCACCTGCCATTCAGCAAAGTCCAGAAACTTTCTCATTCAGGAGCAAATATGAAACCATATTTTTGGCTTTTAAAACTTTTCAGAATCTGGCTCCTTCCCACTTTCATAGTTGTCTTTCACTTTCCTACCCTACATATATTCAGCAATCCAGTGACAGTGGCTTCCTTGCAGGTCCTTGAACAAGAAGAGCCATTTCCTAACAATGGACTTTTTTTACTTGGCTATCTTCCATGCCTGAAATGCTTCCCCTTCTTGTCTTGCTTGGCTTCTTTCCATGCTCAGCCAAACTCATACCTTGGGCAAGACACCTTTCCTGACCATCTAAGCTGGTGCCTTCTCTCTGATATTACCTCTAATTTAGCCAGTACATATCTTGTTTGTACATAATTGTTTTCATGTGTTTTTCCCTTAGTTTATAGACTACTTGAAGCTGTTTTTACCTTTCTTTGTATGCTTAGTATTTAGCCCATTGCTTGGGACATAGTAAACACTCAATAAATACTTTGATTATACAGGTTGTTTTTTTTCAGTTCTCTGGAACTTAGCACAAATATAAAAAATGTACATCCTTATGAATAGACTTTAAAACATTGAACTTGGAAAACAATATAGTCAATAATTATAATCATGTAGAAAAGCAACCACAACAGTGAAAGTGAGACATAATTCTGTATCATTTAAGTGACCAAGATTGATCTCGAAAAAGAAATGAAAAAATGTTCCTCCCTCCCTTTTTTTGGCAGAAGCAGAGGATGACGGATAGGAAGGACTGACTGTATACTCAGTGTGTCAGGGTTTTTTTTTCTTTTCTTTTTTCCAGTCTTTGTTGCTGGAGATGGCATAGGACCTTTCAGTAGATTTTCCAGGTTCTTCTGTCTTTGATTATCCATATTACCAATGACAGTTTTTTTTGGCAAATCCAGAGGTAAGTGAGAGAAATATATAACTCAAGAGATATTTCAGACACTAAGTGACAGGAAGAATAACACACAAAGAATTTGTGTCGTGATTTACTGGACTCCTCACAATATTGAGTCCTTAGTAGGTTGAATAAAACTCTTGTGGAAAGACTTTACAGGAGGACACTCACAAGATAGCTCTGGGAGGACATGAAGATCATAACCTGCACCATTATAGGGAGCATCTGCTTCTGTGAGATCCTGGATCCTCTGGAATATATAAGGCAAGGTTTTGCTTTTTGTATGTCTCAGCTACTTATTTTCCAATCTCTTCAAATAAAGGGACAGTATTTCTTTATATTAAAGGATTATAGATTTAGAGGTATATGAAAGCATATAGGTCATTGAGTCTAACCCTCTCATTTTCTTAGGGAATATAATTCTGTACATAGTTTCTTTACTGATTTATTCTTTTTTTAATTTTTAATTTAAGTATTGTCCCATGGTTATATGATTCATTTACTTTCCCTCCCCTCTACTGATTTCTTCTTAATAGAATTCCTCCTACCTGTTAACTTAGTATGTTCAGATTACAAATCAGATAGTACATAAAATGTACAGAGGAAACTGAGTCCCAGGGAAATTATGTGACTTGCCTAAGGTCACTTAACTCAGTGTATAAAGTTGAGGCAGCTAGATGGTCCATGATTAGAGTACCAGACTTGGCCTCAGGAAGACCTGAGTTCAAATCTGACCTCATATATTTACTAGCTCTCTGGTCCTGGACAAGCCACTAAAAGCTTTGTTTGCCTTTGTTTCCTCAGCTGTAAAATGGAAATCACAGAACTTACTTCCCAGAGTTGCTCTCAGGATAAAACAAGATGATATTTCTGAAGAGCTCTCTCTACAAACACTAGCTATTATTAAGTATTTGAGGCAGGATTTGAACACGTATTCCTGACTTCAAGACTAGCATTTCAGCGACAACATCCTCCTGCCTCTTCCGTATCTAATTGTTATCACAAACTGAATATTATTCTGAATTAGTTTTGCAGTTCAAGAGCTATCAAATATTAAAATGTTAACGCAATTTTCCTGTCACTTTGGGAACAATATGGACCAATTCTATCTTTCAAGGTTAATTATAGATAAAGAATGTGATTAGCTCTTAGCTAGAAGAGATGTTTGTAAACCTGATTAAATGATGTAGAAATATCATTGTGTGTCCTAATTATATTAACAAACACATGCCATTTACATACTGTCTTCCATATGAGGATATTAAAATATATTTTAAGTGCTAACTCATTTGTAATATGAATATGCAAAATTAATGGGCAGGAGGGATTCTATTAAGGATAAAGTAGTATAGGACATGGAAGTACTGAATTATGTCTTCTGAGAAAACAACTAAGTGGCTCGAGCCAGGCCTGGAGTCAAGAAGACCTGAGTTCAAATTTGACCTCAGATACTGATTAGCTGTGTGACTCTGGGAAAGTCACTTAGCCCTGTTTCACTCAGTTTCCTCATCTGCAAAACGGGCTGGCTGGAGAAGGAAATGACCAACTACTCAGTTGTCTTTGCCAGGAAAACCCCAAACAGGGTGACAAAGAGTCAGACAGAACTAAAAAACAAGAAAATGAATCAGTAACTCTGTGCAGTCCTATGGAAGCTTTGTCTACCTTAAGTGACACACTACCACAACAAGATGACTATTTTCCCATTTATAATTAGCTAGTGTCAAGTGCTCAGCCTCAGATACTTAATAACTGTGTGACCTTGGCCAAGTCACTTAGCCTCTCTTTTACCTCAGACTCCTCATCTATAAAATGGAGATAATAACAGTACCTTACTTCAAGGTTTGTTGTGAGGATCCAATGAGATATTTGTAATGAGCTTAGCCTAGGGCTTGGTACCTAGTAGATGCTCTATAAATTCTACCTAGTCGTGGTTGTGGTAGTAGTAGTAGTAGTAGTAGTAGTAGTAGTAGCAGCAGCAGCAGCAGCAACAGTGGTATTAGTAGTACTAGTAGTAATAGTAGTAGTGTTAAAAAAAAATAACAAGAGAAATGGGGACAGCACAAAGAGCAGCAGCAGCTTTATAGCACTGGATGATAGAAGAGGGCTGTGCTCCCCTCAGTCTGACAGGCTTTGCTGGACTGAACCTGCCAAGCTGCCTCCCTTAACAGCTGCCCAAGTCAAATAACCAAGAAGGAGTTAGGAGTGTGTTGACAACTCCTCTAGCCTCTTGACTTGGAATTGGGTTGGTTGTTGCTATGGGCTGGGCTGGTATTAGTGCTAGATGGATAACACTGAAATTCTGACTATGTAAATTAAGGTTCCCCTTCCTAATAGCTTTGGATGGTCACTAATTACAAAAAGGTACTCCAGTCTTTGGTTGAACTTATAAATAAGCTTTATTTCTCACTTAATAAGGGGTCAGGAACAAGGAATGAGGCAAGAGGTTTTAGGGATGCTAAATCTAAGCTAATATAAAGTAGGTGATCATAGATTGTAGATGCTGGTTGGTCAATGAGAGGCTGGAGCTTCTTCACCCTCTCACTAACCTTTGCTTGACCTGGCCAGAGCCAAACCAAAGGATAGGGAGAGCTATTGATAATCTTGTTAGATGGTTATAATATTGTCCTCTCTCAGCTCTATTGACAGCAGGTATGACAGCTCTCTAGGTCTCTCAGGCAAGGTAGCTAGATGGCAGGTACAGATGCCTACCCACCCTCTTGAACCTCCCTCCACCCAAGAATGCTCCAGAATGAGCTGACTTGTGCTGTGCATAATGGGTATTTATAGGATTGGTTCCAATTATCTTTTGGCCTTGGCTCATGCCACCTGGGTGCATTCTGAGGTCTTCAACCAACAATCCTGCCAATCAAGATGATTTCCATTTTGTCCCAGTAATTCCTTATAACAGTAGTAGTAGCAGAAGCAGTGGTGTTAAAAGCAATTGTACTAATAGTAGTAGTTGCAGTAGTAGTGGTAGTAGTAGTAGTAGTAGTAGTGGTAGTGGTAGTGGTAGTAGTGATGGTCATAGTAGTAGTGGTAGTGGTAGTAGTAGCAGTGTAATGCAAGGTGGCTAACAGAAACCTTTTGCTTCTGTAATTTCTAATGTTCACAAAAAGTCAGTTAAACATCTTAGAATCTTCAGAAAGTCAGTTGGAACTTGAAACTATAAATAGAGGTGAAGTTCCTACTGAAAGGGCTTTTGCCTTCTGGCTTTCGCTGTGGCTGGAGGCTTTTGCTTTGGCTTAACCTATTGGCTTTGGCCTAATTGCTTCGGCCTTGGCCTGTGCTTATCTTGTCTTGGGGAAATTTGGACCTATCTCATTTCTCTGGATCTCTCCCTGATCTCCCATCTCCGTCTCTCCCCTTCCCTGAATTTCCTTTGGGTCCTGGTGGAAGGGAGGGCTTGGTGATTAGACATTGTGGGTTTAGCCTCAAATAAGTTACCCCTAGTTTTAACGATTTGATAAAGACTTTACTTGAAAGGCAGTCAAATCTTCCTGACTGGGAGAGCCGGACTCTCTCTGTCTAAACTTCTCGGCAACCCATCCTCCACCATCACCCTCTCCCTAGCAGCAATTAGAAAATCCTGAACCCCTCTCCCCTTCTGACTGACCCTGGTATTAATAAATCCCCTTGTTACCTATTCAAATCCTCTGGTGAATCATTGTGTCGAAAATTAAGACAAGGGCTCAAGGGGAAGGAATCATTTTTCTTCTATTTCCTTGAAGGGAGCTGGGGGCATCCATCTTGGCAGGAAGTACCTACCCTAAACTTCCTCCAGCAATCAGTTTGACTGGCAGGGAGGGGCCCTCCTGACTCCTCCCTCAAGAGGCTTTGAAACTAACAAAAGAAACCCTCCAGCCAAAACCTAAACATTTCTTACTGGCCCTAATTTCCTCCCTGTATCGTCTGTCTCAAGCCTCTGGGAATAAATCTGTTTGAGCTGTGCTCTCCTACATACCCCATTTCCCTTATCTCCTAAATACCTTCCCATACCTTCATTCCTCCTCCAATCACCTTATAATCACCTATATCCCCTTTATCCTTCCTCACACCCAAATTGCTTTCATTGACCCTCTCAGATTACCCTATTTACTTTCTTGATAACAGTAGTAATGGTACTAGTAGTGGTACTAGTAGTGGTGGTAGTAGTACTAGTGGTATTGGTAATGGTAGTATTAGTAGTGATAGTACTGGTAGTAGTAGTAGTAGTAGTAGCAGTGGTAGTAGTAGTACTAGTAGTAATAGTGGTATTAGTTGTAGTAGTGGTGGTGGTGGTAGTAGTAGTAGTAGTGGTAGTAGTAGTAATAGTAGTGGTAGTGGTAGTGGCAGTAGTAGTATCCTCCCAAATATGGGTAGGAGTGGAAGAAGCCACCTCCCAGGGGATTGTGGCCCCAGAATACCCAAGCCACCTCCCTGGACGTTAGGAAGAACAATGTCGTTACCTCAGGTCCCAGGGCTGCTTGGGAGACATTGAAGAAGTCCTGTCTCAGCTATCAGACATGGAGGGAGCACAGCGTACCACTTTCTTTACCATCTGGTGCGTTTCCTATGCATCCCAAGCAAAGCAGATAACACCCAGAAAACATGAGGAAAATCAGTCCATGACTAGACAAATGGCTCTTTGGGGGCTGCAGGACTCAATTATTGACCAACTCAAATGGGTTAATTAGGTAAAGTGCTTTGCAAATCATAAAGTGTTATTCAAATGCTCACTATCCTCATCGTTAGTATATATTAGAAAGCCAGCTATTGTGTATTTCATCAGATTTTGTAGTCATTTGTTCTGTATGTGTAAGAGGAGCACAACAGGGCTAAAGTTCTCCGGGGAATCTGTGAATGCTCATAGTGGTTGAGGCATGGAAGCTGCTACTCACTGAGGAAAGCTCTGGGACATCTAAAATCCAAAGGACGAGTGTTCAGTCCAAAGGCTCCAGGGGGAGAGCTAGATAAAAAAGGGACAGAATGAAGGGACAGAAAGAAGAGTCTGAGGGTTTTCCTGAGTATCTGTCCAGGGAAAGAGAGAGTGAAATGGGAACATTTGGATATTATGGACCACTGAGCAAGAGATGCTTATGCTGTGGCTATAATCAGTGTCCTCAGTGCCCAGTGAGAGGATAGAAACTCACATGTATATGGCTGCTAACAAACCAGAGCAGAGTTGAGAAAAATCTAGCCCCAAGGAGATCAGCTAGAAGATCTTCATTCATACGGAGAGGAGATAAGAGAATGAGGAATCATTCCTCAACCTGTTTGCCTGTTATTTCCCAAACCCCTTCTCATTGAGTTTACCATTAAATCTTCTTCACCATGCACCATCTTGGTATTAAGGGCTTGCACCCATTATTGTGAGGCATCTGAGAATCAATTAATTAGTAAGATTGATGAACTAATATGGGCAAGTAGGTGGCACAGTGTACCAAAAGCCAGGCCTGGAATCAGGAACATTCATCTTTTTGAGTTCAAATATGGCCCCAATACTGACTATCTTTGTGACCCTGGAAAAGTCAGTTAACTTTGTTAGCCTCCATTTCTGCCTCTGTAAAATGAGTTAGAGAAGAAACTGGCAAACCACTCCAATATCTTTGCCAAGAAAATCCCAATTAGGGTCATAAAGAAAAGTTGGATGTTCCTGAAAATGACTGAACAACAATGAATGTGCCCGACATCATGCTGGATGCACTAAATGAAAGTGAAACATTAGCTGCCTTCAAGGAGATAATATCGGATGGATTCTACCACTTGATTCTTACACTATTTCATGCAGTGTAATGCTTTTGCCTTTATTTCTGAGACTCAGCATGGTCCATGAATAGATAGTGTTTTTCCTGGTGGGGGCTCAGACCATGAATCACACTGTTATTCACACAATGATTCACAACATTCACATCCAGTATAACTGCCCTTAAACCTGGGGAAAACAGCAAAAGACTGTAGAGTCAGAGTTCTCAGAGTTTCCAGGCCAATGTTCTGTCATTCTCATGCATATATGCCTCTCTCTCTCTCTCTCACTCTCTCTCTCTCTCTCTCACTCTCTCTCTCTCACTCTCTCTCTCACTCTCTCTCTGTCTCTCTCTCACACTCTCTCAAACTCTCTCTCTCTCTCACTCTCTCTCTCTCTGCCTCTGTCTCTTACTCTCTCTCTGTCTCTGTGTCTCTGTCTCTGCCTCTCTCTGTCTCTGTTTCTGACCCTGTCTCTGACTCTCTGTCTCTGTCTCTGTCTCTGTCTCTCTCTCTCTGCCATTTACTTTAAAAAAGGATCTGTTTTTACCTTTCTGATTCCAGATTTCAAAGAATTATAGACTAGGTCAAATGAAAATTGTAATTTCTTGTTATCGAATAGATGTTGCACAATAAAATTCTCCGCAACTTCATTTCTTAAGCTATTATGTGGAAGCTTGCTGGACTAGAAACAATGAGTCCTACTTTCTTTGTCGTTCCAAATAATACCAGCTTGGCCCTTATTAGAGGGTTTGTTGTGAAGGAGAAATGAGACCCTATCCAAGAAAATGTTTTATTAACTGTGAAATGATGTAACTCTGGGTACCTCACAGTTGAACGATTAAAAGGTTCAAATAAGAAAAAGTGCTGTGTTTTGCAAAACTTAAAGCATTATATAATTATTGGTTTTAAGAATTGGAAGATAATATTACTATTATTATTCATAATTGCTATTTCTTAATGATGATTAATATAGCATAGGGCTATAAAAGAGCTTTCTTCTAATAATTAATAATAGCTAACATTGGGGTTAAGATGGTGGCAAAGTAAAAAGCAGCTGCTTAACCTTTCCTAACCCACACATATAGAACTCCTCAAGAGGACATAAAAACAAATCCAGACAAATGAAGGGACCCCACAACAGGGCGCAGCATTGAAGGTATGTGGGATTGGGGCATTTCCATGCTATAAGGGGGGAAAATAGCTCTCATTAAAATTCAAGCTGAGCAATCCCCTCCCCCACTACCACCTATAGTGCCAAAGTCAGCGCACAAGAGTTAGAACAAGATTGAGGCATCCATTAAGTTCTTGGAAGGTACCTGGGATCACCCGGCCTGCTCCTGAGAACAGCAAGACTTAAGACCCCAAGAGGCTAAAAATTGGACTTTGAAAAGAGAAGTGCAGATGCAGGAGTGGACTTGAATGTGGACCATTAGCCTAAGTGTGGACCTTGGGAGGGGACCCAGTGCAGAGGGGTGCATGACTGTGGAAGCAGTGCCCTGAGACTGTTAAAGGAGCTTTGGACAGAGGAGCAAGCAAGGGGACCACCAGGAGGCTTGACTGTAAGAACAAAGACACCTGAGACCTCAGGAGCCCAAAGAGTGTACACAGACCCTGGGCATGAGGATAAAGCTGAGAGGGTGCCCAGCTAACAATGGCAAGCCAGTCACAAGAACCCCGAAAGAGAAAGATCAAGAAGAAATCTTTAACACTCGAGAACTTTTACACAGAAAAAATCCAGACAACAGAGCAAACAGCAAAGGAGAACAAACAAGTAATCATATCCAAACCTTCCCCAAAAAATGAAAATTGCTCACAAGCTCTTGAAGAGTTCAAATCTGAGATTATGAGAAATATGGAAGAGATTTGGTGAGAGAAGTGGGAAATAGCACAAAAGGAAATTAACAGATTAAAATACAGAAACTCCCAATTGGAAACCAAAATTAAACAGCTAAACAGCTGGAAAACAGGATGGACCAAAGCAAAAAGGAACATCATAAGATTATAAGAGAAAACTAGTCTCTAAAGACCAGAATTGGGCAAGTAGAAACCAATGATCTCTCAAGACAGCAAGAACAAATAAAGCAAAGTAAAAAGACTGATAAAATAGAAGGAAACATGAAATATCTCACTGAGAAATTGACAGATCAAGAAAACAGGTCTAGAAGAGATAATTTGAGAATCATTGGTCTTCCTGAAAAAGCAGAAATTAATAGAAATTTGGACTCCATACTAAAGGAAATTATTCAGTAAAATTGCCCTGAAGTTCTACAACAGGAGGGCAATATAGACATTGAAAGGATTCATAGATCACCCTCTACACTAAACCCTGAAAAGACAACCCCCAGGAATATAATAGCCAAATTCAAAAGCTTCCAAGTAAAAGAAAAAATTTTACAAGAAGCCAGAAAGAGACAATTCAGATATCAAGGAGCACCAATTAGGATCACACGGGATTTGGCACCCTCCATACTACAAGACCAAAAGGCTTGGAATATAATATTCAGAAAGGCAAGAGAACTGGGACTATAACCAAAGATCACCTACCCATCAAAACTGACTATGTACTTCCAGGGGAAAGTATGGGCATTTAACAAGATAGAAGATTTCCAAGTATTTGCACAGAAAAGACCAGGACTAAATGGAAAATTCGATATCCAACCAGAAAAACCAAGAGAAACATGAAAAGGTAAATAAGAAACAGAGAGGAAAGAAAGAAAACTCTTATTTTTAAATTTGCCTCTTTAAGGGGTTTGATAAGATCTAATTATTTATATTCCTATATGGAGAAATGGTATGTGTAATTCTCTGTAGTAAACTCAATTCACTATTATAGTATCCACTATTATAGTAATTAGAAGAATTTTTCACAGGGAGAGGTTGGAGTACTAAATGGTCTAAGATGATAAGGGGGTGGGTGGGAAAGAGGGGGGTGAATAGTAGAGGACATCAAGAGAAACTTGAATAAGAAAAATAGGATATTCTATTACACACAAAGAGGGCATGGGAAGGGGAAGAGATGAATACTATTATAAGAAGGAGAGGAAGAGAGCATTAAGAGGTAATATTTAAACCTTACTCTCAGTGGAATTAACCCTGAGAGGGAAGAGTAGCTATATCCATTGAGATATATAACTCTATCTAACCCTACTGAGAAAGTCAGAAGGGATAAACCAAGGGGAGCAGAGGAGTGGGGAGGTCAAAAAAGGGAGGGGAGGAAAAGGGACAGGGAATTCATTAGGACTTAATAAAAAGAGGGGAATAACAAGGGAAGGGGTAGAAAGGGTAGTAAATCAAGGGGGGGGGGGAGACAAGAGTTACTGGTTTAAAACAAATCACTGGTTTAAAAGGAAATAGCCTAAGAAGAAGGGGTAGAACTAAGAGAGGATACCAAAATGTTGGGGAATACACAACTGATAATTATAACTCTGAATGTGAATGGGATGAGTGATTATACTAAATTAAAAAGCTTTTGTACAAACAAAAACAATGCAACCAAAATCAGAAGGGAAACAACAAATTGGGAAAAAATAACAAAAAACTCTGACAGGGGTCTAATTACTCAAATATACCAGGAGTTAAATCAATTGTATAAAAAATGAAGCCATTCCCCAATCAGTAAATGGGTAAAGGACACGAATAGGCAATTTTCAGATAAAGAAATCAAAACTATCAATAAGCACATGAAAAAGTGCTCTAAATCTCTAATAATTAGAGAAATGCAAATAAAAACAACGCTGAGGTATCACCTCACACCTGTGGATTGGCTAAAATGATAGTAGGGGAGAGTAATGAATGTTGGAGGGGATGTGGCAAAATTGGGACATTAATACATTGCTGGTGAAGTTGTGAATGAATCCAACCATTCTGGATGGCATTTGGAACTACGCTCAAAGGGCTATAAAAGAATGACTGCCCTTTGATCCAGCCATACCATTGTTGGGTCTATACTCCAAAGAGATCATAGATAAACAGACTTGTACAAAAATATTTATAGCTGCACTTTTTGTGGTGGCAAAAAACTGGAAAATGAGGGTATGCCCTTCTATTGGGGAATGGCTGAACAAACTGTGGTATATGCTGGTGATGGAATATTATTGCGCTAAAAGGAATAATAAACTGGAGGAATTCTATGTGAACTGGAAAGACCTTTAGGAATTGAAGCAGAGTGAAAGGAGCAGAGCCAAAAGAACACTGTACACAGAGACTGATATACTATGGTAAAATAGAATGTAATGGACTTCTGTACTAGCAGCAATGCAATGATCTATAACATTCTGAGGGATTTATGGAAAAGAACCCTACCCACATTCAGAGGAATAACTACAGGAGAGGAAACACAGAAGAAAGCAACTGCTTGAACACATGGGTTAAGGCAGACATGATTGGGGATGTAGACCCGAAACTACCACACTGATGCAACTATCAACAAATTAGAAATAAGTCTTGATAGATGACACATGTTAAAACCAGAGGAAATGTGCCTCGGCTATGGGGAGGGGGGTAAGAAGATGGGGGCGGGGGGGGCAAAGTAATAACATGAATCATGTAACCATAATAACTTTTCTAAAAATAAAAATTAAATATATAAAAAATGACATAGATAGTAAAACCATACTAGTGGGAGATCTAAATATTCCTCTTTCAGATCTAGATAAATCAAACCAAAAAATAAATAAGAAAGAGATAAGAGAGGTGAATGAAATCCTAGAAAAAATAGATTTATTAGATATGTGGAGAAAAACAAATAGGGACAAAAAGGAATACAGCTTCTTGTCAGCTGCACATGGTACATTCACAAAGATTGACCATGTAATAGGGCATAGAAACATTGCAAACAAATGCAAAAGAGCAGAAATAATAAATGTAACCTTCTCATATCATAATGCAATAAAACTAATAATTAGTAAGGGCATCTGGACAAGCAAATCAAAAACTAATTAGAAATTAAATAATATGATTCTTCAAAACCAGTTAGTTAAAGAAGAAATCATAGAAACAATCAATAATTTCATTGAAGAGAATGATGGTGATGAGACATCCTATCAAACTGTTTGGGATGCAGCTAAGGCAGTACTCAGGGGGAAATTTAAATCCTTGAGTGCATGTATTAACAAATCAGAGAGGGCAAAGATCAATAAACTAGGCATGTTAATTAAAAAACTAGAAAGGTAACAAATTTAAAATCCCCAGCTAAAGACCAAAATAGAGATTATAAAAATTAAAGGAGAAATCAATAAAATTGAAAGTAAAAGAACTATTGAATTAATAAATAAGACTAGGAGCTGGTACTTTGAAAAAACAAACAAAATTGACAAAGTACTGGTCAATCTATTAAAAAAAAGGAAAAAAGAAAACCAAATCATGAGTCTCAAAGATGAAAAGGGAAACCTCACTTCTAATGAAGAGGAAATCAAGGCAATCATTAAAAACTATTTTGTGCAATTATATGGCAATAAATATAGCAATCTAGGTGAGATGGATGAATATTTACAAAAATATAAATTGCCTAGATTAACAGTAGAAGAGATAGAATACTTAAATAATCCTGTATCAGAAAAAGAAATTGAACAAGCCTTCAAAGAACTCCCTAAAAAAAATCCCCAGGACCAGATGGATTCACAAGTGAAATCTATCAAACTTTCAAAGAGCAACTAATTCCAATACTATACAAACTATTTGACATAATAAGCAAAGAAGGAGTTCTACCAAACTCCTTTTGTGATACAAATATGGTACTGATCCCAAATCCAGGTAGCTCAAAAATAGAGAAAGAAAACTACAGACTAATCTCCTTAATAGATGCAAAAATCTTAAACAGAATACTAGCAAAAAGACTCCAGCGGGGGCAGCTGGGTAGCTCAGTGGAGTGAGAGTCAGGCCTAGAGGCAGGAGGTCCTAGGTTCAAATCCAGCCTCAGCCACTTCCCAGCTGTGTGACCCTGGGAAAGTCACTTGACCCCCATTGCCCACCCTTACCAGTCTTCCACCTATGAGACAATACACCAAAGTACAAGGGTTTAAAAAAAATTTAAAAAAAAAAAAAGACTCCAGCAAGTGATCACAAAGGTGTATCCATCATGATCAGGTGGGATTTATACCAGGAATAACAAGGATGGTTCAATATAAGGAAAACCATTCACATAATTGACCATATCAACAAGCAAAACAACAAAAATCACATGATTATCTCAATAGATGCTGAAAAAGCCTTTGACAAAATACATCCATTTCTATTGAAAACACTAGAAAGTATAGGAATAGAAGGTCCTTTCTTAAAAATAATAAACAGTATATATCTAAAACCATCATATTCAATGGGGATAAATTAGAAGCTTTCCCAATAAGATCAGATGTGAAACAAGGATGCCACTATCACCTCTATTATTTAACATTATACTAGAAACACTAGCAGTAGCAATTAGAGAAGAAAAAGAAATTGGAGGTATTAAAATAGGCAATGAGGAGACTAAGCTATCACTATTTGCAGATGATATGATAGTCTACTTAAAAAATCCTAGAGAATCAACTAAAAAGCTAGTAGAAATAATCAGCAACTTTAGAAAAGTTGCAGGATACAAAATAAACCCACATAAATAAAACATATTTCTATATATTTCCAACATGTCACAGCAGCAAGACGTAGAAAGAGAAACACAATTTAAAATCACCCTAGACAATATAAAATACTTAGGAATCTATCTACCAAAACAAACACAGGAATTATACAAACACAACTACAAAACACTTTCCAAACAATTAAACAACTGGAAAAATATTGAGTGCTCATGGGTAGGACAAGCTAACATAATAAAAATGACCATTCTACCCAAATTAATCTATTTAGTGCCATATCTATCAAACTACCAAAAAACTTTTTTACCAAATTAGAAATAACTACAACCAAGTTCATTTGGAAGAACAAATGATCAAGAATATGAAGGGAAATAATGAAAAAAAGGTGTGAAGGAAGGAAGGTGGCCTAGCAGTACCAGATATTAAACTATACTATAAAGAAGCGGTCATCAAAATGATATAGTACTGGCTAAGAGTCAGAAGGGAGGATCAGTGGAAAAGACTTGGGGTAAGTGAAGTCAATAAGACAGTGTATGATAAACCCAGAGAGCCCAACTTTTGGGACAAAAATCCACTATTTGACAAAAACTGCTGGGAAAATTGGAAAACAATATGAGAGAGATTAAGTTTAGATCAACATCTCACACCCTACACGGAGATAAATTCAGAATGAGTGAATGACTTGAATATAATGAAAGAAACTATAAGTAAATTAAGTAAACACAGAATAGTATTCCTGTCAGATCTATGGAAAAGAGAAAATTTTAAAACCAACAAGAGTTAGAAAAAATTAAAAAATGTAAAATAAATACTATTGATTATATTAAATTTAAAAGGTTTTGTACAAACAAAAACAATGCAACCAAAATCAGAAGAGAAACAACAAACTGGGAAAAAATCTTTATAATAAAAAACTCTGACTGAGGTCTAATTACTCAAATATACAAGGAACTAAATCAATTATATAAAAAATCAAGGCATTGCCCAATTGATAAATGGGCAAGGGACATGAATAGGCAATTTTCAGATAAAGAAATCAAAACTATCAATAAGCACATGAGAAAGTGTTCTAAATCTCTAATAATTAGTGAAATGCAAATCAAAACAACTCTGAGGTACCACCTCACTACTAGCAGATTGGCTAAAATGAGAGAAGGGGAGAGTAATGAATGTTGGAAGGGATGTGGCAAAATTGGGAAATTAATGCATTCCTGATGGAGTTGTGAACTGATCCAACCATTCTGGCAATTTGGAAATATGCCCAAAGAGCTCTAAAGGACTACCTGCCCTTTGATTGAGCCATAACATTGCTGGGTTTGTACCCCAAAGAGATCATAGATGAACAGACTTGTACTAAAATATTTATAGCCATGTTTTTTGTGGTGGCAAAAAACTGGAAAATGAGGGTATGTCCTTCAATTGGGGAATGGCTGAACAAATTGTCGTATATGCTGGTGATGGAATACTACTGTGCTCAAAGGAATAATAAACTGGAGGAATTCCATGTGAACTGGAGTGACCTCCAGGAATTGATGCAGAATGAATGGAGCAGAGCCAGAAGAACATTGTACACAGAGATTGATACACTGTGGTAAAATCGAATGCAATGAACTTCTGTACTACCAGCAATGCAATGACCCAAGACAATTCTGAGGGACTTATGGTAAAGAATACTACCCACATTCAGAGGAAGAACTGCAGGAGTGGAAACACAGAAGAAAGACAACCACTTGAACACATGGGTTGGGTTGATGCAGACATGGTTGGGGATGTAGACCCGAAAGGACCACACCAATGCAACTATCAATAATATGTAAATAAGTCTTGATTGATCACACATGTTATAACCAGTGGAAATGTGAGTTGGATATGGGGGTAGGGGGGAAGTGAAGGGGAAAGTAAAAGCAAGAATCATGTAACCATGGAAAATTTTTCTAAAAAAATTAAATATTTAAATCTGAAAAAAAGAAAAAAATAGCTTACATTTATATAGCACCTGCTGTATGTTAAGCACTGTGCTAAATGCTTTAGAATATTATCTCAAGGGCAGCTAGGTGGCTCAGTGGATTGAGAGCCAGGTCTAGAGATGGGAGGTCCTGGGTTCAAATATGATCCCAGATACTTCTTAGCTGTGTGACCCTGGGCAAGTCACCTAATCCCCATTGTCTAGCTCTTACTGCTCTTCTGCCTTGGAACCAATACACAGTATAGATTCTAAGATGGAAGATTAAAAAAAAAGAAGAAGAAATATTATCTAGTTCGAGTCTCACAACAGCCCTGGTATGTAGCACTATTGTCATACCCATTTTATAGTTGAGGAAACTGAGGCAGATAGGGATTAAGTGAGTTGTCCAGTGTCACATTAGTATCTGAAGCTGGATTTAAATATAGCTCTTCTTGATTTCCAAACTCAGGACTCTATTTGTTGGATTGTCTAGCTTTTGCCCTTTTCTAGGCTTCAGCAATGAGCTAAATTCTAACTTATTAAACATTCATTAAGAAGATATTGTGTACAAAATATGCTTCTAGTCAAAAAATACAAGGAAAAGGGTCTCAGCCTTCAAATAATTTGTAATACAAATGAGTAGATGATCTACAAATATAATTCAATTATAACACAAATAACATTATGTGAAAATGGTATAACATAAATATAAAAATTAATATTTATGTTATTAAATATAAAATTATGTCTATATAACATGGAGTAACCTGAGTAGGCATTGGATGGGAAGTCCACTTTGCCTTTGGATGCATTTGGTTCGGGATTTGAAAGATGGGGTAACATTTCACTGGGTAGAGACGGAGAGCAGACATTTCAGGAGTAAAGTGACAAGGAACAAAGATGGTAACACAAAATAATACTCTTTAAACATTTGTTTATCATGAATTTCAATTTGATATTCAAAGACAAAATGTAATGGAGACGCGTTGTATACCCAGACCACTGGGGTGCTTAGACCTGTAGGGTGAGCAGACTACTAAATGGGCACCCTCTCTTAGCAGGAGTGAGTGGGGATGTGGTAGAATGGAAATAATATGGGTCTATAGTAAAAAGATCTGAATTATAGAGAGAAATACAGAACTACACCAAGCAGATATGTATTCTCAGTGACTGAGTTGAACCTATAATGTTGCTAATCTAGACAACCAACTATGCCTGGGCATTCACTTTCAGAGGGGAAAGTCCTTCCTTTGGTAACTGGCCAGAAAGAAATTAAAGAGATTATGTTGAAAAATTAATTGGCTTCTTCAACTGTTACCAAAAAAGAGATGAGGTTCTTATACAGACCATCTATCTTTAAACTTGGTCTATGTTTTGGGGCACTATCTCATATTTTATTGAATCCCCAAAGAGATAAATAAAGATATAGCAAAACAACCAGGTTTCTACTTTTTTATTCAATTAACCTATATAAGTTTACTACTTGTGAAAGTCTGACCAATTAGTTAATACAATTTCTATCTTTTGGTAAACTCAAAAAACCTTTATGCCATCAAAATGTTAGACTTCTGACTTCAACATCCTAGAAAAAAAGCAAAAATTGGCATACATATTAGGCCAAAGTTTCCTAAATGGATCCTAAAAATGAATCTTGGTAGTATTTAGGTGGAAGTATATTCATTACATTGAAGAAAAAAAGTGATGTTTCATAGGTAAGCTGAGGGGATAAATGGGAATTTTATTAAAGATTTTTTATTGTCAATTAGTCCTTTTATGATAAGCTAATAAAGTGAATCTACGAATTAGCCTTTCTGGGATTTAAGAATTTGTATTTTACACTAAAATTGACACAATTTGCTAATGGGACCTCGCGAAGTTGTGAATTCAGTCCCTTTGCCATTCTGTGGCATCATCACCACTCCTAAATCATCCAACTGTCTTGCAAACGTATACGTTTTGTTCTTATGGGGAGACCAAGTAAGTATATGTGAATGAAATCAATTCAACTCCATCATTCTGTCATAAGACTAATTAAATCCTACTACAATTGCATCAGTACTATTATGACAGGATTTGGAAGGCAGTATTATTTCTTAGTTAGGAATATAAACTTAATTTCCTTTACTAATCGAAAGGCTATGGAAATATTCTTGCTGGATTATTATTGCAGTATATATTTAAATTCTACCAAATTTAATAAATGTCACTTCCCCTGCCCAACACTCTCATTAAACTTCATTGACTCCCTACTGCCTTCGGGATCAAATAGGAAATCCTCTTTATTTATAGCCCTTAGTATTGCCCCTTCTACCTTCCCAGTCTCCTTACACCTGATTTCCCAATATACAAGATAAAAATAAAATAAAATAAAATAAAAATAGAGAAGGAAGGGAAAGAGGGATAAGAAAGAAAAAGGAAAGAAAATTTGAAAACCCAGATCACCTCCATGGTATGATATAGGATTGAAGTAGTAGAAGGGAAAAGAATAAACATTTATTGAAGACTAAGAGTAATTGACAGGTCTCAAATACTTCAGTGACTTAATGGAATGTCTACCCAAGTGTATGAAGACTTCCCCTGGTTGAAATGAACAGATGAGAACATGAAGGTGGCTGAAGCAGGCACTGCATCCCAGGACATCAATTAGTCCTGACATTTGTCTTGCCACTGGACTTTAATGACTCTAGAAGAGAGACTGAGGCCGATGACTTTGTGTAATACTGCCTCACTTAAATCCAATTTACCTGCAGGTCATTACCCCACACTGCCATCAATCCTCTGAAAATGAAGGATGAATAACAACTATATGCCAATAAATAACTGTGCTAAGCACTTTGCAAATCTTATCTCTGATCTTCACAACAACCCCATTTTACAGTTGAGAAAATGGAGGTGGACAGAGGTTAAGTGATCTAGTCACAGTCATATAACTGATAAATATCTGAGGCTCTATTTGAACTCAGGTCTTCTTGACTTCAGGTTCCATCCACTGTGCCACCTACCTTCCTACATAGGATTTTGTGGACTTTTCATATATTTGTTTTCATATAGTCAAACCCTGATTTCTCCTGAAAGCTAACCTAAAGTTTTCATACATTATATTAAATAGCAGTTGAAAAAAAATGTGGCTTTTCATCTGAAAAGTAGAAAACTTAAAGGGAGCATGAGGTCTGTCTTGAAGGATTTAAAGAAGCATCAGGTAAAAAAGGAATTCGACTTGTTTTTGCTGTTTGGGGTGTGTGCATGTGTGTGTGCGTGTGTTTGTGTGAGTGTGTGTGTGTGTGTGTGTGTGTGTGTGTTTACTGTTAGAACTAAATATAATGGTGGCAGATTTAGTTTTGATGTAAGGAAAAACTTTCTTACAGAACTGTTTGAAAATGCTGCTTGTAGAAGTAGCAGGTTCCCATCACAGGGATCTTCAATCAAATCATGCTGGAGATATTATCAAAGGAGGTCAGGGTCAGTTACAAGTTAGGCTTGATGACTTCTGAGGTCTCTTCCAGTTCCGAGGTTTGGCGATTCTGTGAAATCTTCAGCAGAATATGTCCCAAATCAGTGATCTTACCAATGTGGATATTCCCTACAGTGACACAGATTAGAACCCATTCAGGCCTTCCCAGCCTCTGCTGCTCTGATCTCTGTCCATCCAAACATTTGCCAAAGAGGGTTCACCTGATATTCTGGAGGCTTTACCTGAATTCTCTTAACATTGCATGTATAGCAATGAGCTACTTTAGTCCCTATTTCTTGCTCCATGAGTGAGATATCCCTTTTTCCTACATCTTTCACTCTGTTTCTCCTATGTATTTCTTCATTTGAAATGTATTTGGCATTTATTCCCAGGCCCCTTTCCATTGCCCTTTGGGCAATTTATGATGTTATTTCTTTGGAGTTGGTATAAAAGGAGTTGAAAAGTATGTGCATTTTCTAGAGGTAGTCCAAATCACAGGCTGGCACTGAGTTCGGAAAGAACTGGGTAAAGCAGTGAAATTCAAATAGAAATGGACTTCAGGATGCATATTGGCTTTAAAAACCACAAATAAGCATTATCTATGTTGTGTCATCTTTCTATGTATTTTGTTAAGTATTTTCCTAATTACATTTATTTGAGTCCTGTATGCTAGCAGGAAATTTGACACCGTGAGTTCTGTTTTGTTCCATAAGGCAATTACTTTGAGTATTGTGTGTAATTTTGTTTTGTTTTTTGTAACTTTTTGGCCAACTGTAAGTTATTCGTCTCTGTCTGACATATTAACATGTGAGCTGTGAACTCATTATCTTATATTTGCCAAAACCACTTGAACTCCATTTGGAGATTTTCCAAAGTAAATTCTGAGTGCAGGTTTAATGAACCCAAGATAAACTTTGATTGTTTTGGTTGCTTTCCCCACATTTTTGGTATCCTCCCCCTCTTTCATATACCTTGAGAATCTCAGTGTTTTCAAAACTGAGTTGCCTTATATCTTACACCTAAGTGGTCATATACCTTGCAAATCACTTAAATCTAATAACTGAAATGTCTTCAGTGCATACCTTCTTTGTGTCTGCTTGGTCTAGTTCAACTTCTATACTATTTTTTTCCTTCAGTGCCCTTTCTACTGCCTTGGGTAGAATCTCTGGGACTAGTATATAAGTCTAACTTGGAGGGTTTCATTTTCCAGTTCTTAGAACAGCACTTGCCATATTTTGTTGTTCAGTTGTTTCAGTCATGTCCAACTCTTTGTGACCCCATTTGGGGTTTTCTTGGCAAAGCTACTGGAGCAATTTGCCATTTCCTTCTCCAACTTATTTTACAGATGAGGAACTGGGGCAAGCAGAGTTAAGTAACTTGCCCAGCTAATAAGCAAATGGTAGGCATTAAATAAATACTTATTGACTTATTGGCTGATGGTAAAAAGAGTTTGTTAGGAAAATCTTACATACCTTTTCCACTTTTAATCTATTTGTGAACATCCCTTCAATTTCATCTTTAAATATCTCGATAGAATTCATTAATTGAGTCTCTGGCCATGTTTTCTTTAAGTTTTTTTTCTCCACTGATTCTCAATGTATTAGGATGATAATGGTCTTAATCTCCCATCATTCTTAATTAGATTTTATAAGCAAGTTTATAGTCTAAGCCTACATTGGTTTTGGCTGCCATATTTCTTCACTTGACGTGGAAATTCAGTGTTTGCTGGCTAATATAGTTCCTCAGCTCTTTTGTCTCCTCATCATGGAAATGACTTTATACTGGTTAAGTTTTTAAATAAAATTGTTCTATTCTGGAACAATGTCTATTTTTGTAACTCTTTTGCACTTTTCATCAACAGATCATGGAAGTAGTTCATATTGGAAGGTTTTTATTCATGCTATACATTTCTCTCATTTCAATTCTTTTAGTTTTTCTTTTTTTTTCTTTTCAAAAGCTAATTGCTAGTCTAACTGTATACAACTGATTTGCCAACTGGCTTCCATGTTAAGAATATGTATTTTCTTGTGTGATCTTTTTATGATGATATTTGTATATTGCCTTGTGATTTGTTTCTCAAAGAAGGCATTCATGATATTTAGGCATGAAGATTCTGTATAGTATGCTCATTCCTTAATTTAGAACAAAATTCTCCAAAATATTTTAAGTTTTTCCTCTATTTGATTTATGCTGAAATTTAAAAAGAATGAAGTCTATACTAGTTTACTTTGGAAGATATGATTGAATTCCCTGCAGAATTTTTCCACCTTCTGATTCACTGTAAGTAATGATAGGCAAGCTGAAATTTTCTTCATTGTGCTCTTTTTATAAATGTTTATTGTGACTGTAGAAATATGAGATGATCAAATTTCTCATGAAATAATTTTGCCAATGAAAAATATTGCCTTTGGACACATGATAAAATTATTCCCTTTATTTGCCTTTCCAAGGACAGTCTGAAAATCATCCTTCCACTTAACTACAACTTAATTTTATTTTTTTGGTTTTACTGAACCTCAAAGGCATAATAAAGAATTTATTGGAGCAAGATTTGGAAGAAGATATATATTCTTTTATTAAAACCCAGGTTTGTGTATGACTAGAGAACTTCTAAAGCCCTTCTGACACCAACCACCTATAAGTTATATGGTAATAATTATCCAAAAAGCAAAGAATCTATTATTTAGTTGGTCATTCACATGAAGAAGTAGCTATAGTCTAAAGATTTGAAGTAGGAGAAATTTCAACTGAGCATAAGGAAGAATTTCTAAAGTCTTTGGATGATAAAAGCAATGTAATACATAATAGAATTAACACCTTGTCTATATTAATGAATGAGTGAGTGAATGAAATGACACTTATTAAGCATTTTTTTGTGCCATGCACTACACTGAGAACTAGGGATAAAAATACAAAAGCAAAAGACAGTTCTTAACCCCAAGAAACTTATATTCCAATAAGAGGAAACAATACACATAGGGGAATAGTTGCTGGGGAGGGGTACTTTAGTCTGAAAAGTTACAGAGATGGGGAATGGCTTCATTGATAGACTGGCATATCCAGGAAGGGTGGCAGAGGTGATTCTGATCATGGTTGCAGAACCGGAGAGGAGAAAGTGAGACCTAGCATCAAATATCTCCTGTGGATATGTATGTTCTCTCCTCAAACATATTGTAAGTTCCTTGAGAGCAGGAACAAGGTACGGAAAATTTCTTTAGTATCATACATAGTACAGAGCATATAGTAGGTGCTCAGTAACACAATAAGAAAAACAACAATAGATAGAATTTATATAATTCTCTAAGATTTGCAAAACACTATAATATGTTATTTTTTAAACCCTTACCTTCTGTCTTAGAATCGATTCTAAGTATTAGTTCCAAGGCTAGGCAACTGGAGTTAAGTGACTTACCCAGTATCACACAAATAGGAACTGTCTGAAGCTCCCTATGAACCCAGGACCTCCCATCTCCAGCCTGGCTCTCTATCCACTGTATCACCTAGCTGCCCCCACTATAATATGTCATTCCATTTGATAAAAGCATGTTACTGGAGGTCAGGAACAAATCATGGCATCATGGAATGGTAGGTTTTAGAATTGGACAAAATCTTAAGGAACATTTTAGTCTAACTCCCTAGTTTTGTAAAAGAAGGAACTACAGGTCAGAAAGTTGAAGTATCTTCATCTAAGATCATCCAAGTACTAAGTAGCAGAAGCAGTCCTCTGACTCCAAATCCATTGTCCTTTTCACTATATCACACCGCCTCTCATCTGATGGGGGTGCTCAGTAGATAGTTGCTATTGTCTTTGTTCAGTTGTTTTTCAGTAGTGCCTAACTCTTTGTTACCCCCATTTGGGCTTTTCTTGGCAAAGATACTGGAGAAGTTTGCCATTTTCTTCACCAGCTCTTTTTATAGATGAGGAACATAAGGCAAATAAGGCTAAGTGATTTGCCCACTGCTATTAAGTATTTGAGGTCAAATTTGAACTCAAGTCTTTCTGCCTCTAGGTCTGGCACTATGTCCATTGTACCACCTAGTTGCCAGTAGACAGCTAGTAAATATTTTTAAATAAGTCACTGTATATACTAGACTATTTGGAGAAGTTATGGAGTACCTATCCCTGGATCTCTTCGATAATTGAGAAGAAAATTGTTGTCTAGAAATGTACTGACATACCTGAGGTCCTTTCCTATTCTATTTTCCCATGGTTCTACTCTGTAAGGATACTACAGAAATAATTTTCATGCATAGTTATCCCAATTACCATGATTATTTTGCTCATTATCATCAGTTCCACATAACTGTGCAGTGACACTTTCTGTTAGTGCTACCAGCTTTGTCAAAGAAAAAAGCTGTCTGGATTTTGCCTCGGATGCCCTAAGGAATATGATCATTAATCACATTTCTCTGACCTTTTATATTCATCATTTAATTTTTTCCCTTCTCTTATTTTGTCCCCTGACTACAGTTTTGGTAATGGACACGGAGCTAGGGAGTAGTCACCCATCCAAATGGAAAAAAAAAGAGTCACAGGTCAGGTACACAAAGTACTGGAATTAGGACACCTAATGCTTGTTACCATGACTGCAGTCAGCCTAGCAAATGGCGCAATGCTTTTCTCGTGTGAATGCTGGAATCCTGTGCTAATCCCTAGGTCCCATACATTACTAGATAGATAGGGAGTTTTGAAATAAACCTCTCAGAAAGGCACATTTGTGATTGTCTACAAAATGTAGGGGTAGGCACCACTAAGAAAGGGTTGCACTCTGTATCATAGCCTTGAAGCTTTCAATTCCTATTACGAGCCTCTTTTGGCAAGATTAGCGATCTGCTGTACCGGCTTAGTTCTTGATGAGCTCTTTAATGGACGATGGCTCCCTGACCTGTGAAAATTCAGGGACAGAGAAGTGTGTATTCTTTGTGATTAAGCCTTCCAGCATTAACTCCAACTGTGTCGTTACCTTTCTGGGTGTTTGCACAGTTAAGAATTTCAATGCACTGGATCAATATTACATAATGCATTCCCATCACAGCTATTTGAAGTAGGTAAGAGAATGTAGACAAAGATATTTGAGGAAGAAAGGTGTTCTGCAAATATTAGTATGTTAATAATAATTACTTTCCCAATATACACTAGGAGAGAGAAGCACATAAAAACAGTTTACATACCCTAGAATAAAATGATTCACTGGTTAAAGCAGGGATACAATTCAGATTTCTCATTTGTGAGGGTGGTGGTAATAAAGTCACTGGACAAGAGGTATATAAACATATAGATGATGAATCCCTCAGTCAAGTCACATCAACAAACATTCATTCAGGATTTATTTTATGACAGGCATTGTGCTAGACTCCAGAGAAACAAAGAAAAGCAAAAAACAGTCCCTGCCTCAAAGTACTTACAATTTAATGGGGGAGAAAACAGGCAAAAAATTCTTAATAATCTTAAAAATAGTGCACTAGTCTTTTTTTATTATTCCAATAATTAGGATTAAGTGACTCGTCCAGGGTCATATGGCTGGGAAGTTCTGGGAAGTGTCTGAGGCCAGATTTGAATCTAGGACCTTCCATCTAAAGGTTTGAGCCTCTATCCATTGAGCTACCTAGCTGCCCTTGGAATACACTAGTTTTAAGGAAGACTAAGAAAGTCTTCTTCCATGAGGTGGAACTTTAGCTGAGATTTAAAGGAAGCCATAGGGTATAAGCAAGGAGAAAGAACTCTAGGCATGGGGCCATTGAAAATACTCAGACTTGAGAGGTGGCATGTGGAGTGTGGAAATAGAATTGTTTTTCCTAAGGAACAAGAAGGTTCCGATGTCGATGAAATGAAGAGTTCATGTAGTTAAGTAAGGGGAAAGAAGATTGGAAAGCTAGGAAGGGACCTGATTAGGAAGGGGTTGAAAAGTCAAACAGAACTAGTTTAAGATGGCTTGTGATAACACATGGTTTGCAGACAACTAGCATTATTTCAATAAATGAAAAGAATAAGTATACTGCAAATTATATTCTGGAAATACAAGTGCTCAGCAGGTGGAGAATAAAGAAACATTAAAGGTGAGGTTCAGTCAATTTGAACCTTTCCCTGGAATAGATGTGATGAACCAAATATCAATACAGAACATGAACCGTGAGTTACTTGTCCTCTCTTTTGATATTTTTCTTCTAGGGCTACAAGTGTTGAAATTTAGCACTGTGATACAATTGAAAGTTCTGGATTTGGAGACTAACACATGGATTAAAATTGTGATACAAGTGTTTGTATGATTTGAGGCATGTCGCTCAATCTCTCTGAAATCAAGTTATAAAATGAGGAGTGTGGGCTAGATGAACTCTACGTTCCAACCAGCTTTAAATTTATACCATTTGGTTCGACTTCATGGACATAAATGAGGAAGAGAGAAAGGAACATTGTTGGGAGGGATGTAAAGAAAGAATAAAATAAAGATTTGTTAAGGACCTGCACAAGGCATTGTACTAAATGTTTTATAAACATTATTTCATTTGATTCTCACAAGAAACCTTTAACATGGGTACCTTTATTATCTCCATTTTACAGTTAAGAAAACTAAGGTATACAAATGATTGAATGACTTAACTAAGGTCACATAGCTAGTATCTGAGGCTTCAACAAGCAAAAACCAATGTACAAATAACATATATAAGAGAAGTTGCATATAATCTTAGAAGGAAGGCATTAAATTCAAGAATAGGAACTTCCTGCCTCCAGGTCCAGTGCTCTATCTACTGTACCACCTAGCTAGAAATAAGGAGCATCATTTATAGTGATGCTGAGGCAGTGAGCTCTTATGCCTTAGTCCATGAAGGAGTTATAGTTTAGTTGAGTGTTCACTTCCCAGTGTAGATGGAAACCGCTCTATGGTTTAATAGTTAGCCTGTGAGTAGATAGCCTGCTGACAAATCTAACCTCTTGTAGGCAATCGAGCAATGAGCCTCCCCAAACAAAACTAGGCTAGTGTTTGGATAATAGACATCTAGTCCATCACCAGGCTTTACTCAAAGGCTTTCTGGTTTGGTAGGACCTCAGAAAGCTTGTGCTCCACTGACATAGTCTTTGAGGGTACCAGAGTTGCCGTTGTACTATTGAGTCATCCAAGAAAAACTTTAGTGGAGAAATGATTGTAGACAGAGAATAAATACCTTATATTTTATAGCACTTTGTAGTTTTCAGTATAAAAGGTAGCTTAGTTTAGTAGAGGTATAAGAGGTATTTTGAAGCCAAAAAAGATCTGGGTTCAAATCCCATCTCTGACAAAAAACTGGCTGTGTAATCCAGCTAAGGATTACTTAGAACTGGCAAATCACTTATCCTCTCTGCTCTAGGAAACTCCAAATGACAGAGAACGTCAATTTGCATCAGTAAAGAGGTTTCTTCACCTTAGAGTTCCCTGTGCTATTGGAATCACAGGTCCATCTCCTATTGCAGTTTTCAAAGCATGGTCATGTTCATGATGTCATGGGTTCTTCAAAATAGCCCTGGGATGTAGGCAGGACAGATATTGTTATTGTTCAGTCATTTCAGTCATGTCTTTATGATTCCATCTGGGGTTTTCTTGGCAAAGATATTTGGGTGGTTTTGCCATTTCCTTCTCCAGCTCATTTTAGAGATAAGGAAACTGAGGCAAAAGGGTTATGTTTGCAACACATGTATTAAGTGTCTGAGGCTACATTTGAATTTGGGCTTTCTTGACTCCAGGTCTGAAGCTCTATCCACTAGCAGGTTTACTAGAGATCACCTATGCCCCTCACTTAAAGATAACAGGATCAAAGATCTAGTACTGAAGGGGAACGTGGAAGCCATGCAGTCCAACTGCTTCATTCTATGGATAAGAGACCTGAATCCAAGAGAGCGAAGTGACTTTTCCAAGGTCACACACATAGCTACTTACAGAGCTTGGATGTAAACTTAAGTGCTGTGGCTTCAGTTTTGTCTCCTTCGTATCAGACTCTGCTTCCTTTCCAAAGAGCATGAAGACATAAGTCTTTTGACTCATACTCCAAGGCTTTTTCCAAGACATTGATTCTAGGTCTAGGTTGAATATATTGGCTTGAAATGGAAATTAGCCATAATCATTTTTTCTCATAGCCCTATTCTTTAAAACGGCAATACTTAGGAAGGGGAAAAGTAGAAAAATAGCTGCCAGAAAGAAAATTATTTATAACTAATCTCAGCAATTTGTTACCTTTTATCTTGATATCTCAGAATCTAATGATCTTAGATTGGAGACCTTGAGAAAGTTGCAAATCCTCCCATTACAAAGGGCTCAGAATTTCCAGCTAATTCTCCATTTTCCAGTTGCTTGTGGAATTTCAACTCTACTAACATCATGTCTGCTCACCTGGTACATTTTGGGGCTACCCTCCCTTTAAGCTTCTTTTTGTGTATTGTTTTGTCCCTATTCAATTGTAGGTTCTTTGAGGACAGATAGTGTTTCTTTTTTAAATTTAGTGCAGTGTTTAGTACAGTGAAGGGTACATAGTAGATGCCTAATAAGTGTTCATTGAATGCTGACTAGTAAATACTGAGAGCTACAAGGCAAAGAGCTACCCCCAATATTCTCAGCCACATTGCCTTTATTTTATAAGGGTTAAAAATCATGTCACAAAAAAATAAAATTTAAGAAGAAAGGCACTGTCCCAGCCCTCCTCTCTCCAAAACAGCCTGCAGAAAACTTTAGAATATGTTTGTTTGTTATACCTGGCCATCATGAAAGGATTAAGCCGGTAGAGGCAACAATCTATTCTCAATCCTCCTGTCCTGATCAGATAACAAATTGGTTCCCAAACTCTAATCCTTGGATCCCGAGTTTGTCTGGTTTGAGTGTTCTGTTTCTCAGCTTTCTGGGGATCAATTTGGTGCACTGAAGCTGAATGAGTGTTTCGGTTAACAAAGAGTTTCAGTGAAATGGGATAAAACTGTGTTCTTTTGAGGCCAGAGTGATCCATTTTGGCTGTTTACATGGGTCAAATGAATTAGAAAACCTCCAAGATTCTCTCATTTTTTACTCTTTCAACATGGCCCAGCAAAGCTTTCTTGAGGAGCTGGGAAAGAAAATTTAAAAAAAATCAGGCAGCCTTTGGTGGTGGAGGACATGTAATAGTTAAGCTCTTAGTTGTATGTATTTAGTGAAAATAACTCAAAATATGACCAATGAAATTAGGCTAGTTGAAGTTAAATCAAAGGTCTTGGCTTCAGCTTTTCCCTATATTCTGTCTCTTGATGATCTTATGAACCTAGACATATAAACACATATACATACACTATATACTATACCATGCACATAAACTATGCATACACACATACATAAATGTGTATATGGATATATATATATGTATTTAAATAAGTTTGTATATAGTGTGTATGGATATAGATCTAACCATAGTTAAAGAAAATGTTTATCTTTCACTACTAGTTCTAGGCATAATTTCTACTCCTGAGCTTTAGATTTGCATCTTCAAAAGCTCATGGGGACTTTCCAGCAGGTACACCCATTAATATCTCAAACCTGGAGTAAGGAAACCTAAATAGAGTCTTATCTCCAGGCTGTCACATATAATTTTTCAATTAACCCTAAATAAGTCATTTAAACTCTTTACATTTCAGATTCTTTGTGTAAAATGGGGATTAAAATGCTTGCATTACCTAATTTATGGTGTTGTGAGGAAAACGCTTTATAACCTTAAGTAAAATATAAGTCATATGTAAAGCACTATATAATTATCAGGCACTTGTTATTATTTTCCCCATAAACTTACCCCATAATATAATTTTATTTTAGTTTTTATGGGACATAACCATTTACCCAATCTACCATTTTGAAAATGATTGTCTCTCTTCATTCCCTCTCACATCCAATCAGGTTTGAAATCTGTTGATTTTACCACCATAACAAGTCTTCCATTCATCATCTTCTATTAATACTACTATTCCCTTAGTATAGTTCCTTATTCTCAGCTGGACTATTACAATAACATCCTTGGAGATCTCCTCTACCATTCCTTACCCTTGCATTTCCCCTCCAATCTGTCTTTCATCATTCCACTTTAAGAAAGAATCATCTTTCTTAAATCTTTTGTCATTCCTTCTTAAAGTTTAAACAACTTTTCAGGGCATTCAAAACCTTATACACTGCTGCTACCCTCTTCCATCTTTATTTTATATTCATTCCCTTCATAGTCTATGATAGTCAAATCAGACTACACACTTTGTGCTCTCTGAAATGCTTCCCACTGTTGTCACAATATCAGACAGATCTTTCCTAAGTTTCCCATCAGCAAGTGCAATCCACCCCACCTCAAAAAAGTTACCATATATATATTTTGTTTATATTTGTGTGTCCTTATCCTTCCCTTCTTATAATGTAAGCTCTTTGAGGTCAATGACTGTTTCATTTTTGTCTTTGTATATCCAGTACCTAGCACAGAGTCTGATACATAGAAGCACTTTAAAAATCCTTGTAGATTGACTGAATGACTCATTGACTCCAAAAATAGCTCTTAACTCACTAGGCCATAGTATCTCTATCAAGTACTATATTATTGTTCTTTCTGCAAATATCTTAACCCCCACTAACAAGCTCCTTGAAGGCAGGCACTGTTTCTCATATCTAAGATTTGCATTTCCCCAGAACCTAACAAAGTGCTCTGAACTTAATGAAAGACTTTTAGATGAAATAGAAAAGGAAATAGAGAGTACAAAGTAAAGAATCTTCTTGTTATTTATATGATCAACTCTTCATTTATCTATTTCTAAATCTACATTTTTAGCTGGCAAATTTTATTGAAACAGGGCTCGTCTATATTCTTTTATTTCAGTGAATTCTACCAACTTAAACCTCTTCATTATTAATGGAAAAGGAATTTTTGATTATCCCTCATACACAGAATCTTCCCAAGACAATTCAAAAGGAAGTGATTCAATCTCTTGGCATGGCACTGGTAGATTGTCCAGGTTGCACAGGCACACAGCAATGAAGTCAGCAAAATAATTCTATAGATCTTTAGTTTGGTAGACAACCTATTATCTATCTCCAACACTTCCAAACACTGAGCTAGCTCTGGCAATGTGTGCATCAACTTCATCATCTATATGGACATTTCTGCAAAGTATACTGCCAAGGTAAGTGAAGTTATACACAGCATTCAAAATTTCACTGCTTGCAGAAGTGATGGTTCCATGTATGGCCTTGGTGGGGAACAATTGCTTTCTTCATATTAATGGTCAGGCCAAAATTAGCACGGGCAACAGAGAATCAGTCCATGCTCTTGTATCTAAGTCTCAGAGACTACATTTAATGCATCTATGAATAGAAAGTGTCATGCACCAAGTAGTCTTTTGAAGTTAAATAAGTTACCATCATTATGGCAGTTGACTTTAGTGCCATTTTCATCATCATTGAAGGTGTCTGACAACATTGTTGAAAATATCATGCTAAAAACTATAGGATTGAGCACACAGACCTGCTTCCCTCCATTAGTGATAAAGCACAAGAGCATTACCTATTATCGAGAACTCATGCAAGCATGCTGTCATAGAGCCATCATACATACAATATTGATGAACTTCTCTGGGCTACCAAATTTTGCCATGACTTTCTGCAAGTTCCCATGACTGACAGTATCACAGGTCTTGGTCAGATTGAAGAATGTTCTGTAGAGACCTCTCTTCTGCTCCTGGCATTTGCCCTTGAATGCCATATCAACCATTCCTTGGCCCTTTTTGAAGCCACATTTCTTTTAGGCAGGTTACCACATTCCAGATGAAGAACAAGCCTATTATAAAAATCATACTTGTAATGACTAAGAGACGCCCCCCCCCACCTTGATTGTCACAGGATGACCTATTTCCTTTTACTTTATAGAGGTGAACAAAGAAGGCATCCTTCATCTCCAGGGGGATAGGCTCCTCGTGCCATATGACCTAGATGATTTCAATTAGCTATTATATGATCAGTGAACCCTCTTTTTTTGTCTATCTCTGCTGGAAGGGAATTATCAACAGGGCCTTTGCCACATGTAAAGAGCTTAATGGCATTCAAAACCTTATCTTCAACTGGAAGTTTGGCTAGAGGGATTGACTTTTACATGAGGTATACTGCCAGTGACTTCAGCATTGGTTAATTATTATCTGTTAAGAATACTATGGAAGTATTCAGGTTATCTTTCCAACATCATGACTTTGTAACTGATCAGGTAGCTCTACCAGTGCTGAGTAGTGAGATACACCATAGGTCTTTGGACCATAAGTAATCTTTAGGACATAAAAGGGCTTTGGGTTGTTACTATCAGCATAAAACTGATTTTATCTGTCTTCTTACTGACCCAAGGATCATTTATCTCTCTAAGCTTCATTTGTACTTTACTTTTGATAGAGTTAAATGATGCCTCTTTGTAGAAAAATAAGTTATGCTGATGGTAAACCCTATGAAGTTCTTATTTTTCATTTAATGCCTTCTAAATTTCCCTATCCTTTTCATCAAACCAATCCTGATGTTTGTGAATACTTTGGTCCAGATAAGTAAATGCAGTATTGTACATCAAATTTCTGAAAACTACCCACTCCTTTTCTGCTCCACTGTTGCCAACTGTGTGTTGGCTCAGCTTTCCCTCCAAGTCAGCAACAAACTGTCCTGGCACTAAGAAGTGCTCTAATCTATTGACATTGTCTTCTGGTAGTGGTCTTGCCTTGAGGCTACAGCTTTTCTTGAATTTGAATGTTTATCTTGGAGAGGATAAGTCCATGATCAGTCCAGCATTCAGTACCACACATCACCTTCATCACTCTCACATGCTGTCTTTCTCTTTTCTTTACAATAGCATCATCTAATAAATACTTTGCTTTGAGGGTGTGTTCATACTTTTTTTGTTTTGGTAAATGGAAAAGAGTTTTGGTGATTAGAAGATCTTGAAACACATGAGTCTTCAGTAGTAAGTGACCATTGCTATTTCCAGCTCCATTTCTCATAAGGTCTCCCTGCTATGTAGAATAGTCTGTGTTTACACTGGTATTAAAGTCACCTGGAATTACAAATGTATTCTCTTTTGACACACTGTTGATGAGCATTTCCAGGTTTTCTTAATATTTTTCTTTGACCCCATCAGAATTAGTCACAGTGAGTGTATGCATTGATGATCACATCACACTTTCCTGCATGTGGAAATCACATTGTCAAGAGCCTCTCATTCATTCCAATAGGGAATAGACAAGCTTATTGACTAGATATGATTTGATTGTAAAACCTATGCACAATTTCACTGAGCTCCTCACTGCAGTGACCACTTCAGAAAAATGTGTATCTGGCTCTGACTTCAGTAAGCTGGCCTTCATCTGCCAGCCTTGTTTGAGACAAGGCTGTTGTTTCGAAGTGATACCTGCTGAGTTCTCTCACAATAAGAGCTGTTTGTCTTTTAGGTCTATTGGTTTTCATGTTGTCCATAAATGTGTGCATATTTCATGTACCAATGGTGAGTGGAATCATTTTTTCATGTTTTGACCCCAGGGTATATCCCCACCTACTACAGTAAGCAAGCCTTGGTTAAGTGAAGCAGACAGCTTCAAGCAAACAATTTTAGGACATCTTTTCTAGCCCCTTCCTCATGCCTGCAGATGAGTAGTGTGGCCCTTAAAAAAGGTTGCTCAGACCTCACCCAGGAGACTGCAAAATCCCACAGCTACCACTGCCACTCCTAGTGAGAAGATGATCCTCTGCTCCAGGCTGCCTATGTGCAGAATTGTGACTACAACTCCCAGTATATGTTCACCTGCTGCTTTATCGCTTGCCCATTGCCACAGGACTTTTGAGGTAGAAGTAAAATAATAAAATAATGAGATAATAAAACAGTAAAATGGTAAATGGTAAAATGGTATAAGCAATGTCTTTTGACTCACTCATAAATTGGATTTAAGCTAGGCAGAGTTGTACAAAATGATGGACTTCACTCTCTCTTCCAGTCATTGAAGTCCAGTAACAACAGGCTGCAGTGGATGATGTTGACTTCTATGCCGGCCTGAGCTCTAAGTGCTCCACAGCACCTGCTTCAGTCACCTTCATAAACATTGGAACAATTTGTTCTCATCAGTTCATTCCAAAGAGGGGGATGTCTTCACATGCTTGAGGTATACACCTCCCCTAACTCACCAATAGGTTTGAAGCCAATTGGTTACCATTAACCTGGTTTACTTGCCTATGAAGACAGTTTTACCAGGATGTGGCCACTATGAGAGTTAGGTGTCAGGGAGTCACCAAAGGAGGAGAGCAACCCTGAAAAAAAAGGGTTCCTCACATCAGAGGTACTGGTCTTCACTGACCATCTTGTACACCCAATTTAGTGATGATAATATATGACTGACACTTCAGAGATAGTAAGTTCCCCTTCACTGGAGATCTCCATACACATGCATTATAGCCACTTCTCAGTATATTTTTGGAGAAGAGATTCTTTTGTTCCAGAATGGGTTAGACTAGATGGCTCCTAAAGTCCTTTCCAACTCTAGAATATTGTGATTCTGTGAAATATGAAAATTACCAGATTTTCCAGCATGCCTATCAATTTGTCCCCCCAAAAAACAATAACCATTTATTAAATTGGGCTTAAAAGACCATTAAGGAAAAGGATGGGGGGAGTAGCTGAGTAGCTCAGTGGATTGAGAACTAGGCCTAGAGACAGGAAGTCCTAGGTTCAAATCTAACCTCAGACACTTCCCAGCTGTGTGACCCTGGGCAAGTCACTTAACCCCCATTGCCTAGCCCTTACCACTCTTCTGCCTTGGAACCAATACACAGAAGGTAAAGGTTTAAATTTAAAAAACAATAATTAAAAAATTAAAATAAGAAAAAGGATGGTAAAGTATGAAGGAATAATTGGAAAAATCAGAGCAGGAATATAATGCATATCTCTAAAATACACATCAAGTATAATACATTATATAAAATATATACAATAGTCAATATGATATAGGGAATGGAATGGTTGTCTTACAGTTAGGCAGAAATGGGTTCAGGTCCTACCTCTGACACATACACTAGATGACCATGGACCCTTGTCACTTAACCTCTGAGAGTATCAGCTATAGATCGAGTGAAGGTTTTCTTTGGTGGAGGGAGTTTTTGAATTGGAAATTCCCCATAATAATGGAATAACTAGTCAAAAAGGGGAAAACATTTCATGTAATGTATTTGATACTTGCAATGTAATATGTAAAGTAAAATTACTTGCAAAGTAATACACAATACTTAGTATTGGTGTAAATATATAATTAGTTTATAAAATTAATAATTCTAAATTATGCAATACCTACAATATAGCATGGAATGCAATATATGATGGTATATGTAGCATAATGCATTCAAAGCAAAGTATATAACATATATTGTTTAATATGTAGCACTTATAATGTCATATTCTAATAGAACATTTAATGCTAGTAGCATACATTATATGCAATATATGTGACAAATTCAAGTGTGTATTTTATGTAATGAAATGTATTTGACATGCTATGTAATAGTACCTTGTCACATGTGAAGTATGTTTAATGAGAGGTACAATATGTGTAATATATGTAATATACCATAAACATAATACATCTTTATGATGAATAATAACAATGGCTAACTTTTATATAGTGCTTTAAGTTTTAGGTTTTACATATATGATATCTTTTGATCATTTTGACAACTCTGTGAGGTATTGTTATTCCCATTTCACAGATGCAGCAATAAATGGAGAAAGGTCAATAAGTTTGCCTAGGAGCAGATTAGTGCCAGAGGCAAGATTCAAACCGATATCTTCCTGACTCCAAGTACAGCACTCTCTCTACTACACCAAGTCATCTCATTATTTAAGGACCTCCCTCTTTGGAGATCTTAAAACATAGGCTGGATGACCATCTATTAAATATAGTGGAGAAGAGATTCCTTTTATGTATAGTTTAGCTGAGAGAGGCATTAAGGTTCCATTCAACTCTCAAATTTTGATTCTGCAATATAACATAAAAGATATGCAATTATCTTTCCAACTAATCTCCCTGCCATAACTAAACCATCAAACTTTTCCTTTTTCCTACTAAGAAATTAATTATTTATAGAATTTTTAAAACTGGAAAGTACCTCTGCAATAGGCAAGTTGGGTCTAGAGATCCTAAATGATGTTGTGGTCATATAGTTAATTAGTAGCATGACAACCCAAATCTCCTGCTGTTTAATCCAACTCTCCTTACATTATATCTTTAAAATTGTCTTTTCTTGGGACTCTGATAATTTTTTTCATTTTTTCATATTTCTAGACTGTCTTAAGATTGAATACAAATACCTAACTCCACCTCACATATGTTAGGTGCTTACTGTGTATTTGATCAAGTAAGTAAACAATTGTTCTGATAAAGTTGTTAATAATTAATTAATGCAATTAATTCAATGCTTTAAGATTGACAAAGCACTTCACATTACATGATCTCATATGATCTTTTCCAACACCCCCCCTGATGTGGATGATTTTATTATCCCCATTTTACATATAAAAAAATTGAGGTTCCAAAAGTTTAAATGATTTTTCCAGGGTCACACACTACTGAATGTGTGAGGCAGGATTCGAACACAGGTTTTCTTGGATCTAATATCAGCACTCCATCTACTGTGTCACATGATGCTTTTCTATCTCTTTTTCATCTTAATATGATTCCTTTCTCTACCAATTCATGTTGTGCCATGCAAATTTCATTTGATATCACCTAGGCTCCACTTCCAAGTCCAAGGTTCTACTTCCTAAATCCCAGTCATTTTGAAACCTTGTAAACCTATACTAATGAGCAGTTAGGTGGTACAGGGGATACAGTCAGGAATACTCATCTTCAAGATTTCAAATCTGGTCTTACACATTTACTGTATGTCCTTGGGCAAGTCACATAATTCTGTTTGCCCACTTTCCTCATCAGTAAAAGGAGGTAGAGAAGGAAATGGCAATTCATTCCAATATCTCTGCCAAGAAAACCCCAAATGGGGTCGCTACAAGTCAGACATGCTGACAACAACACCAACACTAATGAAAATAAACAGAAAAGATGTGTTGTCTCTGGTTTGAGTTTTAACTGTCTCCCTAGTTGACCCATGCCTGAAGTACCTGAAAGATCCTTGGTTTCAAAGACCATGAGCTATTCTCATCTCCATCATCTTACACTCTCTGGGTATCAGGTCTGACAGTCAAGCTTCATATAGTTACATGAAACCTAGCAGCTTCTCTTGATCTGGAATGTGTATGACCTACTTTGTGCCTCTTTCCCAAATTCAAAAACAAAATCCGAATCTGAAATTCATCTCCCTGGGTCGTGATTTTTGTTTCCTCCCCCTGTGTCTACTTGAAATACAAGCAGTTTGAAGTATACAATATTCTTGTGTATTAATATGCCTCCCAGTTGCTTCTGGAAAAAAAAGTATTGCTTTCAGAATAGTATCTGTCAAATTGCTAGAGATTCGCCTTCAACTTCATGGGAAAATGGGTAAAAGTTGAAAACTTGAAAAAAACATTTGAATTAGCAAGTAAACAATTAGACCTCACAAAGGGTTTGAGGAGAAGATAACAACCCAGAGTGACCTCATTCCTAATAGCTTCTTCTCTCTCTTCATTTTATAGATGAGGCAAGTAGAGTCTAAAGATATTAAGTGACTTCCTTATGGTAAGATAGTTAGACTCATTAGTTACATAGGGAGATTAGAACCCAGATCTTCTTCTGTTTAATCTGAAATTCTTTCCATTACATCTTGAAAATTGTCTTTTGTTGGGTCTCTTTTAAATTTTTTTCATTAAGCTTTCCTTGCCTTATAAACAATTTTCTATTTTAATATTGTTTGAGGATATTCTATTTTTAACATATCCTCAATTTCTAAATATATTACTCCTGCCTCTTTTAACCAGAGAACCATTCATTGTAAAATTAATAAATTGAATAACAGAAAGATAAGAGGTTAAGTAAAATTATGTCATATCATATAACAAGTATAACAAGATATACAATGATCCACACCTGAAGTCTATTACCTTTTGCAAAGAAGTAACAAGACTCCTTTTTTCATCTCTTCCTCTGGGACAGACTTGACAATTAAAATGACAAAGAATTCAATTCCATGGAATTGTTTGTTTGTTCTTTCATTTGTTTTTGCTGTTGTTTTTTACATTTTAATATTAATATTATATCTATTATTTTCTGGGTTCTGCTACCTTCACTCTACATTAGTTCCTGTAGGTCTTCCTATGCTTCTCTAAATTCTTCACCTTCATAATTCCCTCAGAAAGAGTAATATCTCATTACCTTCATGTGTCAAACACAAATTGTTTAGCCAGTCCCCGACTGAGATGCATCTACTTTATTTCCAGTTGTTTGCTTCCACAAAAAATGTATACATCATCAAAAAGTCTTCTTTTTGATCTTTACACCCCTACATGTGACCCTATCAGTGTCCACTGTTTCAGCAATGATCTGTTATTATTACCTTCTCTTTTCCTTATTTACTTCTTCTCTTGGTTGAAGAAATTGGGCATATTTACTGGGGAAGAGAAGGGCCGTGAGAGCTGTCTTTAGAGATCTGAAATTCTGTTATGTAGAAGAGGTCTTAAAATGGTTAGACTTGCGTCCAGAGGGCAGAAATGGGAGTATTGATAAGAGGTGCAAAAGAAAGTTTTGGCTTGTGGAAAGGGAAAAAAAAGTTCTTAAAAAATAAGAGCTATTAAAAATGAGCTATGTCATATATGTAATGAGCTATGTATTAAATGATGTTTGGGGCTAACTCTCATTAGAAAGCTTTAAACAGACTCTGGTTGGTCACTTGTCAAATATGTGATAGTAGCTGTGTTTTAATCAGGAATATCAAGAACACCTGTCTCTTTCAGATAACTAGTGCCTTCCCAGTGCTGCTTCTCTATCAGAACAGAATGGGTGGGGAAATCATCTAAAGAGGGAAATCCTGCCTTATTCCCTCCTGAACTCACTGGAATAAGAATATTGGTCTTCTATTGCAACTAAATAGGACATCAAAATTGCCTTGCTGTAGATCTTTGGCTAATTCCTTCCGATTATGAAATGCAGTCTTAGTACCCTAGATTGGTTCCTGCTTCTATTGCCCAGATTACATTGGAAATTATAACATATCCTGGTATATGTAACCATCAGACAAATAGAAATGATTAATTGGTGCTTAGGAGAGGGATCAGAGCTAGAAATTCAGATGTGATGGGTTATGCATTGAAATAATTGTGGAAAGGAAAACATAAAGGAAAAGGAAAAGAGAAAGGGACATGGAAAGAAAGAAATTTCTTTTGAGAATCACTAGGGAAAATCATTTTATGCTCAGCTACATAAATGAAAGCACTGAATTTAAAAACAATTCTTCAATTCGACTCTTTTTAAAAAATTTACATTTCCCCTATTACATAAAAAGAAAACAATTTTAAATTTTACTTTTTTTAAGTTTTTAGTTCCAAATTCTCTCCTTTCTTCTCTCTTCTTTACTTCCCCCCTCCACTCCTCCACCCTGAGATATTTCTATTTTACACTCAATCAGGTAGCTATGTGACATAGTAGATAGATTGCTGGGAGTGGAGTCAGAATGACCTGAATTCAAATCCTGCTTTAGAAATCACAGCTTTATGTGCTGTGAGACCCTGAGAAAGTAACTGAACCATTGTCTCCATTTCTTCAATTGTATAATGGGGATAATAACAGCAGGGTTATTGTGAGGACCAAAAGAAATATTTGTTAAATGCTCAGCACAGTGCTTGGTCCATAGCAGGCACTTAATATATGCTTGTTTCCTTTCTTTCTAATATTTTAGATCAAGGAACTGTTTGGCAACAATTTTTTACAGGTAGCATAAAGTAATTAAACGTGATCAAATACTTAACACGGTGTAGCATGACCTTTAAAGGTGCAGATTTCCCAACTACAGCCATTGTTATACTCGAAGGCTCACATCGATGAATATCTCTTAATCCAACAAAACTAAATCCCTCCATAAGAGAACCTCTCGTCTTATCATTTTATTTGTTTCATTCATTTAGATCCATCGCAGACATTCTCGAGGAGAGGCAGCTATCACACAATGAAAAATCTCCGCTTCAAAGTCAGGAAGCCCTGAGTTCGTGTTTCAAACTTGGTCATTGAATTTAATCTGGGATCATCTGCCAGCCTGTACATTTCTGTAGAGAGAGATTCCTCTCTGGGAGTAATTTATACTGGTGGCATAACAGATGTATTTCCTCCCTCCTCCAGCCAAAAACAAAAAACATTCTAAAACAATACCAGAAGATATACCTCACTTGAGGTTTAGAATCACTAGATTTGGTTGGCACTGAGTACTTCAAAAATTAGACCTAAAGGTACATTAGACATTAAAATTTATGAATTATCTAAGAACATTGGGGTAGAACAGCGCCAGAGGCATAGCAAGGTGGAACAGCGGATAGAGTGCTAGATATGAAGTCAGAAAAACTTAAGTTCAACTACAGCCTCAGACACTGTGTCTCTGAGCACATCCCTTAACCTCTATTTGTCTCAGATTCTCCTGTAAAAAATGCAGATAGTAATAATAAGTATGCTTCCTTCCCAGGGTTGTTGTGAAGATCAAATGAGATAGTAACTGTAAGTATTTAGTACAAGAACTAGGATATAGTGCTGTATAGTGAGAGCTATTATTATTATCCATGCTTCCCTGATTTCCAAAAGACCTAGCTGTGTTTGGAGATCACTAGCAGGCAAGCAGCATCTTTTAAAGTAAAGTCTAGTAAGATGGCATTCAGAAATCATGGGTCCTAGTCTTGGCCCTGAAGCAAACGAGCTGTGTGACCTTACATATACAATGTAATATGTAATTCCTCATCCACAAAATTATTATTTTATTATATACATATACACTTATATGTATAATTATAGATTATTCCCAAGTTCCCTTCTCGATCAGAGCTGGGCAAACTATAGTCACGGGGCCAAATCTGTCATGACCTCTTTTGTATGGCCTGCTTGCTAAGAATTACTTTTACATTTAAAAAAAAATAAAACTTTATTTAAAAATGTAAAAAAACCTATTCCTAATATATAACATGCCCAGGAGTAGTTTGTTGACCCCTATTCTTTCTTAAAATTTTTTATTTATTTTTATTTTTTAAACCCTTACCTTCCATCTTAGAATCAATACTGTGTATTGGTTCTAAAGCAGAAGAGTGGTAAGGACTAGGCAATGGAGGTTAAGTGACTTGCCCAGGGTCACACAGGAAGTGTCTGAGATCAGATTTGAACCCAGGACCTCTCATCTCTAAGGCCTGGTTCTCAATCCACTGAGCTTCCCGCCTGCCCCACCACCTTGACCCCTATTCTAAATTATCCCTAGAGTCCCTTCAAGTTTTAAAATGTAAACTCCTTATGGAAAGGGACCAGTTTTCATTTTGTCTGAAGTGTAGCTATGAATCTAGGTAAAATAATAGTGATAAATCGGCTCAATAATTCCCTTTATGTAATAAACAAAAAAACTTTATATAATCTTACAAGCAGAAACTCACTCTAATTTTTCTTTCTTTGAATCTTAATCATCCATTTTAGAGAGTTCATTGTACCTAATCTTTGCTCTGTCCTTCTCACAAAGGCCTTTTACCTAAAGCAACACATTTCTCACTTGCTTTGATGCATTACAGTGAGTATTTTAAAGTTAATCTTTATTTTCTCTTGCAAATTTTTAGTATTAGGTTTCTTCAAATGTGCTTCTGAGTAAGTTCTTCCAAGCCGAATTTATGCATGCAATCAGCCTTCATCTCTTGAAGTAAATCTTCCAGTCAACTAACAAACAGGGTCAGCTCAACTAACATTAGGAATTTAATGGTAAGGCAGCTTACCTCTCCACGGAAAAACAGAAAAGCCCCAAAGATAAGACATTTTCATCCTTCTTCAAGATCCCAAACTTTTGGTGGGGAGTCTGACAAAGGAAAACCTTAGTTTATTATTAAAAAAACTCAAAGGAGAGATAATTTGTTATACAAAGACATGTTTCCTTATTGTTTATAGTATGACATTAAATCACTCCCTCACAAGTTAAAATAGCATTAAGGGTCTGATCAAAATAAATACATTTGGCAAAAAGACTGGATGAAGAGAAAGTCACTGGGACATACACTGATATTCAGGCATAAAGAAACGTTTTGCTTTCTTTTTTTGTTTAGAGGCAGCTAGGTGGTGCAGTGGAGAGAATTCTAGACATAAAGTTAAGAAGACATGAGTTCAAATGCAACCTTAGGCACGTACTACAATATGACTCAGGGCAAGTCACTCAAATTCTATTTGTCTCAGTTTCCTGATCTGTGCAACAGAGATAACAATATGACCTTCCTTCCAAGGTTGTTGTGAAAATCAAGTGAGGTCAAAACTGTAAAGCATTTAGTCAAGTGTCTGCTGCATAGTAAGCACTCTATCATGTAGCTATTTTCTTCTTATTATTAATTTTTTCCTTTCCTCAATCTTTTTCTTTTTTATACCCCTTAATATACTAACAGTTTTAAAATCTCTTCAATACAATGTTAGTTCTTTAAGGGCCGATACTTTTTCATTTTTGCTGAAATTCTCACATGTCTGGCATTTTAGGGACATAGCAGATAAATCTGTGATTTTCTGGAATTTCAAGAAACTGAAATTCAGGAAAAAATGGAAATGACTGGAATTTCAGAAAAGAAAACTCTCCCTGCCAATTCAGATGAGCAAAGTTTTACAACGAGGTGGCATAGTGGATTGAGTATAAGATTTGGAATTAGGAAGCCTCATCTTCCTTAGTTCAAATCTGGCCTCTGACATTTACTAGTTGTGCTGGGCAAGTCATTTAATTCTGCTTTAGTCTCCTCATCTGTAAAATGAATTGGAGAAGGAAAGGGAAAATCATTGCAGTGTCTCTACCAAGAAAACTCCAGATAGGTCACAAAGAGTCAAACACGACTGAAAATGATTGAATGACAACAAAATTCTACAAATTACAACCTCAGAGGGTTGCCTGGAGAGCTAAGAATTGTCATATAACTAGTACGTGCCAGAGACAGAACTTACTTAGACTGAGGTCCTCCTGACTCCTGGGCCTGCTCTCTAATCACTGTGCCAGCGCTTAACAAATGCTCATTGAAGTAAATTGATTAGTATTACTTTGGCAGATATGAACCATTACAGTAAGCGCCAGGATAGAAATTGAATATATATTCAAAGCATATTGTTTGCCTTCAGAGATCAAGCTATTTTAGGTCCTATTTGGAAATATGAGATTTTATTTAGTTTTGTCTGAATAATCCATTCTCAAAAAAAGTCATGTTTGTCCTTTTTATAGCTTTAAAACTAGATCCTATTTTCAATCTTATGTTATATTAATCATCTTGTCCTATAGTAAAGGATATATGGCTTTTTTTAGTTTTATATATATGCATATATACTGATTCTATGAAAAAGTTTATCATTTATTTTCATTAAAACACTTTTTAATTAATTTTTTTTTAATTTTTTAAACCCTTAACTTCTGTGTATTGACTTATAGGTGGAAGATTGATAAGGGTAGACAATGGGGGTCAAGTGACTTGCCCAGGGTCACACAGCTGGGAAGTGTCTGAGGCCGGATTTGAACCTAGGACCTCCTGTCTCTAGGCCTGGCTCTCAATCCACTGAGCTACCCAGCTGCCCCTAATTTATTTTTAATATCCAAATTTTGAGTTCCAAATTCTCTCCCTTCCTATAGCTACTGAGAAGGCAAGCAATATAACATCAATTATATATGTGAAATCATGCTTTAAGGAAAAATTAGTAATCAACCAACAAGTGTTTATTAAGCACCTACTGCACTGGGAATACAAGTTCAAAAAAACCCATATGCATTAAAAAATATTTATGGAAGCTCAATGTTAAGTAGAAAGATATTTCATTTCTCCTGTTGATGATTCTTACATAAGCTAACTACCAAGAATGAACAGAATTTCTTGGAAAAAGAAACATAACCATCCTCAAAATTAACCCTACCTTCCTTATTTCTGAGTCCTCCATACAAGTATTATTCCAGTGTCTCATCATGACATGGAGGAGTCCCTGGCTTCCTAAAGCCCAGGTTGTTAAATCCTAGTCAGTCCTTCACAACTAAGAGAGCATTGTACACAGACAGAATAACTGAATTTATAGTCAGAGGGACAGCCTCAGTTGAGTTAAAAGAGGCTCTTTTCCAGAAGACTGGCCACTAGGTAGTTCCTTTGTAACCATAGGAAGTCATAGAGATTGCTAAGTCCTAGTTGTGATAGCTATTGATGGAAGGAATTCCCTTATGAATTCAGAGAACTTTTGAAATATTAAAAGACAAAAACAGAAGTCAATATGTAATAGAGAAATTGTGTCTCATTTTTAAGTTTCATTTTAACATTTTCTATAGGAATATCATTTATTTAAAGTATAATATTATCTCTCTGACTCTCAGTCTCTGTCTTTGTTTCTCTGTCTGTCTGTCTATCTGTCTCTTTTCCTCCTTCCCTCCCTCCCTTCCACCCTCCTGGAAGTCCAGAAGAGGGAAATATATAAGGGAAATGCTACAAGGGCAAGAGAATGTCTGGAAGCATACTGCTACACAAATTCACATGGTTCTTGTTTCTTTGCTCTGGAAGTGACACTCAATTTCAAGAATCCAGGGAAAATAAAAATTTGAGAAAAAGCAAGTAGATTGATTCTGTTTAGTTTACTGAAAGCAATGCTAGACAGAGGGAATGGTCAGATGCTACTCTGAAACTGATTTTCTGGTGTGGCTAATACTGTGGCAGTGACTCAATCCTCTATTAATGATCTATTGGACCTTATTTCCTCCCTCCTTTCCTCCCTCTTTCCCATTCCACCTTCCCTTCCTTCTTTTTCCTTCCTCTCTCCTTCCCTCCCTCTCTCCCATCCCACCTTCCCTTCCTGCCTTCCTTCATTCATCCTTTCTTTCTTTCCT
>NC_058130.1:627387995-627428460 GCF_016433145.1 Gracilinanus agilis
CCTGGCAATGCCTGGCCACCCTTTCTTTCCTTCCTTCCTTCCTTCCTTCCTTCCTTCCTTCCTTCCTTCCTTCCTTCCTTCCTTCCTTTTCCTTCCTTTTCCTTCCTTCCTTTTCCTTCCTTGCTTCCTTCCTTTTCCTTCCTGCCTGCCTTTCTGTATTTCTGCCTGCCTTCCTCTTACTGAGGAACAGAAAGTTCCCTCTCTAGGCAAATAGGAATACTGCAGATTTTGTAGAGATCTATCTTGATACACTGACTATAGACTGATAAAATTGCTAGTGTTTTGTTTTGTTGTGCCCAATGGCAGACAAGTTATATGTTGCATTCTCTTGGTAGACAAGTTAATTAACAAATCTATTAATGGAGGTTTACAGAAAGCAGTACATGAGCCAGATATGAGATAAGGTGCTTCTCCAGTAGCTCCATTATTACATGGGATAACTATCAAGTGCACACATAGTCCACACCAGTGTTATAAAAATAATATGCTATCCATGAATCTAAATGACTAAAAAAGTCAAGATTCAATTATTTGCTTATTTTCAGTCAAAAATTTGATGTGAATAAAGTGGCTCGTACCTATTACTACAGAATACAAAGTGCGTGGTCTGCCAAACACCCTCACAAGTCTAAAGACTCCTTGCCCCCTGAATTTCCATTTGGTCTGTTAGCACAACTAGCTAGCACTGACCCTGTAATCTCTCCTAAGAAGCAATCTTCTGTTTACATTTACCTTTAGCTCTTGGATTCCATACCTCCTTCTATAAACTCAGTCCAAAGGAAAGAGTATTGGATTTCTTTGGAGGCAAAGAGCTGAGTTCTAAGCCTAATTCTGCCACTCGGTAAAAGATAAGTCTCTTATCATCTTTGAATCTCAGTTTCCTCTTCTCTAAAGTGAAAAGGTTGGCCTGGGTGATATTTAAGCTACATTTTAGTTCTAGATACAGGATTCTGAGACTTCTCTCAAATCTCACTCAGACAAGAGAAATTGAGGGAAGAGCTCCATGCTAAGGAAGTCATTTCCATTATTACTACCTATGTTACAGATGTGGAGAAAATCCATGCATGCCTATTGGGTAGCAGCATCTGGCATGTGGATCATAGACAAAATGTGGCTAAGAACCCTGCAGATGTGAAACAGCTGACCTCAGATAAGTCTATCCTTTAGAGAGTTTATATAGTGCAAGTATATGAACCCATAGGTGTGCATTCTTGTGTATATAAATGTATTCGTGTTTACATTGTATTGCATTCAGGTAGGGCACCAAAGTAGTATTCTTTAAGTACATTAAATTTTTTAAGGCTTGTGAAAAATTGATTCCCTGTTTTTAAGGAAGATCTTTAAAGTGAGGCATTGCAGAAGGCTTCCTTGCTTTGAAAACTGATTTTCTCCCTTTCATATGAAAAGGAAAGACTTCATTGAATGAATACAGGCTCATAAGAGAGAGCCCAATTACTAGCATTCAGTATTGTTAAGGCATCAGTGTAAGTCATGTAATTTTCATCAGTATCCTTTTATACACATACCAGAATCTACAATGGCAGTAGAAAATACCCATTTCTACAGTGTGTCAATTAGAGAAAATGAATTCATTTTGAATTCATGAATTGGGAAGCTTGTTCTCTAGAATAATTGCTGATGAATTTTCCATCAGGTGTTCATAAGACTACAAAACCCAGATTTGCCTTGAGTAAATTCAAAAGTGTTTTATTTACAGTAGTTATAAATTATGGAATGCATAACAAGGAAGAACTCAGAATAGCTTGTTTTCTTTGGGCCCTCATTTTTTTTTCTTCAAGATGCCCAACCAAATTGAGAAGCAAGAGTTCATTCCATTCCATTACTTGTCACCCTCTCCTTTTTTTAAGACAGTTGCTTATTAAGGTTGTAGTTATACAAGAAAAATGAAGCACAGAATTGAAGTAACTCTCTAGACAACTATTTTCTTGGTTTAAATTATTCGGAGAGTTATTTTAAATAACTATTTCACTTTGCATATGGAGAAACACATTTCTTATCAGCTATCATTCTTGCATAACATTTCTTTGGCCACATAGTCATAACTCCAACTAGGCAAGGGGATTTTAAGACAAGAATAATATGAATAAGGAAGAGAGTCATAGAAGATGTAGCTATGGATATGCATCCTCATGTGTATTTATTTTCAGGCTATTTGCCATTTCTATTTCAGGTCTTTAATAAGCAAGAAGCTTTGGATCCCTCAAAGAGGATCCTTTTCTATTTGCCTAATGGAAGAGGCCATATTGTGTTCAGACTGTAACTTCTGTGATATTATTCATCCTTTCAGCCCCCACAATGACTAAATGCTTTTACACATTAGGTACTTTAAAATTTTGGAATGAAGTCAGCAAGAAGATTGACTGCAATATTACCAACATTAAAAAATAAGACACAAATTTATTTGATAAGATAATGACCTTCTCCCTTTCATTGCCTCTTCTGACAAGTAATTTCCAGAGAGTTCCCTAGGGGTGGAACGTATTGTCCCATGTTCTCACTCCATTCACAAATGTTATAGAGTGGGTGAAGACATATGAAGGGGTGTAAGATTAAGTGTACATCTTAATCTCCTGGGAAATATTATCCAGAAGCAAAACAGTCTCTCTTTTGAAGACCTTATAAATGTCAGGGAAAAAGCTATAAAATATAGTGATAGAACCTGAAGTTTGTTGCCTTGGGGATCTTTCCAAAGCTACTGGGAATGACCTGGAACTAACCTTTTGTTCTCTTGCTTTATTGAAGATTTCTGCTTTGTATCAGTGGTGAGCAAGTTTAATCTGTTTTAATTTCCAAAAATATGGTGTTTTGGATCAGAGAATCTTCCAAATTGAGAAATTAAAGAACTAAAAAAGACAGCATGACTGATGAATTCTAATAGAAACTCTGATGTTCTCCTTTTTGCTCCATCATTTCAGTTGTATCTGACTCTTTGTGAACTCATTTGGGGTGTTCTTAGCAAAGATATTGAAGTAGTTCGCCATTTCCTTCTCTAGCTCATTTTACAGATGAGGAAACTGAGGCAAACAAGGCTAAGTGACTCGCCCAAGGTCACAAAGCTAATAAATGTCTGAGGCCATATTTTAACTCAGGAAAATGTGTTTGCATGACTCTAGGCTCCCCTCTCTCCATTCTACCCACTGTGCCACCTAGGTGCCCTTCAATATCTTCCTATTAAATTTAATATATTTGACTTCATTGCAAATGCAATCATTCATTTGCTAAAATGAGACAAGAGTGGTTTGGAAATATAACATCAGCAGAAATTCCACACTTATTTTAATCTTTTCCTCCAAAATTTCTTTCTACATGAATCTTAATAGGAGCTCCTAACAAATAGTGAAGTTGCTTCCTATCAAATTCTGTATTCTCAACCTTCCTTTCTCCATTCTCTATGGCACCCAATAACAAGCAGGCCAAAAAAAGGAGAGCGAAAGAACAAGAAGCTGTCCTATTTAAAGCAGCCAGTTAATGAATTAGTAAATGTAAGGAAAATATAGTTGAAAGTAACTATTGTGTGGTAAGAAGATATATACATTTTAATTATTTTTTATTATGTTTTGTTCTGTGAAAGGAAATTCTTAGTTCTCTTTGTCTATTCTGAGTTTACACTTGTAAAAAGGGAATCCTTTATTCTCTTCCCCTAGTTGGAGTTAACACTTTGGTTAACAATAACTTAAATATCCCTACTTAATACCTCACTAGATTGTGAAGACAGGGTTAACTCTCCTTTGTCTACCTTTTGATTGAATCAACACAAGCCTGAACTAGGAAGAGAAGCTCACAAACCCCTTAGAGAATTCACACCCTCAAAAACTATATCAGCTAGGAAACTGTGAACCCTTTTAATAGGAATTTACAGCTCCAGAGGGTAAGAAGCAGATCCCACACACACTTCCCTCTGGACAGTGCTAGACAATCTGGAAGCTGTCATTGGACCCTGTGAAGAGGGACAAGACAAGAAGTCACCATAAAAGCCATGAATCCTTCACCTTGAGGGAGGCGGGTGGAAATAATCTTCTGATTTGGTCTTCTGATAAGAGTCTGCTTATGGTTGGCTTCAGAAGAAGTTCAACTTCAGAGATGAGTTGGCTTGAGGAGTTGTCCTCAACAGGTCATTGAATTCAGTTCAAGTTACAGTCTTGACTTGCCTCTTGGAGGGAACTTGAGTGAGTGAATAGCTGGCTTTTCCTTCCTGTCTTCTGGAGAGAGTTTAATTCTGGTTGAAGGTCAACAAGTCCTGGCTGAGTTGAGCACCAGAGCAATATTTAGTTAGATAGGCTAATGTCTTCTCTGCCCTTTTTTAATTCTCTACTTTCACTCTTTCCACCCCTTTTGTAAATAAAAACTATTAAAGACCATTTTGACTTTGAGCAATAATACTTTGAATTGGCAACTACCATTATTATTCATAATTTTCACATATTTTAGTCAAACCATTAATTTTTAATCCCTACAGTTCTTCCCTTTGGTGCAATGGCATTATTACTGTACTATAAAATGAATTCTTATTTCCAAACTGTAATCAGGCAAAGTAATTCTGTACAATTATCATGAAATAGTTCTAGGGTTCAGAATATCTTGGTTAATAATTCTCTAGTTTTTTCAGTTGGAAATGATCCCTGTATTGATTCGAGGGTTCTTCACTCTGTCCTATGAAAATAAAAATATGAAACACAGAAGCTCAAGCAGACATATTCTTATTTGTTTTAGCCAGTTCTTACTGGATCTAATTAATCAAGAAGTATTTATTAAGTCCTGACTACATGCCAGGAATGGTGCTAGATATAGTGGATACAAGAACAAAAATAGTCTCTGCCCTAAAGGAGTCCACATTAGAATATAATCTTCTTGAAGGCAGAAACTGTCTTTCTTTTTGCTTGTATTTATTTCCCCAGTACTTAGTATAGTGCCTAGGCCATGGGTAAGTATTAATAGATGTTTGTTGCCTTCCTTCAAGGAGTTTATATGTAAGTACAGTGTAGGTGTGGACTATTCCTCTCCCTGGGTTCTTATTTTTTCTTTCTTGTTTACCTCAGTCTACACCTATTTCTGCAGGTTGGATTTCTCAACCTGCTGGTCATTATAATGATTACAGTAGGGTTGTCATGAGCTTTCACCTATATATTTCTCATTAACAAATTAGCAAGGCTTACTCCATTAGCTTAATCAAAATATTTACTAAAAAGAAGGAAAATCAAGAATAATAATTACATAATATTTAGTCTATATATGTGCAGTATACTTTCATACCAATGTACACAGTTGAGTGGGCTTAAACTGAAATTACCAGGGCAATGAGTCACACATGTGGGTATCACATGGCTAAAGCAACACACAACTAAGAAACTCAAGCATTGATGTCTCTTGTTCTTTCTTAAGGACTGTTCTTTCAAAGTTCAATGATGAATATCCATCTGTGTTGGATGAGAAGCTCCATTGATAAGCTGGGTTCCTCTGCAGCTGGACAGAATTAGCTCACCACATGTCATGGCATCTTATCTGGATGGGTCTGATGAATTGCTCCATTGATGCTTTTCCACTATGCTGGTCTCTTCCTTTACTCAGCTTAGTTGACAATGGCAACTATAGTCTTAAGTACATACTGCTTTTGGTTTAGCTGATTTCCTTAGCTGAGATATTATTATATTCTTTTAGAAAGGGCAGAAACTCTTAGCTTAGAATTGACAGATGTATCTCCCTTGGCTAGACTCTGAGCTTCTCTTCTTCAGTTCAGAGGACTCCATCTCCTACATATTTTTGACAATAAGTGTACAGTGGAAAGAGAGGTATAGCTCCTCTTTAACCAACCAATTCTTTCCAGAAATAGTAAGTAAGTCAGAGATCTATTGCCTTACTTTCCCACCACACTAAGGTTTCTTCTCTAATCCTTATAGTCTGCCTGATTCAGGAATGTATCTTTACCTTTAGAAATATTACTTTAATTTGCAATTATTAACCAAAATTTTATCTCTGCTAGCTGAACTGTAATCAGGAAAATTACATGTGTACAATTATTATAAAATAGTTCTGAGGCTCAAAATATCTCAGTTAATAATCCCAAAATTCTCTGTTTTTTTTTTCAATTGGAAATGAACCTTGTATTGATTCCAGGGTTCTTTGGTCTGATCTATGAAAATAAAAATATGAAAAAGAAACTTAAGGCAGATTTCCTCATATTTGTTTTTGGATTTGCACAAATGGTATAAAGTGACACACACAAACACATATGTGCATGTGCTACTCTGCCTAGTTTTGACTCTGTAGAACAAGATGCCCCTCCCGTCTTAAGTTCATCACCTCAAATCTATCACTGTGCTCTAACTCAAGCTTTGACTGACACCTTGACTTGCCATCTTCTTCCCTCTGATTAAAGGGCTAAAGATGGACTCCTCTCAATGTTTACCTCTGTAGAAGGCAGAGCCTTAAATTTCAGAATCTCTCCACTCTGCAACTGTTGCTCTACTTTGTTTCAATTCCATGGAGCAAGATGACCCCTTGTCAAGTACCCTCTGGTCTCCTCTCTTGCCTATTTCCTGTGTCCTTTCATGTGTTGAATCACACCCCATTAAGCTTGTACCTTGCTCCCTCATGCTCCTTCAGGACATGGAATATGTTTGTTTTTGTTCTTTGTATTCCTCATACTTAGCACAGTGTCTGGCACATAGTAAGAAGTGCTTAATAAACATTTATTGGTTTGGGATAAAATAGTATACATGAAGGAAAATGATATTTAATAAGCCTTGAAATATAGGCTACCTAATATCATGAAGGGTTTTTAATACCAAACAAAGGAATTTGCACTTTATTCTAGAGTCGATGGGATTTGTTGAGCAAGGGAGACACAGCAAAATTTGTGCTTTAAGAATATTACTTTGGTATTTGTTTGGAGAATGAATTGGAATGAGGACACCCTCTCCCTGGTTCAAAGACAACAAATACAAGACTAATGAAATCTGGAAGTCCTCTATTTCATTAAGTATAACTTTTTCTCCTAGAAGATTATGCTCAGTTTTGCTGGACATGTGATTCTTGATTGCAGCTCTAGATCCTTTGCCTTTCAGAAGATCATATTCTGTGCCTTCTGCTCTTTAATGTGGAAGCTGCCAGGTTTTGTGTAATTCTGACTCTAGTTCCATGGTATTTGAATTGTCCCCTTCTGGCTTCATGAAATACTTTTTCCTTGGCCAAGTGGGGTTTGAATTTTTCTGTAATACTCCTGGGATGTTTTATCTTGGGGTCTCTTTCAGGGGATAATAAGTAGATTCTTTCAACTTCTATTTTCCCTCTTGTTTGAGGATATCAGGGCAGTTTTTACTGACAGTCTCTTGTAAAGTAGTGTCCAGACCCCCCCCCTTTTTTTTAAATCAGGTAGTACTTTTAGGTAGTACAATGATTCTTAGATTGTCTGTCCTCAATCTATTTTCCAGGTCAGTTGTTTTTCCAGTGAGATATTTCAGATTTTCTTTTTTTTTCTTCATTCTTTTGATTTTGTCTTATTGTATCCTGATGTTTCACCAAGTAATTAACTGCTTAATTCTAATTTTTAGGAAGTTATTGTCTTCCTTCAGTTTTGGTGTTTCCTTTTCCATTGTTCTCTTCCAGTGTTTAGAAAGTCATTTTCTTCAGTAATTTTTGGCCTCCATTTCCATTTAATTCATTCCAGTTTACAAATTGTTGATTCTATCACTTCTTTTATTGTTTGATTTTTAAAACTTTTTTTCAAATTCTTCCAAGAATTCTTTTGGGGGCCTGACATCTTTTCTCAGTTTTCCATTAGGATTTTACATGTTTTCTTTTGCATTGTTGTCCTCTTCTGAGTTTATATTTTGAACTTCCCTGTCACTGAAGTAACTTTTTTTTTGCATCTCTTTTTTAAACCCTTGTACTTCAGTGTATTGTCTCATAGGTGGAAGATTGGTAAGGGTGGGCAATGGGGGTCAAGTGACTTGCCCAGGGTCACACAGCTGGGAAGTGGCTGAGGCCAGGTTTGAACCTAGGACCTCCTGTCTCTAGGCCCGACTCTCACTCCACTGAGCTACCCAGCTGCCCCCTGAAGTAACTTTTTAATGTTCAAATTTTTCTTTGTCTCTTACTCATTTTTCTAGTTATTATTTTTTCTTCCTTGTTATCTTGTCTATCTTTTGAGGTTCTGATCTGCTCCTGGGATGAAGGGAGTGCTATTTCAAACTTTCTGTGTCTCAGTCCTTTGACAGTGCTTTGGATTGCTCCCCTTCTGTTACCTTAAGCTAGTGAATGTGGTGCTGTGCTCTGCTATCTTATAGCCTCATGCTATTTGTCAGTGTGTGTTGATGTTCTCCAGTTCTGTCCTTCAATTATCTTCAGGTCTCATGGAAGCAATAGGGCTGGCATCGGGCTATTCCCTGTCTGAATTTTTCTTGTCTCGGGCTGTTTGGCAGAGGGTTCTTCTGGTTCCCCAGATGCCTCATTCCCTAGGCTACTTTCCCATCTCAACCTAGTAGAGCCTATTCTTCCTGTTTTCCTTTGTTTTGAGGTGCTTTATTTTCTATTTTTGTGTGTTTGGAGGGTTTATGTGAGCTGAGCCTCTCTTACTCCACCATCTTAGCTGTTAGAATTCTAATATACTTTTAATAATTCCTTATTTAACTAGCATCTGACCTGAATTTTAATTCTTGTTTGAGAATTTAAAATGTTTTCAAATGAAGCAATAATTGAGGCCAGTTACTGACAAGGTAAATCTATCAATATTAAGACAGATAGCAAGAAGTATTCCGAGAGCTGAACTCTATTTCAAGCAGCAAAACTGATTTGAGCACTATATGACCAATAATTCAGGCAATATGGCTTTGCAGGTGCCTAATAACCAGAGTGGAAAAGTTGTCTTTGAAATGATTTCTTACTCACTTATAAATAACACTCTAATTTGCATAAATGTAGACAGAATAGGCAGCTGAAAATCATACACATATAAGACATTTAGTACAGAAGCTCAGAAACTCCAGCTGTACAGTCTCAAAACCAAATGGATGCAATCCACTTTGCAGATTTGTCAAATAATTATAACAGAATCTTATAAATATCAGTATAGTGAACAATCACAAATCAAAAACTACTCTTTTTCCTCTCTCCAGACTCAGAATAGCTGAGTGATATCCTGTAATACAATTTATCCATGCAATGTTATTCTTGTAAACTGCCTACATAACCTTTTTATAATTTTAAAAGTCAGTCAGTCAGTCAATCAACAATCACTTATTTAGTACTCACTAGGTGCCAAGCATTGTGTTAAAGCAGTGATTCCCAAAGTGTGCATTACCACCCCCTAGTGAGTGGTACAGAGATCCAGGGAAGCAGTGATGGCCACAGGTACATTTATCTTTCCTATTAATTGCTATTAAAATTTTTTTAAATTAATTTCCAGGGGGCTAAGTAACATTTTTTCAAGAAAGGGAATGGTAGGCCAAAAAAGCTTGGGAACCACTGTGTTAAAGAGTGGAAAGGTGAAAAAGGGGGCAAAAGCATGGTCTCTACCCTCAGGAAGCTTACTTTCTAATCAGTGAGATAGAATGCAAAACATGTGGTGGACAAGACATATCTTCTTCAAAAATTCCAATTACATGTACAAAAATTTTAACATTTAACATGTAAAACATTTTAGCAATTTAAAATTTTTGACTTCCAAATTCTCTCCCTGCATTGAGAAGGTAAGTGACTTGATATGGATTATAAATGTGCAGTCATGCAAACATATTACCTTATTAAATAAGACATAAATCTTATAAATGGAAGGTAATCTTAGAGGGAAGACACTAGCTGTGGGAGAGGGAAGCAAATAACAGGAAAGAGCTCTTACTAAAGGTAGAAACTGAGCTTTGTCTTAAAGGAAGCCAAGGGAACCCAGGAGGCAGATAGAAGGAAAGAGAGTACTTCAGGGTCTGAGGACAGCCAGGAATAAGACACAGAGCCAGGGGATGGAGTATCATATGCAAGAACAGCCAGAAGACCAATGTCTCTGATTTAGAGCAATCTAAGGGGTAAGGTGTAAGAAGACTGGAAAGGGGCCAAGATATACAAGGCTCTGAAAGGAGAAAAAGAAAGGTCTTTGAAAACATATCAAGAACTCACTAGTTTAAGTCAAATGATAAAAAAAAAGACACATTAAACTAGTAAAAAAATAATCTAAATTATGGAATTTTTTCTCAAGAAATGCAATTCTTTCTTTTTTCTAATCTTGCCTTAAAGAAACTGACATGCACCAGAATTAAAGGAAGAATGAACCTCAGAAAATTGTTCAAGCTATTTTGAAGGAATTTGCATTATGAAGCTAGTTCACATTCTGGTTAGAGGTAGATTTGAGAAAAACCTTCTAATCTTTATTTGCATTTTAAAATTCACTACAGGAGGGGGACAAAATAAATGGCCATAGTAAAGTGAGAGTAAAATCATTTCCCACATCTGCTTGTCTGTAGGGAGAACGAATAAAACGGCCTTGCCTCTTTAGCACATTTTTGTGCCTTCCTCCCAAAATTACCTTGCATTTACCCAGTAGGTTTTTTGTAAATACTTATATGTGTACATGTTGTTTCCACTGACAAAATGGCAACTCCTTGAGGGCAAGTTCAGTTTTATTTTTAGTCTGTTTATCCTCAGTACCTAGCACAGTGCTTGTCATTTAGTAGAAGCTAAAGAAGAGTTTAAAGATTGATTGGTATCTACAATTGAGTTTTGAATTTTCTTGTTGGAAAATGTATATAAGTACATAATATCATTGTAGATTTAATTGCTTATCAAGTTAAATTATATTTTGGGCAAAGGAGAGAATTTCCAAATTAGTTAGTTATAGGTCACAATGTAGCACAATCCCTGCTACAGTAATATAACTAATGTTATGTTACTCAAAACAACTTTTTCACAGAATGAATTGGATCAGGTACCACAGTAGAACTTTAGTTCCCTTTTGCCAAGTGGAACGTAATGCTCAATTTGGAAAAGTTAGATCTATAAAAAAAATTACTCACTTTTTCAAACTCATTTTAAGAAGGACCTGTAACTAATCAAGGGTCATGTGTATGCTCCAGTGAAAAGAATGAACTGAGGGCATCTGATTCACGTGCTTATTTCTTTGTAATATGTGCTAATATTCCTTAATTTAGTTTAGTATTTTTATCTCCTTTGTTATTGCAGATGCTAAGTTTACTAGTAGGACTGATTGCAGGCTGCTAAAGCAGAACAATTACCATCAGAAGCTTGTCCAGAAAGGTGAAGCAAAATGAAGAAATATGCTCATAATTCTTCTTCTAAATGCCACCTGGAAGCCAAAATATTACTTTTCAAACTTTTGAAAGAAGATCTCCCCATATTCATAGTCCTATTATGACTACACTCTTATTAGACAAGCAAAGCACTCTGCCTATAATTTTCAGTACATTATGAAGTGGCAAGGTTGTGGTCCTGGGAACATTAAGAGAAATCTCTGAGCAAGTCCTCACTGTTGGAAGCAATCCCTGCCTTCAGGACAATGCCCTTGGACAAAATAGTGTAATCTCAATAATTTTATCACTTAAGGCTATATTCTTGCTTTCACTAACTTTCTTCAAATTCCAGCTAAAATCCCACTTTCTACAAGAAGCCTTTGTCGAGTTTTTATTTGTTTTTACGAAGTAAACTCTTACCTTCTGTTTTGGAATCAATACTGGGTATTGGTTCCAAGGCAGAAGAGTGATAAGGGCTAGGCAATGGAGTTTAAGTGACTTGCCCAGGGTCACACAGGTGGGAAGTGTCTGAGGCCACATTTGAACCCAGGACCTCCCATCCCTGGACCTGACTCTCAATCCACTGAGCCACCCAGCTGCCCTCATCAATTTCTTTTAAGGTTAGTGCCTTCTTTCTGTTGATTATTTCCAATTTATCCAATTTATGTATCATTGTTTGCATGCTGTCTCCCCCATTGACTGTGAGCTCCTTGAAAGCAGGTTTTAATCCCCCCCACCCAAGTTTGACATGGAACACTGAATGAAACCCACAGAAAGACGTCTCCTCTCCAGAGTTTGGCATCAGGTCACAACTCTCCAATCTGGTAACCAGCTTTTTTCACTCCACACTTATATTCCTTTGGCACCTAATAACAATTAAGGGGGAAAACATCTGGAGCTACATAACCATCATCCGCCTTGTCACCTAGTCTCTTAACCAATATTTCATTCTTAATTTCTTATTCTCTCTCTTTGGGAGGCAAAGGGTATGGAATACAAAATGTATTATTGGATTTGAACTCTGGAGCCAACCTCAACCCCTCTCTCTCAAGCTCTCCCTCATGTCCAATCCATCATCCAATTTTGTCATTTATACCTTTACAGCATTCCTTTTATATATTCCCTTTATCCCCACTGGCTTCTTCCTACCTTTCCAAATATAGTTCATTGTGCTCCTCTCTATGGTCAGATACACAAATCTATTTTCTCTCCATCACCCATTTCTGTGTTTTTGCTCTGGAAGTCCTCCATGTTCTCCTCCCTGCCTTCACTTCTTGGATTCCCTGGCTTCCTTCAAGACTAACTCAAATCCCAACTTCTAAAGGAAGCCTGTCCTGATCCTTTCAGTAGCTAATTACTTCCCCTTTCAGATCTTTATCATAACTCTAAATATATCTTCTATGGCTCTAGCTGTTTACATTCTTCCTCCCCCCCCCTCCTGTTTATTTGTATATAGTTGTTGGCATGTTGCCTCCTCTATTAGACTGTGAGTTGCCTGGGAACAGGGACTGTCTATTGCCTTTCTTTGTATCCCCAGTGCTTATCTGGAGTGCTTGGAACATAGGAAGAATCTAACTAACACTTACTGCCTAACAGTGCCTGGAATGTAGTGCTTAGATGATCATTTATAGACTGAGAATTTAGCAGGTTATTATCCAATGGTACCATTTACAGCCCCATTAACTTTGTATGCAGTAAACACAGCAAAATGCAAAGCATCATATCACAGAGCTGATTTGGTAACAAAATGTCAAAATTGCTTGCAGAAATGACGTAGGCACGAGTAGCGGTATCATTCATACATGCCATGGATGCATAGGCAAATAAAACAGCATAAACCAAACATGACTAGCAGGTTAAACTCTTGCCCTGGATTACTCCCACCATATACCTCCTTTGTTCCAACAAAGTGCTGCTCAGTAAAACTGAAGGAAGGCATCAAGCCATTGTAACTATCTCTAATACAAATTGATATTTTCTCATTACAATTGAATTCCACTGAAGCTAGCCTGTCCTTCTCCTCCCCAGTTAGTTCTTTATGCCATTCACTACAGGGTTTATTCCAAATCCTCTTTTCTCTCCTCAAATCTCTCATGGCACTCATTTCCCTCACCTTCTTATCTAATGAATTGGTCTCAAAGTTCACTGAAAAAACAACTGAGGCCACTCAACACAAAGGTCCCTCTTTGCCCCCTTTTGTCATTTCATATCTACCTTTTATCATCCCCTCCCCAACTATTTCTGCCTTCACTCTAGTCTCTAATGAAAAGGTGTCCTTTCTCCTTGCCAAGATCTAAGGATTTACTTTATTGTATTTTTGTTCCCTCCTTTGGCTTTATCTATTTCTTTGCACTGATTATTCATAATTTATAATTTATCAGCTCACTGTTCCCTGAGTTAACACCTGAGAACTGAATAACACGTTTCTGCTTAATATCAGCAAATCTCTGTCTTACATCCCACGGCATGACAATCACTTTAGGTTTTTGGAAAACTCATGCATTCCACTCTACTTTTTGGAGAAATATTTTTTTCATTTTAAAAGAAATTATAATAATTACTATACAAATCCACTCAAAGAAATCTCATTTAAAATACATATTTAATATATAAGCCCCTTCACATTTTTCTTCAAGATAGAGCTAAGTATTTCTAGAACACTGGACCTTTCAAAATGTTTGATATTTTTAAGTCATCAACAAACAGAAACATCTTAATCTAATATATGAAGAAAAAATAAAAAGGACTATATATGAAACTGTGAAATTCTACGACGTAGTTTCTTTGAACATGTAATTAATTTAATGAAGTAGTGACATATTTATTTTGTTTCCATATTCTTTTCTATATTTTCTATATTTACAGCTGGTTCTGGTTTTTTTTGGGCATCAAATTATTTTGTAAAGATATTGCCAGATTTTTTTACATTCCTTGTACTTAGTACCATAGAATAAAAGATAAGTAGTATCATAAGCATAAGGAACTTTCAATAGGGAAACTCTCTCAACACATCTAAATAATTAATGACTTAAAAAAAAGCTAGTTATAGCTTAAGGGGTTAAGTGATTTACATAGGGTCAGACAGCTAGCAAGTATTCTGAAATGAGACTTGATCCCAGGTTCTGCTGACTTCAGAACTAGATTTCTGAAATGGGGTACAGTAGAAAAAACACTGTTTGTGGAGGCAAATAATCTTGAGTTCAGTTCCCACTTCTGATGCTTATTACTTTGTGCAAGTCACAACCTCCTGGGGCCCAACTTTCTTCTGTAAAACAAAAGTTAAACTATATAGCTTCTATGACTCTAGATCTACAGTCTTATGCCACATCACCTCTTCCATCATTTAAAGATGACCTTATTGTTGTAGAGGCCATCTAGTCCAACCCATCATTTTATAGATTAAGTAACTGAGCATTATTTTAAATATTTATATATTTTTTTACCAATTTGATGAATGTGAGGTAATATCTCTAGACTGTTCTAATTTGAACTTCCTTTATAAGTGTCATGAAATATGTTTTCAAGTGATTATTAACAATTTGTGCTTTCTCTCTTAAAAATGTTCTGTTCATATCTTTTGACTAATTTATCTATTGTTCAATGGCAGTTGTTTTGTCAATTTTAAGTTTATTATATATTTTAAATGTCCAAATTTATCTGACATATTTTCAAAAATTATTTTTCCAATTCATTACTTTTGCATAGTTTTTATAAACTCTGTTGGTCCTTATCCTAATACTCATTTGAAATCATAAGTTGAGTCCCCAGAGATAGTTAGCTTTATCTCAATCTTTCTTCACCTTTGATAAGGAAGAATGTATAACAAGAAATATGTGTATTTCTTTTTTTTAAAGGAAAGACACAATAGCAAGACCACATGTTAATGGATTCATGTTGTCCTGAGTTGGGGAGATAGGCAGCTGACTGTAGGAAGCCAGAATTGAGTTGCCACTGCTATTATTTTACTCTCCACCTATAAGCATACCCCAGTCCTTGATTTGACCACTACCAGGAAAATGAGACTCCAGTTGTACCCCCTAAGAATCTTTTGTACACATGATTAATTCTAGCTCAGAGGCAAGTCAAAAACATCCTATATTCACCATATGTTAAGTGGACAGAACATAGAATACCTATTCATGTTCCAGAGTCCACATGGAGGATGATAGCATCAAGCTGAGGCCCCTGCCAATGCTCAGAATGGCTGGTCTTTCCTTGATCATTCCCCATTACACTTGTTTCATTTATGTTTTTGTAATACAGAAACTGTTTATTTGAATTTCATCCAGTATATCCATATTATCCCTATTATATTTGGCAAACAGGAAAAAATGATTTCTCTTCCACAAGTGAGTTTAATACATTATGCCATTTCTTTCATTTTTTTAATGTTTGTCTATTATCTACCTCAAATTCCTGAGGAATATGGTGTAAAACATGGGTCTAAATCTATTTCCCACCAACTGCCAACCTATTTCCAAGAATATGCATTGAATGATGAATCACTTCCCCAGTTTTTATTTTCCATTCTACTTTACTTATTTGGTTCTTTATTTTAATTGATCAAGAAACATTCTTAACTGTCTTCTATGTGCCAGGTACTGTACTTTACTCAACGTTAGATTATGATGATGATAATTATTTTTAACATCCTCAATAATATGTTTTAAAGTTTTGGAGCCTAAGATCATCTTCATTAGCTTCCTTTATTTCTAGTATGTTCCTTGATATTCTAAGCCAGTGGTTCCCAAACTTTTTTGGCCTACCATCCCCTTTCCAGAAAAAATTATTACTTAGCCCCCTGGAAATTAATTTTTTTATTTTAATAGCAATTAATAGGAAAGATAAATGTACCTGTGGTCATCACAGACCTCCTGGATCGCTGCAACACTCACCGGGGGCAGTGGCACCCACTTTGGGAATCACTGCTCTAACCCATTTGTTTTTCTATATAAATTGTATTATGATTGTATCTAGTACCATAAATAACTAGAATTTTTGTTAACATTACATCAACTATATATATATATTTGTGAAGTATTTTCATTTTCACTGAATTAATCTAGCCTATCTATAAGGACTAAATGTCTCTTTTTTTGTTTTGGACCTTTTTTGTTTCAGACCTTTATTTCATTCATAATGCTATGGTTGCCTTATGCAAGTTCTATTTACTGATAAGTTAATTCTCAAATAATTGATAGTTACTAGTATTTATCTTTTAAATTTAAATTATTTGGCCAAAAATATTTATTTCAATTTTAATTTAACCCAAGAAATATTTCCTAAATATCTTAAATATTGAGTAAAATAATCAATTAAGAGGCTTGGAAGACATAAAGGAAATGTGTGGTATGGTTCCTACCCTCCTGTCTTGAGACAGTTAGATGGTGTAGTGGATCAAGTCCTGGGCCTAGAGTCATGAAGACCTGAGTTTAAATCCACACCCATAAACTTATTGCCTAGATGACCAAGGGCAAGTCATTTAACCTCTGTCTTTCTTAACAAGAAAATTGGAAAAATAAGAGAACTGACTGATCTCTCAGGGCTTTTGTGAGGATCAAATGCAGTAATATTTGTAAAGTGCTTCACATAATACTTGGCATGTGACAAGTGCTTAATAAAATGTTGATTTATTTTTCTTTAAGCAATTTGCTATTTCATTAGTAAGATAAGAGTTACTTATAGAGAGTAGTTAGAAGACAATGTTAGTTATATTTAAGCCAATAATAATCCACATATATGTATAACTTTTGGAGTTGAATAGCAATTTACTTATAATAACACTGTAAAACAGGTACTATAGATACTACTATTATTACTTCACTGAAATGTAACCTGAGCTTCTCAGGTGACTTATCTGGTATATACAGCTAGTAAGTTCCTAAAATGAGATTCAAACAATTCAAACGCAGGCCTCCTAAATCCAAAAGATGACCATATCTGATACTACACTTCTTTACCACATACTTTAATCCTATATAATATGGCTTTCCCCCTCTTGCCTCACTCTATGGAAATTGCATTATCAGTAGTCATTAATAACCTCCTCACAGCTGATACCATTATCTGTTCTTTAGTTCTCATCCTCTCCACAACTTTTATTTTTTTCTTTTTCTTTAAAAAAATAGCAAGCCTTGCTTTCTGTCTTAGAATTGATACTATAAGTTCTAAGGTAGAAGAGAGATTAGACAATTGAGGTTAAGAGATTTGCCCAGGATCACACAGCTAGGAAGTGTCTGAGGCCAGATTTGAACCCAGGTCATCCCAACTCCAAGTCTCATTCTCTACTCACTAAGCTATCTAGCTGTCCCCTGTCTGCAAGTTTACAACTGTTGATCACTCCCAGATCCTGGACACCCTTTCTCCCTTTGGCTTCATAAACACTGCACTCACTGAGTTATCCTACTTCAAAAACCATTCCTTCTCTATATCTTTTACTGGCTAAACATCCTCTTCTCAACCTCTTAATTTTTATGTTCCCCAAAAGTCTGTCTTTGTTCTCATGTTTTTATATTCTTTCTCTTAACATCCTTGTTTGGTCCTATGGCTCTGAGAGGCACCTCGATGCAAGGGATCCCAAATTACAAATCCAAATCTTTCCAATCCTGACTTTTCTTCTGAGCTGCTAACATGCATCTCCAGTTGATTTCATTTGAAGATTTCTGACCCACAGATTCTCTAAAAGTTGCACATTTACTTCCTCTCTCTCTCTCCATCAGCTGCCATAGCAACAGAGTCCAGATCATTGTAAACCAGGTGTTTGAAAGGTAGTGTAATGACCTATGCCAGCTTTAGAATCAATTTTACACCACTGGATTGATGTAGCCTCTTAACATTTTGCTGGATTGTTTGCTTATGAATTCTTATTTGGATAATATATCTTAAAATAAACATTAGTTTTGTTTCTGCTTCAAAATATTTCCAGCCCCTTTGATTTCTCCCATCATCTCTTATATCATCAAATTATTAAAGGAAGGAAGGAAGGAAGGAAAGAAGGAACAAGAGAAAGGAGGAAGGGAGGAAGGAACCCTGATTTTGGATAGAATACAAAATATCATAAGATTTCATATCTGCTTTTAGAAACCTATTTTGCTTAAGGGTTGCAGAATTTATAGAGACTAGAACTATGATTCATATAAGGAAACTATGGGATGAGATTACTTTAATCAATGCCACCCCAATATACATCACCATTCATTTTCCAGTTCTTGAATCATAATCAAACCAAAACTTCCATTGCTCCTGGAAAGGGTGTACCAAACTACTTTTATTGCATTCACATTCTTGTAATTTTTTTAAACAAAATACCTTCCTTTGTTAACATTCTCCTTCACCTATTGGAATGCAAGCTCCTTTAAGACAGAGATTGTCTTTGCTTTTGTATTTATCTTCTCTTTCCCACGTCTCTCTCTTATAGTGAACACTTAATAAATGCTTTTTTCATTCACTGATTCATTCTTTCAAAGGAAAAGATTAATTATGCTTCTGATTTATTAGGTCATGATGTCAAAGTAATAAGATGTCTAAAAGGATGCAACTCTTGCTCCATTATCAAATCCTAGTGATGGGCACTCAACACTTTAACTAGAACTCGTAGTCTCCAAACTTCCAGACAGTCTCTTTGCTGGTTTCTGGGTTTCACTTTCATGAAATTAAAAACATTCATCATAATGAAAAATGTATTGTATGTATTAAGTGTATATATACATTATTATTATATTTCAAATATGCTTATGTTAAAGCTTAATTTATATATTTATAAATCACAAACCAAAAGGGAAAGGAACAAGTATTCATTAAACATCCACTATGTGTGGGGGGGAAATCAAGCTAATCCTTTTAGAAATATTTCATTTGATCCTCACAATAGTTGCCTAGCACTCTAACCACTACACCACTTAGTTGCCTCTACCAAATACTCTTATTTCTCTCTTTTGTAGAGAAAGGAATTTTAGATATAAAGAAAAACAACTTTCTTATTTTTATTTGTCTAGTTCTGCCACTAATTCATTGTGTGACTTTGGACAAGTCATTTGTTTACTGCCTCTATAAAATGAGGAGTTTGGAGTATCGGGGTTCTCCACCCTTTTTTTGTATCGTGCACATCTTTGGCAAACTGATGAAATCTATGAATTCCTTTTCAAAATAATGATTTAAACATATAAAATAAAATGCACAGGATTATTGAGGAAATCAATTGCATTGAAGCAACATTATAAAAATATTTTTTAATAAAAGAAGAAGCTCTGCGTTAGATAATCTCAAGAGCCTCTCCTCATTCTAATGGTTTATGGGCCTTTGAGTTAACTGAGTAATTTTGTGAATTATTTTTTCCCCCTCTGGATAACTCAATGCCATCTGGGCAAAGACACAGGATGAGGACATGAAGATCCAGGTTCAACCCTGTGCCCAGACCTTAATGGTTCCTACTACAGTAATGAAATAAGAAATAATAATATGTACACTGGCCAAATCAAAATAGAATCTGGGATGCTGCACAAAGAAAAATAAACAAAAATTAATTCCAACTGGGCTTCACGCCCAGGAAATCAGTACTATGCAACACATAGTTGCAAGAAATACCCCAAGAAAGATGGAATGTTGAAAATAAAGGAAGCTAATTTGATCTGTGGCCTATCTCCTTTTTAGAAGGCTGGGGAATGGAACATCTACACTGGAATAAAATCAGCCTCCAGATAAAAGGTGGGTGATGCTTCCATTTGAGTAAGAACTATGGAGGAGGACACTGAAGAATAAAATAGCAGCCTTTACCTCTCCAAGATTAGGCCTTGCTGGAAAGGTACAGGATGATTTTTCAAGCTCTTTGTATGTGCTACAAACCTTTTCCATAACAAATTTAATGAACAAATGGAAGGTACTCAGCTTCAAATTTAAATATCTCTTTTTAGTGGGTTTTAATTAAATTTTGTTGGCTACATCTCCCATGAGTTTTTAAATACAAATTGGTTAGTCAATGTCTCTGGTTTGTGGACACAATAAATGAATAGGCTTGTGAGCATGGAGGATGGATTGATTCAAGGTGACACTGAAAGATTAGGCAACACCCTGAATGGTATCATTAAAAGGATACAGGGACAGAAGGGAGAGGGAAGAGGACAAGTATTTATTAAGCACTTCCAATGTGCTGTCATAAATGTTTGTGATTGATTAGTTTTGCTTGGGCATGGACTTGCTCTGATCAGATAGCCAAGGCCTACATAGTCTTGGCGGTACAACAAATGGGGCCATTTTTGAAATTTTAGGAAAACTGATGTAAGCAAAAATATCACATGAGGTACTTGTAATTCTTTTACTGCCATGAAATAAGATTGTCATCTGCCTAACTTGATTACATCAGAAACTAAAAAACTTTCTTATATTTCAGGAAAGGTTAGTCTTTATTTGTGAAATTAGGATGTTTCTTTTTTAACTTAAAATATTTTTAAATTACATGTAGAAATAATTTTTGACAATTATTTTCTGACATTTTGCAAGTCAGATTCTCTCCCTCCTTCCCTCTCTCCCTTCCTTTCTCTGAGGAGATAAATAGTGTGATATAAGTTATACTAGTGCTTTCATGTAATGCATATTTCCATATTTCTCATGCCAAAACTGAAGACACTTATCGTACATACAATAAAAATCTCTCGAGGGAAATAAAGTGAAAAATGGCATGCTTTCATCTGCAATCAGACTCCAACAGTTCCTTCTTTGGCTATGGATGTTACTTTTTATCATGAGTCCTTTAAAGTTATCTTGAAATCTTGCTTTGCTCATAATAATTTAGTCCTTCACAGTTGATCAGTATTTCTGTTACTATATGCATTATTCTCTCGGTTCTTCTCACTTCAATTTTCCTCAGTTCATATGTCTTTCCAGGTTTTTCTGAACTTATCTTGTTCATCATTTCATATGGTGTTATAGTATTCCATTATAACCACATATCAGAACTTATTTAGCCATTCCCCACTTGATGAACACCTCTTCGTTTTCCAATTCTTTGCCATTACAAAAAGAGCTGCTAAAAATATCTTTGCACAAGTAGATCCTTTCCCCCAAACTCTGATCTCTTTGGGATACAGAACCAGTAGTTATATTGCTAGGTCAAAGGGTATACAGAGTTTTATGGTTCTTTGGCAGTGGTTATATATTGCTCTCCAAATGGTTGTATCATTTGACAGTTCCATCAACAGTGCATTAGTGCTTCAATTTTCCTATATCCTTTACAATATTTATTATTTTCCTTTTTTGCCATATTAGCCAACCTGATAGATGTGAGATGGTGTCTCAGAGTTGTTTTAATTTGCTAATCAATAGAAAGTTGGAACATTTTTCCATATGACCAAAGACAGTTTTAATTTCTTCATCTGAAGTTGCCTATTTATGTCTTTTATTTATAAATTAAGGAATGCTTTATATTTTTATTTGACTCAGTTATCTATATATTTGAGAAATGAAGTCTTTGTCAGAAATACTTGCTTAATTTTTGATTTCAATTCTTTTATTTTTTTAAACACTTACTTTCCAACTTACAATCTATAGCAAGTATTGGTTCTAAGGTAGAAGAGCAGAAAAAGTTAGGCAATGTAGACTCTTACTTGCTCCAGCGTCACATAGCTAGGAAGTGTCTTAGGTCAGATTTGAACCCAGGACCTCCAGTCTCTAGGCCTGGCTTTAAATCCATTGAATCACTTAGCTGCCCCCCTCTTGTTTTCCTTCTAATCTTGGTTGCATTGTTTTTGTTTGTATAAAACCTTTTTAATTTAATGTAATCAAAATTCTTTTTCATTTTTATATTGGTCTCTATTACTTATTTGCTTATAATTTCTTCCCTTATTCATAAATCTGACAAGTTAACTTTTCCATGTCCATGTAATGTAATTATGGTAACACCTTTTATTTCTAGAACAAGTATCCCTTTTGACTTTACCTTAGTGTATGGTATGAGGTGTTGGCCTATGCCTCATTCCTACCATAATGTTTTCTAGTTTTCCTCACAGTTTTTGTCAAATCATGACTTCTCCAAATAATTTGGATCTTTGGTGTGTAATTAGAATCTGTTACCAGAAAAAACACTATGAACTCCAAAAGCCCACTCTCTTCCTGTCGTTACATGCTGATGTAGATAGGATATAAATTCTGTGGAGTTTTGTCTCTCACTCTCTTGCCTTCTTATCACAGCTTTGGTGGAATGTGCTTTTTGAGTAGGAAGAAAAACTTAGTCACGTGGTTCTGTTTTGTAAGATAATAAACTTTATAAGATATAATACTTGAAGCATTGGACATTAATTTAAATCCTACATTTATGGCAACCACAGAAGTGGGGTTTAGAACCCTTAATTCTCTCTGGATAGATTAGTTTGAAAAGAAGCCATGTTTCTCCTGCTGTGGTCTCTCTTTGAAGTTTCCCTAGTGCTGCTGCCTGCTGCTGCCAATCCTGCCTCCCTCCCTAACTATCTGGGTGGTCTCAGCTGAGCTACTCCTGCCACCTGCTACTGCTGATTGCTGTGTCTTTTAGAACACACAAGTTGGGAGTCCTTGGAGCCACTCTCCAGGAAGCTGGGAAAGTATAAATCCCTCTTTCCCTTACATTGCCAACACCTGCACAGTTGCTAGCTGCTTACATTGGAAGCCCGGGTGTGTTTCTCTTAGGCAATAATTAGCCTCCTAAAGGACTTTTACCTGAGGAGATGCTTCTACCCTCTTAACTCTTAACTGTCCATGTGGCAGGGGAAGCAAGCTACTCCCTGGTGTTTTCCCCCCTGGGGGAAGGGGAAGGAAGGTTACTCTTCTAAACTATAGACAGGTAGTAGAATTGCAAGCATGGCCCACTCTATAAAAGATCAATGCATTACCTATTTCAAACAACTCCCAGTTTTAGGATGTCTTTTCTTCCTTTTTGTTCCTGAGTTAATTTGATCCTTGCAACAAACCTTTGATGTCAGGACTATTATTATATCAATTTTATGGTTGAGGAAACTAAGGCAGGTAGAGATTGTGATTTGCCCAGGGTAACCCAGCTAGCATATGCCTTAAGTTGGATTGAAACTCAAATCTTCTTGGTTCTAGGCCCAGGACTTTATCCACTGGACCATCTAGTATCCCCAAGCATCTCCTCCTTTCCTCTAACTTACCAGAAGTTCTGAAATTCTTAAATGACTCACTTTAGCTAGACCTGCATCATCCCATACTCAAGTGTATCTGAGATCTCATTGATTTAGAACCTCTGTTCAGGGATACAGAGTGAAGGCCATTTTTGCCTGCCCATACTGTCCAAATATGGTAAAGCAGAAATGTCAAAATACTTCCCCAATACTCCTCAGTGCAACGTGAACCATATTAAAATATAGTTGGGAAATATTTAACAAAATAAATTTTAAAATACAAGAACACATAGTTAATGTTAATATGTGATTTTCTAAGTCAATATTCCATCTTGGGGATCTTTTTATGGTGTTTAGTTGCTCCTGTTTCTATTCGAGTTTAACAGCACTGTTGTACATTATGTCTGTCCATACATTAGTCACGAGGTGTCCACCAAATGTGCTGGATTCCTAGACTCCAAAATCCTAGATTCCAAATTCCTAGACTCCTACTGATAATGTGAGACTAATAATGGATCACTCAACTGTACACCTGTCACCCCTGGCCTTTACACTGTAAGGAATCAATTTTCTCTTCCTATCACATAATTCCAACATGAAGCTTTTATTCTTATTCTTCAGAGTGCCTTACTGATTATATATAACAGCATACTTGGACCCACTATGCACCTCTCTATGTAATTGTTTTTTTCCATTCTTATTTCCATACAACAGTAGCATATTATTTCTAATGATAGTAGAATGTTAATTTTTAAAAGGTGTTCCTTTGTTTTCATTGGTTTGGGTTCAGTGAAGGAGTTTTGCAATTTCTTGCAGGCAGTTTAGCTACTTTACTCCTATTTTACTCTGGGCCCAAGGCATTATCCATGCATACTGTTTGTCCCAGATAAACATATTGACTGGTAAGCTCTATAGACTTTCTATTCAAATTCATTTTGTAATCTGAGCAATAAAAATTCTTTATCCACTTGGTCTTTCTTTTGTGAATAGTCGGACCAAGCTTCTAGGAAAAATTACCCATTTCTTCCTAGAGGCTCCATAAGGTTCTAGGGCTTGGTGCACTCACAGCAATGTCACACTGATTACCAGGAATTCATTTTGACTTGGGCTCCAGGTCAGATCACTTCCATCATATGGTTCTTTAGAATACCTTTGGTAAGCAATACTCTTCCTGATATATGTTTTATTTAATGTTTATAATTATAGTTGTTGAAAAAGTTTTTTGTTGCAACTTGCTAGGAATCTTAAAAAATTTTGATGGAAGGCACTTTGCTCTAAAAGTGTCTGCAAAAAAGCATTTTGTCCCACCAAATTAATTATTATTTTTTGACTAAATGAACAATAATCACAGTGGAATACCACATTCTCTACATCTTACCACTAATCCTGAAATGGTAAAGATAGGGTTCATTGTTAAAAATTGCTTGCAAAAGACCACTTACTGCTTTCTAATAGCCTCACCAAGAGAGGATTTATAGATAACACTCATACAAATTTTGTGTAGAGGAAAGAGGAGGTTTGATAGGCTTTGTAGTATACAGAATTTGGGGTTATAGTTTTTTCTAGCTTTGGCTGAGTTCCAAAAAGCTGTTAGAGGTTTTAGAATCTTGAGGAGAGGCAGTTGACTGGATCTTCCGTGAAGGGAGGAAGTCAATGAGCGAGCTCTTAGATTATCTAGCTTCAATATTGAAATTTAGCCTAGCATTGATAGATTTATTTAAGAAATTATTATTTTAGATAGATCCTTTATATCTTCCTTTCCTAATACCACCCTGCCTTCCCTCCCTTACCTTAGTGGCTGTGGAGTTGATAAGGAGAGAAATTAGAGAGGAGTTAAATCTGTGAAGAGTTATCTAATTGACAGCATTATTTATAATTTAATCAAATCATCATTTATTCCCTTTAGATAGATTTTTGTAAAACTGAATAAGGCAGGCCCTTACTCAGATTCCATCTTTACTTCCCTTCCCCCACCTGAGGTTCCTGAGATAACTGATAGGGCTTTCCTTAACCCACCTTCCTAACAAACATTCTTCAAACAATTAAATCCTTTGTATTTCAATAGTTCTATTTAGTGTATTTTGTCTGTTAGTTATCAAGAGGGGAGAAGAGGGAAAGAGACAACATACTCTGGGCTCAGAGGGAAGCTGGGCATCCATCTTGAAGGAAGGTGTTACTTCAAAATAGGTCCCTTCCTGTGAAATTAACTAAAGCCTGTTTGTTAATTTCAGTCTAGTCTATTTCCCTCAGCTTGTGTTTGAGTCTAAGTCCCAGTCTGTAAGCCTGCAGTGTTAGCCTGTTTAGTTTAACTTCTTTCTCCTAAGAAGATCTCTGTTTCCCTTCTGTGTTATACTCCTGACTTCAGTCCTATTATACCTTGAATTTCCTTTAATCCCAGCCTACCAGAAGCCTAATTTATCCACTCACCAAGTCTCCAACATCCTCCTTTCAATTCCCTTACCCCAAACACCTTTCCCTCAAATTACCCCCATAACAGCTTCTATAATAGTTATTGATGTACTCTTTCTTGTATATATTTTTTTAGTTTTAATAAGGGTCAATATTTTCTTTTCTACACCTCTTATATTTTTCTACACTTCCTACCTCCTCCTTCAAATTCTTTGTATATTGGCCCCTCAATATTCTCACAATTGTGTTGCCTCCAGCATGGATGTATACTTTGTCAGATCAGGCTGCTTTTTTCTGTCTTTATTCTCATCAGTATTATTTCAACTTCAGCTGTAGGCCTATAATGGTAGGATCCAAGTGTGATGGTTCCAAGGTCCTCAATAGGGAAAACAGCTTAATGCAACAGTCTTTTGCAAATCTTTCTAATTTTTCATCTCTTTGTAGTCCTTCTTTCATTTTTATTCTTAAATACTCTTGGGGTGACTTTATTTAGTTAGTTGTCATACAAAGTTATTTTTAAATGGTTTTAGTCTCCATAGCTTCTCTTTGGAATATGAAATGATACTGTTCATATCATCTCTCATCTTTCCTCATATGATTTTACAATTTATATTCTTATGAATTGGATTCACTGTTGCTTTTGGCAGTCATCTCTCACTGTTCTGTAAGATATTTATTGATTGAAGTATTTGGAGCTTTTTTGTTATCTAGTTGTAATGATTAATTTACCTTGATTTGACTTCAGGATAAAATTATTATATTCAGTGTCAATATTATTTTATGCCCCCATTTCTCATTTTCAATTATCAATTACTAAACTAAATGTTTTGTGGTTACTATTTCTATTATGTAACAATATCTTTTCATCGTTATCCATTCATTCTTCTCTAATTTTGATCTTAGCTCTAATCACATTATGGTTTGACTATACACAGACAGCAATACTAAGTTTTTTCCTTTCTGTTTAAATAGAATTTACTTTGTTCTTTGCTTTGTCCAGCAATTTTATTCTAAAAAAGCCTGATAACCAATAAACAAAGGCTTGAAAGATCCTTCTGTAATCTATGTCTTTAGTCTCTTCCATTTCTTTTTCCTGAGTCATTCTTTCTCATATATTTTTCCATATTTATGTCTTTTTACATCTTTATAATGAATTCACCAAGGACCAGAGTAAATGTCAATTTAATCTGGAGGGCCATCCCACATTCTTTGTAGAATTTCCCTACTATTTCATCCTCAGCAATCTATATTGATATAGTCTATCAATGAATATGGTCTTTTTTTTGGCAGGGGGAATTGTCATTTGTACTGAAATACATGATGACCACATTTCTCATGAAATAATGGTTGTGTTTGTCTTTGGGAAGATGAAAAACCTTCCAACTCTTCCCTTCCTATACCCAAAGACTAACTCTAAGCTATTCTTTAGCTTCTTTCTTTTGGTTTTACTTATAGCAATAATAAAAGTATATAAAGACTGATTTGATTCAGCTCCTCAAATAACATACCTACTTCATAGTATTTGTTCAAGAATCTCATAGTTAAAGTGAGGCATACTTTCCATTGCTAATTTCTCAACTCCCAGTCTCACTGGGCTGAGTTTCCAGCTGACCCTTATTCCCACACTGTTCAAGAGGTAACTGTGAGGGTCCCTGGGGTTTCTCTAGCTGTCATTCATCAGCCCAATGATGATCAGTTAATTAGCTTTTAGGAAGAGTACATACTAAACAGAGATAGCAAGGATAGTTGTCACAGAAACATTCCCCCAAATTTCAGTGGCACTTTCTCCTAGCATTTTTTTTTAGGGAGGCTTGGCTCAAACATATGCAAATGTCCAAAGGATAACATTAGAATGTCTTAGTACTTTAAGTCCATTTCTCCTTTCATGGAGCTCTCATGTTCCTCACAAGTATGACTTTCTCAAGAGTTCTGAGGGTTGGTGCCCTTGTAGAGTCCTGAAGTCACTTTACCTCATTGTGCCTCATATGCCCTTAGCGCACCTCTTAGTTCTCTCTGCAGATGCTGCCACTGACCACTGATGCTCTGGAAACACTGCTTCAGGCTCTGGTGTACACAGTTAACTTCCATGATGAGAACTCAGAAGATTTCTGATCTTTCAAATTTCACAAGGTCATCATTGAGTTAACAGAGAAGGAGGAGAGAGAGAAGAAAATTCCCTTCCCCTCCAAAGACAATTCCTTCTCTATTGTCAATCCTTGCAATCTTCAACCACCATTTGATTCATTGTGGCTAGACTATATATAGACCCAGAGATATATATAATCCTCTGATACTTTCATCCAATAACAATATTCATCCTTTGCATTGTTATCTGCTTTGATCAGATGCCCTAAGGCCCTTTCAATCCTTTCATTTGGATTGAGGACTTATTCATACTTAAATATGATTGATTAATTCATTTGCAATATTTGGCTTTTGTGTGCTTCTATTAGTTAAGGTTTGGGTAGAAACTTTCACTTTTGCAAAAGTCCTAACAGTCAAGTTATAGTTTGTTAACTGTCTAAATATGGTGCCTCCTACCCCCTTTCCTACTACTCTGCTCCTGCAACTACAAAAGTGGGGGTGGGAGTCAAAGACCAAGAACCATTTAAAACTTTTTTCTTTGTTTCCTGGGTTTCCAGTATCAAAAAATGTAGCATCACCAGGTGGTCAGTCTGCTAGAGAATGGAGTTTCCAAAATTAGGTGAGTTAATCTTCTTCCCTAAAGAGTCTGTCAATAAGTATTTATGAAGTATTTATTATGTGCCAGACACTATGCTAAGTACTAGAGCAAAAGGAAGAAAAAAGGGAAAAGATAGACCCCACACCTCAAGAGACCCTCAAAAGAAATAGGAAAGTTTAATAGAAGGGTAGGTTGAGGAACAAAGAATCAGAGGCAAGGAAATGGATACACAAGTTGAATATCTTAGGCAAAAGTTTCCACCAGAGCTGTAAACATGCGATACTCACAGAGTTAACATGTCTTTTCATGCTCTTTCTGATAATTTTATCAAGGTACAAAAATGATTTTGCCTACATTCAGGTGCATTGAAAGTAAATTTAGTGCATCATAATAAGTTAGTGGGTTTCAGCTATTGTATCCGATCACATAATCAGCTCAAACAATACCTACAGTCTTTTCATTGCAAGCTCCCACACATTCTGGCTTTTCTAGAACAGTTAACTCAGCATATCATTTATTTGTAAGTATTAAAATACTAATCACACAGTTTGAAGCCAAATGAAACAATATAAGAGGGGATTTCATACTTATCACTCTATCAATGGACTATGAGGTTAGTTCTAGCACTGTCATGATAATAGATGCCATTATATGTTGATTTATTTCTTCAAAGTACTTAATATACAATCTTTCTTTATAATGTTATTTTATTAATATATTTTGTTTTAATCTGACATTTATTTTTTAATTCATTTCTCTAATAACCCTTATCTAGTGAGTGAAAAATAGAAGTCCAACCAACCCATCAACCGTGTCTGACAGAATATGACATATATCATTTCCACATTCTTTCACCTGTATAAACAATGTAGAATAATATGGTGGTTCTAGATTCAGTCATTCAGTCAATAAACATGTATTAAGCATTTACTATATGCCAGGTACTGGGCCAAAAAAATAAAAATAAAAATAAAAATAAAAATAAAAAATAGCCATTACCCTCGAGAAGTCCCCATTCCAATGGGGGAAACAACACACAGACAGCCATATAGAAAATGGCTCTGGAAGCACACATTTGATCTCTTTTCAAAGCAGAGGAGGTACAATTTTAGAGTTATCTATAAAAGGAGGTGTTAAACTCAATGGCCTATAAGGTCCTTTCCAGCTCTCAATTTATATTCCTATCATCCTATGAGAACCAAAAACAATACCAATTTACAGAAAAAAAGTTTATTTGTTAGAAGGTTATGGAAGATTCTGCATAGTATCATCAAATAACAGAGTTAGAAGCAGTGGAAGGAAAAAGAAATTTAAATGAAATGTGAAACAAGGTCTCTTTTAAAAAGGCATCCTAAAGGCATGTAAGAATGAAGGTGAAAGGAAGGGAACAAAGAGATAAAAATGGAAAATATCTGTACAGAATTTTATAACAAACTCTCATCATCATCATCAATGCCAGTGGGTTCACCTCTTTTTGATACTAATTTTACCATTCCAGATATGCTATTGAGAAATAAGAAATGCAAATGAAGAAAATAAAGGCAGGAAGTTAGATTAGATCAAGTCTGGGGAAGAGACATGACTCTGATAGTGTCGAATGCTTGATTCTCAAGTTATTTGAATAAAGGTAGACAATCAAAGAATACCAAAGACTTAAAAAAAACAACGCACTCTGTTGCCCAAAAATGTGACCAAAAGAATATTAGTAATTTTAGGGGTATGTGCTACTTTCCCACTTATACAAATTTTTTAGGAATCTTTATACACATTGATAGCATCTTTACTGAAGATTTTTTTTAAATGACAAGACATGAACCACACTTTTTGCATCACACAATTGACTGAAGGTGCAGAAACTTAAGAGCTTATTATACTTATTATCTATTGACTATTTTTTTAAGAGTACTTGATTCAGTAGAGTAAAATGCAATCTCAAAGGCTCTCTCCTAATGCAAGGCATCTAAATGCATATGTTAAAATTATACACTATTCCTTGAAAGATGGTTTTGTTCAACACCTCTTTGATTATTAATATCAAGTGAGGCATAAAACTGAGAAATGTATAAATAATTATCAAAAAATTTTTACTGTTATGGTAGATGTCCAACGATAAATTCAAATGAAACAGGTATTGCTAATGCTTTTATTCATGGAAGAACTTGTGTAATTCCATTAAACTCTGTAAGTTTGCAAAGTTTTCTAAATAACATCCACACTCAAGGAATATTTATTGTCCAGACCATGAAATGAATAGTTATAGAGCTGGTCCAACAGTATACATCTCTTGTACAGACACCGTAGATAGGAAATGAGCTAAGTTTAGACTTGAAAAGGATGAGCAGAATGGTCTGGATTGCATTTTGGAAATGTGCTTTTTATGACCTCAAGTTCCTTCCTAAAACAAAGGTCTACCTTTTTAATGTCATCTTTCTCCCAAGGATACTGGATGGCTATGAGTCACTTAATGCTATAATCTCTGAAGAATTGAAGTTGAAGATTATCCAAAAGGCAATGAAGAAGCAAATAGTTGCTATGGTAATATGAAACCTATAACCTATCCAAAAATACATAAGAATTGGTGTAAAGATATCTCCCCAGAATTTTATGATTACAAAAGAAAATAGATTAGTCATGTGGTGATACCAATAGATAACCAATCAACAGTGTGCTTGATACACTGGCAGCTAAGCAATATCAAGAGGACAGACCTCAAGTATGTTAAGTGGACCTGCTAGGGTGCTTCTTTGGAAGGACATGGAAAAGAGTTGTATAGTATGAAAAAGCAAAAAAAAATTTTCAGTCTCCATTGTTGTGGGGTTTGTTCATATGGATAATATCACATATCTCCATCAAAGTACTGAAAAAGAATTATCTACAGTAAAATACTGCAGGTCTGAAATTCCTCTCCACATTTTTTTTCTCTAAGACTTAGAAGATTCATTATGTTATTCATTCATACACAAAAAGACTTTATAATTTGCACATCCGCTTCTATCATGTCACCTTCACCTAAAAAGACAGTGTCTCTGGGGTAGAATATGTTAGCTTTTAAACAACGTGAAGAAACAATGCTGTTCGTCTTTGAGGGGGAAGTAAAAATACCTCAATCATTTGAAACAACAAGAGGGATTCAAAAGAAAAACATCAAGAAACTCTTTATGCAAATAGTAGAGATTCACTTTATTTGATAAACTTTGTATTTTGGCATAAATTACGATACGATTATTATCTCTAATGGATGATCTCTAATTGTAGTACTCTACATTTTAACTATGAAAAGCGCTTTCACAACTTCACATCAAGTATTCTGTTTGGTCTTCAGAACCAAACCACTCTTGTGGAAATGAAAGGGATAGTCTGACTTTATATTATTCTAGTTAGATGTTTAAATCTTCTATTATCTGATGGACATTCTGTTGCATTTCTCCTTTCAGACTTAAATGAGGCCTCTATTAGATGCTGTCTATCAGTGTATTCTCTAGTCATTGTTATTAGATAGTACTTGAGTTCTCAATCATATCGGACTGAACAGCATCTTTTGAGGAGTTAAGCAAAGCAGCTACATACCTTGAACTTCCTCCATTATTATGCTTACTTATGAGATGTGCTTGGCTGGCTTTCAGCCTGGATTCTTTTGAACTACTTGAAACTGAAAGGAAGGTAGTATGAGAGTATCCCTACCAGTAGTCATCAGTAATGGCCTTTTAAAAAACATCCTAATTTGCTTTTAAATTTGCTTTTAAAAAAAAAAAAAGACAAAATCTAAATTCCTTAGGCTGGAATTCAAGGCCCTTGATAATCTTCCTAGACCTCACTTATCCAACCTTACTTCCCCAATATTCTCTAATATAACCTGATGCTCTTAATATTTTTCTCTCCAAACTCTCTCCCAAGCAATGGCACCATTGACTCCAAGTCATTGTTTATATCTTTCCTATTCCCTGAAATACCCTCAATCTATCCAAATTTTACCCATTTTTTAGGACTCACTTCAAATGTCTTCAACCTGATCATGTCATAATATGGCATCTTCTGTCTGTCTATTATATCTATATCACTCATGTGGCAATCAATAATAAAAAGACTTGTACCATTTTTAAACAATTTCATGCATGTGTTTTATATCCCCAACTAAATTGTAAACTCCTAGAGAATAGAGACTGTCATGTCATACTGAATACTCTGTTTAAATATGAAATTAATACATAATCATTTAATTAATGAATCAATAAACAAAGGATTCAGTGAAAAGTCAGGATGGGAAGACTGGCTTTTTAGCTTCTTTTAGGGGTGCTCATCGAGATCTAATATGAATTTTTTATAAAATATAGTTTGTGAATTTCCATATCATCCCCACATACAGACAGGAATGCAAAGGTATATTTCAAAGCCAAATCCTAAAGACTTTTAGATATTGTTTGTGGCTATACCCCTTGATTAGCATGGATAATTGAGAGTTGAATTGTCTACTAAGTTATCTACAAAGAGATGATTATTATATTTAATAAGACAATAGTGAATGCAATTCAATTCAACTGAGAATACAACAAAAAAATTATGTCCTTGAGGGCAGGGCTTGGTTTAATCTCTTTCCTCAAGGACAAGATTTTTTTTGTTTGTTTTCTGGGTTACCAAAAGTTGGCCAAAAAGGAGTAATCAACAGGTTGGGGCTAAGGTTGGTGATGGAGGTATACAGATAGGCAAATGAAAAATATATACAAAGCAAATTAATTTTTTAAGAAAAGAGAGCACCAGCAAATAGGAGTTGAGGAAGATTCTCATGTCAGTTAAGTAACAAAAACATTTCTGTTATCTAGCAGGGGTTCTTACCTGGGTAACTGTGAATTTGTGTGTGTGCATGTGTGTTTTCATTTTAAGAACTACTGTATTTTTCAATTCAGTTGGTTTCCTTTATAATTCTTTGTGGTTTTTTTATGCATTTAACAATATTATTGTAAGGAGGAGTCCCTTAGTTCTTCCCAGACTACTAGAGGGAAAAAGGACACCAAAAAAGGTTAAGAACTCCCAATCTAGAAATTCTAGATTAAGAAAGTCTGAAGACAATTTAACAGAAATGTTACCATGATGTGTGATCTTGGCTGAAAAACACCTAATGTCTCATGAGGTATTGAACCAATAAATCCTGAAGGGATCATGCTCTTCTTGACTTTAAAAGCTCTTCACAGTCTGGCTCTAAACTGTCTTCCCAAGATGATTGCATATTATTCCCTCTCACACCCTCTAAGCTCCAGGTAAACTGTCTCCTTTGCTGTTCCCTCTATATGTCAGTCTCTTCCTTGTTTCTGTGTCTTTGAACAGGCTGGCTGTCTCTGACACCTTGAATGCTCTCCTCCCTCTCTTCTACTTTCTGGGACCCCAAGTTCCCTTAGGATCCCAGTTCAAGTTTTATTCCAGTTCCCTAAAGGCAAGTTGCCTTAATGTGTGGCTTCTTTGTTCCTACCATTTCTAGCTCACTATTTTCTTTTTAGGAGTAGGTTTTTACCTTTTAAAATGTATATCTTCACATTTTTCTGCCACCAACCTCTTCCTACCTTTCAAATAACATTTCTTCATAGTTCCTTAGTTTTAAAATGCTTCATCTCTGACACTCCTTTCTTTTCTAGCTTGTTTTGAAGGGTTTTCTGTGGAAAGAGAAAGCAAGATGGAAGAGAGAAGCTTTTTGAGTTTATATTCCTATAGTTCATAAAAGCTTTCTGTTTGACTGAAGAAAAAAGTTAGATGTGTATCCTGACCCTAGTTGATATTGACATAGCAATTCAGTGAAGGAAACAACCAATTTTTACTCATCAATCTTCACAAAAATGTCACTCTAAAAACTTTATACAATATTTAATATGTCTTCCTTTTTCTGGCAAAGAAAGGAAATAAATGGGGAACAAGCATTTAAGTATTTACTTTGTGCCAGATACTGTTTTATACACAAAAAAATCTCATTGTTATTGCTATTATTACCCCCATTTCACAGATGAGGAGAGCAAGGTTAAGTGATTTGCCCAGGGTCACCCCAAGAGTAAGTGTCTGAAGTCAAATTTGAATTTGGGACTTCCTCACTCGGGGTCCAGTACTTAATCCACTGTACCACCTACATTGGTTTTAGTGGGTAAGCAGAGTACAAAGTAGTCTCCATGGTGTGGTTTGAGGACTCTCAGGTAGTTCCTATGTCCAGAAATTCCTCTTTAGCTAACTGACTCCAATATCTAAACCTTCATAGTTAAAGGTTTTTCCTTTGGAGGTCAACCCTTTGCCTCTCTGGGGATACCATTTTGTAAGCAAAGAAAGAACTCTACAAGAAATAACAAAGCATTCAGCTATTATCAGTCATTAGTATCTCACAATCTACCCATTTATCAGATGTCTTTCCTCTCTGTCACTTGATAAAGGGGCACCGAAAAAATAAGTTTTAAAATAAGAGTGATAAGGGAAGACAATTGTGGAAGGAACACTTGGGGCCTTTGAGGGAGGAGAAAAAGCATGAGGAGAATTTCAAGAGGGAATATCATTGTAGATATAGGGGTGGATCTAGAAAGGCTTCACAGAGGAGGTCGTTGTTTTGGCTATTGTTCAGTCATTTCAGACTGGCCAGTTCTTGATGCCTCATTTGGGATTTTCTTGGAAAATATACTGGAGTGGTTTGCCATTTCCTTTTCTGACTAATTTTTCCAATGATAAAGCTGAGGTAAAGAGAGTTAAGTGACTTGCCCAGGATCACACTGTAACTAAGTGTCTGAGGCCAGATTTGAATTCAGGAAGTCTTCCTGAATCCAGGCCCAGCACTCTATCCACTGTGCCATCTAACTGCCCTGCAGAGGAAGCAGTGTTTGTTTTTTACTTTAAAGAATGGAAAAGAATCATGTAACCATGGGAAAATATTCTAAACTGATTAATTAAATAAATAAAATTTTAAAAATAAAATAAAAATAAAAATAAAAATAAAGAATGGAAAGGAATTAAAGAGGAGACAAGATGTTCCTAGTATAGTGCCTAAACAAAGCCCTCAAGGTAAGAGCAGTATGTTTGTCTGAAGCTCTGAGAGTGATGTGGTAGGATTTAATCACAGAATATGAGACAAATAATAGGGCAGAAGAGTGGAAAGAAAGATAGAACTAGATTGTGAAGGTCCTTGAATGCCAACCAAAGGAGTCTGAATTTAATATAGTAGACAACAGAAAGTCAGGGAAGGTTTCTAAGTAGAGGAATGACGTGGCCAGATCTATATTTAAGGAAGACTTTTACCAAAATGGTTTGAAGTATAGATTGAAGGGAAGAAAGAATAGAGGCTATTTCAAAGTTACTTGTCACTTAACTTCCCCAAGCTTCAATTTCTCCATTTTAAAAATAGGGGTCCTAAAAGCTACAGTGTCACAACATTGTTTTGAGAGTTAAATGAGAATCTTTATGTAAAATACGTTTTTGCAAATTTTAAAACATTAAAGTACTTGCTCTGTCTATTAGAATCTTAGATCTAAGGTTAACTGGAAGGTACTATAGGACCATTTAGTTCAGTTCCCCAATTTTAAAGAACTGAGGCTCAAGGAAGCTAATTTACTTGCCCAGGGTCACAGGAGTAGTAAGTATTGATATTGGATTGCTACCTAGCCCCATGATCCCATATTCAATGTTCTTTCCTCCTTACCACTTTTTTAACTTGCTAATAGAATAAGGAAAACAACTGGAAGGAGATGTTTTAGGCATATGTGTAGCTTGCATCTAAAGCATCTAAAGACTGGATGATACCAACTGGTGAGCCATTATCATAGAAGATAGTTTGATATCACAAGCTCTGGGTACACAAATTGTTATTTCTTTTTACTTTGTTCTTCTGAATTTAAAAATCAATAGTAAGCAAAAAAATGTTAAATATACAAAGAACAAGAATGAAAACAAACTTCTGTTACTTGCAATTTGTTTTGTGGAAAAATATGTTAAATTTAACAAGGTAGTAACAAAATTGTCTTGTATATTTGTTCCTTTTCCTGACTTTTTTTCCTTCTGTGTGTTTTAATTTTATTTATTTCTATTTCGTAAATCTTCTGAAGTCATGATTATTTATTGCATTGATCAGCTTTCTTAGATCTTTACAGTTATTTTCCTTCACATTTTTGTGTTCATCATATTAATAATGTTCTAAACAAATCTGGTCTTAAAGTCAGGAAGACCTGAGTTCAAATCCCAGCTCTGAAACATACTATGGGGTCCTGGTCAGGTCATTTAATCATTGAGTGCTTAAAGTGTACTCTGTATTCCCCTGGAGGTCCCAGAGATATTTTCAGGGGATCCTGTTATTTGCCAGGAATAATAATCCATGAGTTCAGAACCATTTTTATAATAATACTAGGATAGTATTTACCTTTTAAAATGTTCCTCCCTTTCCCAACTACATATCTTCGAGGACCTGAATTTTCTTCATATAATGCTATTTGTTTTTTCAACCAAAACAACAGAATACAACAGATTAAATGCACAAGCAGATATGAGAATCTGCCTGCATCAGTCATTAACGAGATTTTCAGATATTTAAAACAATGCCATAGCTGATTTTTTAAAAAATAGAGATAGTTTTAATTTCCAATTATAAATATATGACTAAGTATATATAGATATGTGCATATATATTATGTATATCCACATAAACAAATGTTCTTTGGAATATTCAGTAATTTTTATTTTATTTTAAAAACCCTTGCTTTCTGTCTTAGTAACAACTTTAAGACAGAAGGGCAAGGGCTGGTCATTTGGGATTAAGTGACTTGCCCAGGGTCACACAGCTAGTGTCTAAGATTTGAACCCAGGTTCTCTTGACTCCAGGCCTGGTGCTCTATCCACTGTACCACCTCACTGCTCTCATGCAGTTCCTTAAAAGCTAAGAAGTCTATAAAAGCAGCAACATAGTCTTTATAGATCATGCTTTGTATCACAAAAGGCAGAAATGCCTCTTCCCACTTTCTATTTATCCCCATCTAGCTATAGGTAAACATGTCCATAAATACATTGCGAGACTGGTTAGGTTTGCCCTATGACTCTCCCATTCTACTAACTTTGTCCTTTTTTTCTATCAGTGGAAATCTTTTACCCTGGCTGGGACACCCACCTTCTCTTTGGGAGTCCCACTCAGCCTACCAGTGTAGGTTCAAAGATGGAGACAGGTTTCAGTCTAAATGGGCTTTGATGTATATATTTCCTTAGTTCTTACACTTTTCACATCTAAACATAGAATGTCATTTTATTTCTAAGTATAGAAGGTCGATTTTTGCCTCAACTAAGTGAATTGCAGGCATTGGTATCCCTTTTTAGGCGTCATCCCAAACTAGTTCACTGAGTAAATCACTTAACTCTGTTTGCCTCAGATTCCTCATCTGTCAACTGAGCTGGAGAAGAAAATGGCAAACCAAACCAGTATCTTCACCAAGAAAAACCCAGTCTGCATTCCCCTGGGGGTCTCAGAGATCTGTTCAGGGGATCCATGAAGTCAAAACCATTTTGGGGGTAATAAAGAGCTGGACATAACTGAACAATAAGACTAGCAAAAAAACAAACAACAACCAAAAAAAAAAAAAAATACTTGTTAAGCATCTACTGGTCTGGGTTCTGGAAGAGATCCAAAGTTTAGATAAGACCCAGAATTTACCTTTATGGAGCTTATAGTCACTGGCTCATTTACTTATTTATCTGTTTATTTAGGTGTTTACACATATATGTAATTATATATGTATATGTGTATTTTGATGTAGGTCTATATTTTAACAATGTAGGAAATTCCCCAGTAAGGAAACTCTTTCTACCAATGTAAACCAGCATTTTTTCCAGAAACTTCTGGTTTCAAAGGGTTTCCTGGGGCCTCTGAGAAGTTGTGACATGCAGTGTTTCAGAGGTGGGACTTAAATTCGGGTCTTTCCGACTCTGAGACTCACTCCCTGTTCAATACTCCCATGTTGTCTTTCCATGGGGTGAAATATTTCCTGATGGGAAGGATCTTTGAAAACAATTAGTTCAAGGTATCCATTTTAAAGATGAAGAAACTGAAACCCAAATCACATAAATGGTAAATGACAGAGCTGGGATTTGACTTTGGATCCCCAATTAATCATTTTTTCTTTGCACTACTGTTTTCTCCAAGCCTAATAGGGATACAACATTAACACAGGGAATACACAAAGCTATGTCATAAGCACATTAGATAGATTCAGAACAAAGTGTACCTTTAGGTTTCCCTCCTATATTATTTAACTCCATTAGCCAGTAGCATATCAGAAAAGAAGTGAAGACGGTCCACCTGGAAAAGAGAAGATTCAGGGAGGGCAGATAAAAACTAAATATTTGAATACATGGAATCAGTACAAATCACCTACCAACCCTTTTTCACCTTTGCAAGAAGTTTTGCACTTCCTTGAGCTCTTTAAAAACCTAGTCAAAGGGAAAAAAATAATTTGGCACAATGGATAAATATTCCAAGTCATGAATAGAGAATCTACAAATTTAGAGGATCTCCTGTAATTTCGAGTCTAACACCATTCCCTTTACAAAGATAAAAATGTCATGTATACTTCACATCTCACAAGCCAATGAAATTATCCTTTGGAAAGGCCTTGAGTTCTTTATGATAAAGATGTTTCATCAATGCTATATAAATATTACTGAAAAGTATATTGATTTCAACTACAGATTTTCTTTCATTTTGTCTGGAATGAATGAATGAAGCACCTGCACCTTTGGCTCTACATAAAAAAGCAAAACTGATAAATTATTCAAGTACAAGTCTGGTAAACAAGTTAAAACACTGAGTACTCTATGAATTAAACACAAAGTATAATCAAATCATATGTTCATTTTCTACAAATTACAGATGAGTAAATGAAATTAGACTTTTGACCTGAAACTCAATCTGTGATCCTTCCTTGCCAATACCAGCTAAGCTCTAGGCATATATTTTCAGAGAGACCGACTGTGTATCTATTACAAACATGGTTCTCTGTTTTTGTTGTGGGTCTTCTCCATATTGCATAGAGTCAGAATTTTAAAATGCTATTTGAATATTATTAAATTGAAGGCTACTTTATTTTTAAGGTGTGAAAGGTGTGGAGACCCATAGATCCAGTGCTGATAGATTCTTGTTGGTGACTGGAGCCAAGAGATAAACTAGAAATCTGTTCCAGAAATCTGCTAAGTGAATGGTAAAAGGCATTAGCTAGGTATATTTGGCTGAATAAAGGGGAGCATCTAAATCCAAAGTTATTTCTCCAAGAATAACTTTAATATATCCATCAGAGTACATTTCATACTTCATAACAGATGATCATATAGGGGAAAAGGGAGGAGCATTAATTCCTGTATAGTACGACCATATCTACAAAGAATGAACTTTTCAAATTTCACTACATTATTTGTTTCAAAAATTGTTCTGGGTAGGTTTTTTCTAAGAGGATTTTTGTTAAACATTAACAGTAGAAGACCAAATTGCAAAATTCACACAAGACACAGGGACTTCACCGCTTTCTCCTTGAGAATCTTGTGAAATATAAAGCTCTCTACATGACTACTAGAAAATCTTTCTAGTAATCCGAAATTTAAGAGATAGTGGGCAAAGTGGCTTGATGGCTAGAAAAGTCCCACATTCAAGTCCTACCCCTGGTCCATAGGAGTAGAAGGTCTTTCTAGCTAGTGCCTTCCCCTCTGAGACTACCTTCTACCATTCTTCCACGTACCTTGTTATATATACTTTCTTTCTCCCATTAGAATGGGAACTCTTTGAGGGCAGTAATAGTTTTTGCCTTTCCTCATCCCCAATGCTTAGCAATCCAGACTGAAACATAGCATTTAATAAATGCTTGTCAGCTGTCTCAACATAGACAATTAATTTAATATCCCAGTGTTCTAGGTAGTTCTCTAATATATTAAGAGTCAGAAGAATTGTCCAATATGCGTCAGTGATGGGACTTCCCACAATTGACAGGAATTTTCTACATTAAGGGCTGACCAAAATTTTATATATATATATATAT
>NC_058130.1:627438410-627452299 GCF_016433145.1 Gracilinanus agilis
TTCTCCTCCTCCTCCTCCTCCTCCTGCTCCTCCTCCTCCTCCTTCTCCTCCTCCTCCTTCTTCTTCTCCTTCTTCTTCTTCTTTTTCTTCTTCTTCTGCTTTGAATACTGACTTTCCTAGCTTCCTTTAAGGACCAACTAAAATCACATATTAGGAATCCTTCCCTGTCCCTTTTAATTCTAATATATTTCCTCTATTGTTTTCTGTTTATTTTGTATGTAGTTTTTTTGTATATATTTATTTAGTTTCCTCCATTTGATTATCAGCTCCTTGAGGGCAGGAACTGTCTTTTGCCTTTTTTTGTATACCTAGTACTTAGCAGTGCCTAGTACAGAGAAGGTGTTTAATAAATATTTATTGATTTGAGCTGATTGAGCTGATTTTGGATCTCCAAAATGGGAATTCAAATCTCCAGTAGAATAGTTGTTGCTTAGTCATTTCAGTTAAGTCTGACTCTGTGACTCCCTTTTTGGTGTTTTCTTGGTAAAGGTAGTGACATGGTTTGTATTGCCTTCTCTAGTTCATTTTACAGATAAGGAAACTGAGGTAAACAGGGATAAGTGATTTGTCCAGGGTCACACAGCTAGTATCTGAGGCCAGATTTGAACTCAGGAAGACAAATGGATAAAGAGCCATTCCAACACTTAAGTGCCCATATAAAAAACTCGAGGAAAGACAGAAAGATTTGGAAGAGTCATTATAGAATAGAGGGATAATGAATCAGTTGTTGTTGTTGTCATGTCCTATTCTTTGTTACCTTGTGGATATGAGGTTTTCTTGTCAAAGATACTGGAGGGATTTGCCATTTCCTTCTCCAGTAGATTAAAGGAAATGGAAGTTAGGTGACTTCCCCAGTCCTATACCTAGTAAGTGTCCGAGGCCTGATTTGAACTCAGGTCTTCCTACTTCCAGACCCAGTGCTTCATTTAGTGTACCACCTATCTTTCCTTATTATTACTGATTTTAAAAACTTCTCCAGCTTAGGATTCTTCAAACCCATGTTGCTTTCAGGGGCACCCCTCTCCCTTTCAAGGAATTTTCCATTCTTTATGTTCTTCAGCTGCTATTTTGAGCCTTTATAAGTTATCCAACACTTTTACTACCTAAATGATCATGTATGAGGCATCTTTGACCTAAAACTGTGGTTTCTTCATCAATAAAATGAGGAATTTGGGCAAGGTGGCCTCTAGGTTCTATGGAAGCTGACAAAGGCCAACCTCTGGTCTCTCACTCATTTAGAAATATTAAGAAATCATTTTCATATATTCTGGGGTCTTTCACCTTCCCCGTAAAGGGAAAGAGAAATCTTATTGGTCTTTCTTTAACTATCAATTCTTAAGCAAAGTTCTGCTCTCCACCCCATTCTTTGCGTTAAATCTCTTCCTTTGATTTAATTAGCATGATGACCAAGATGGGCTAGATACCTTCTTTGTGAGCCACTGTCAGATTTCCTCACTATTCCAATATAATATCTCTATTAAATGGCATATGCTTAAATAGCATTTTAAAGTTTGTCAGACTAAAAATAAGCTGTAACATATTTGAATGTGGATATATTAAAAACCAGTTCATATCTCTCTTGTTGGTATTGAACATGTGGCTGTTAGTTGCTCTAGGAAGGGACAGTATTGCAGAGTGAAATCCTTAGTTTGAGGATTAGTTTAGAGAATGTGTTTTCAAAGACTTTGGAGAGAACTTGACTACTGCATTTAATTTATTATTTCTATTCGTTTCAGTGATTTTCCAGGCAAATCTAACTCTTCATGACCCCATTTGAAGTTTCCTTGGAAAAGATACTGGAGAGATTTGTTATTTACTTCTCCAGCTTATTTTATAGATGAGGAACTGAGTCAAACAGAGTTAAATAATTTTCCTAGGTACACATTGCTGGTAAGTGTCTGAGGCTGAGCTTGAACTCAGGTCTTCCTGACTCCAAGCATGGCATTTTCTATACCACCTACTCACCCTTATTATTTCTAATTCCTTCCTAAACCATGAAATATGTGCTCCCTTCTATAGGCATTTTATGCACCTTTTTTTCAGCTAAAGTAATAATGGTTTACATGAAATTATGCTCTAAAAGCACTTATATTCATCAATTCCTTTGATCCTTAAAATAATTCTGTAAGGTAGGTCAGACAGATATGATGATCCTCATTTTCTAGCTAAGGAAACTGGGAATCAAAGAGGTTTGTGTGACTTACCCAATATTAAACAAAGTGGCAGAACCAGGTCACAGCTATGTCTCGACTTCAAGTGTGTGTTTTATTTCATTCCACTACATGATACTTCCTCAAATGAACTCTTTGAAAAGTACTTCTAATAAGTGCAGATATGCTATGCTGCTGGTTGAAGTGAGAGTTGTTTGCTTTTGACAGCAGCCCTGAAAAACCAGATATTTTCCCAGAAATGTTATGGCTTTGCATTGCCACACACACTCTCCAACCTGATCTCCTCAGTCATTGGCTTGGTGATCATGCCTTTTTGGATGAACTACTTAGCTTTTCTCTGCTTCATGGATCCCAAGCCCTATCCAGCTGCTTACAAATAGAGGCTGTTGACTATGAGGGGGAATAAAGAGCAAATGGACTTTATTCACACACATTTATCAACTCTACCAAAAAAGAGCTCAAGTACCAGGCCAACACTTTGGGACTACCAAAGAACAGGGTGAATGTGTGATACAAGGATAAATGAGAAGAAATGACTTCTGTGCTCCCAATGATTATAGAATTTGGAGAAAGACATTGAATTACCTCAACAAACATCATTGGAGAGAACCATGAAAACAGAATTTGAGCTACTTAAAAAGTATGATCAAATTAAATGGTTGAAGAATAGTAAGAAAGAAGCATCATTATGACTTGATAAAAAATGCACAAAGGCATAAATGCTAAAGGCAAAATGTCATCTATGGACAAAATTAATGATCTTTGCAAGTTCATCTTGAAAGATGTGTGTGACCTTTGCAGAGGAAGGAAGTTCATTAGTAGTACACATTGCAAATATTTTCAAACTTTTTGATATATTCTGATCCATTATCCAGTTTTTCCTTTTCTTTTTTCTTTGCTTTTGTCTTCAAAGGGCATTACTGGGGGCAGCTAGGTGACTCAGTGAATTAAAAGCCAGTCCTAAACACAGAACATCCTGAGTTCAAATATGGCCTCAGATACTTCCTAGCTGTGTGACTGTGAGAAAGCCATTTAACCCCCCTTGCCTAGCCCTTACTGCTCTTTTGCCTTGCAATCAATACATAGTGCTAATTCTAAAATGGAAAATAAAAGTTTATTTTAAGACATTTTTTATGTGGGACAGCTCCCTATGAGGCAGAAAGGATAACTGAGGGAAACTGTGATGATGTTTTTGAAAAAAGACACCAATAGCGGAGCAGCTGAGTGGCTCAGTGAATGAAGAGCCAGGCCTAGAGAAAGGAGATCCTGGGTTCAAATCTGACCTCAGATACTTCCTCACTGTGTGATCCTGGGCAAGTCACTTAACCCCATTGCCTAGTCCTTACTGCTCTTTTGCCTTGCAACCAATACATAGTATTGGTTCTAAGGTGGAAGGTAAGGGGTTAAAAAAAGAGATGCCAATAAAAATTTATTTAATAATATATATAAGTAAAAATAGCTTAATCAAGAAAATAATGCCTTACTTAATTTCTTCATAACATTTTAAAGTAATAATAAAGATCTAAAACCACTCACATCCATGCCAAATAAAGCAATTGTCAATAATAATAAGTAAACACAAGATACAATCCTCTGGGGAATTCTATATTTGTAACTTGGGAATTCTGGGTTATTCAAATAAAGTATTCATTAACAAAATAGCCAGTAAACAAACAGTGCCAAAAAAGAGAAAGACTTGGAAAATTAAATGTTAGCACATCTAAAGCAAATAGGAATTCAGAATAGACCAGCCCTCTCAGGCACATTCTTTACTCAGGGACTGCTATCTCTAAGCCCAGGACTTGAATAGAGGCAGGGCAAACCATTTCCACTAAGGCACCTCTGATGACATTCCTGGAGGATTCAACCCCAGCTTTAAAGAAATGCCGTGTGAAGCAAGAAATGAAGATGACTTTCCATTTGTGGGATAAAGCTCAATAAATAAAAGGAGAAAGCTGATTTAAAGTACCATTAATGTTCTGGCCTTTGCGGCACCCACTGATGAAGGACTAAACTTTCCTTAGGATGATTTCTGCTGCGAAATAAAGATGAGAGTGTTAACTTTGTGACATATCTTCTGCGATGGTCCTAAATTGACTGTGCTATTGGGAGTTTCCCTTGTGTGGCTGGCCCGTTCTCTGTGTCCCACTGAGAGATTTCTTACCCTGATTTCGACTGGATTTGAGGTCACCATTGACCTTTTCTCATTGAAGCTTGATAGGAAGCAGACTACAATCAGAACTTTAAAAAGAATTTTAAGGCAAGCTGTCAGATTTGAAATTATTTCCATTGATATTCATTTTTTGGTGTTGTTTTTAAGTTGTTTTATTCACATCTGACTCTTCATGATCCCCCCCCCATTGGGGTTTTCTTGGCAAAGATACTGGAGTGGTTTGCCATTTCCTTCCCCAACTCATCTTACAGATAAGGAAACTGAGGCAAACAAGGTTAAGTGACTCACTCAGGATCACAGCTACAAAGTATAAGATGGCAAATTTGAACTCAGGAAGATTAAGTATTCCTCATTCCAAACCTGGTGACATATCCACCATGCCACCTTCAATTTTTTTTAATTTCCATTTTAATTTTTTGCTTTGAAAGGACTCAGCCTGGTATAAGGGAAAGAGTGTCAGATCTAGAGCTAGTTACAAGCATTTGAATCCTTCCTCTGGCACATGCTTTGAGGTAACAACTATATTACAGTGGCTCTGAAGTCAAGAAGACCTGAATTCAAATCTAGCCAGACAATATTTATAAATATTATTTCATTTGATTCCCACAATCCTGGGAGGTAGATGCTATTATTATTTACCTTTTAGAGTTGAGGAAACTGAGGCAGGTGGAGATTAAGTGACATACTCAGGATCATATAGCAATGTCTGAAGTCAGATTTTAATTCATATCTATTTCTAGGTCCAGGCTCTATCCACTCTACCACTATAATTCAAGACACAGGCAAAAGGGAAATAATTTAATCTGAAGGCAAATTATGTATGGAATAAGTGAGGAGGTCAAATGAGGGCTAGAAGGTGTGGTCAAAATATGTATTTCAAGGCTTTGGAAGGAAAAAAAAATCCTAAAGACTATTAAATCTCAAACTCTATTCTGCTAAACTCCAGGAATCTGTAAGGGTCTTTTGAAATAAAAATAGCATCATTGGATATGCCTAGCCTGAGTCCTAACTTAATTGTGCAAAGGAGCAGGGATTCACAACCTCAAAAAAGCTAAAATAATTGTCATGGATTAAAAACTCCTTTGCTAAATTTAAAATGCTCATGTTTCCAAAAGCCAGATGGAATTCAAATCCTCATTAGCCCCAGTAGATTGCCCATAAAATGGTAATGGCAAACAGAAATGCCTGAGGCAGTGAGAGTGTTGATATTGGAATAAAAAAGACCTGAGTTTGAATCCTTTCAATCCTGCTTCAGGAAGTTCCTAGCAGTGTGTCCCTGGGCAAATCACTTAGTCACTTTGTGCCTCAATTTCCTCAAAGATAAAACTGGAATAAAAGCACTTACTTCACAGGATTGCTGTGAGGAGGAAATGAGGTAACATATTTGCATAAGCAAACCTTAGCCTATAGATCAACAAATCAAAAAATATTTATTGGGGGCAGCTGGGTAGTTCAGTGAATTGAGAACCAGGCCTAGAGACAGGAGGTCCTAGGTTCAAATCTGGCCTCAGACACTTCCCAGCAGTGTGACCCTGGGCAAGTCACTTGACCCCCATTGCCTACCCTTACCACTCTTCTGCCTTGGAGCCAATACACAGTATTGACTCCAAGACGGAAGGTAAGGGTTTTGGGGGGCGGGGGGAATATATATATATAAAAATCACTATGCACCAGGTGCTGTCCGAAGTGCTGATTCAAAGAAAAGCAAAAAATGCCCCTTTCCTTAGGGAGCTTACAATAGGCAAGTAACAGTTCCCATCCAAGATACATACACCATGTAAATAGGAGGTCTTTGCAGAGAGAAGGCATCAAGCTTCCTATTTCTAGTCTTTTCCTTCTCCTTTAAATGACTTCCCAAATTATCTTCCTGTCAGACTATTTGATCACCTTCTTCTACTTACAAACCTCTGCAGATTCCTATAACCTACTGATTTGGAAATTCAAGACCCTCCATCATCTGGTTCTGGTTTTCCCTCTCTTTTTTGTATTCTCAGTGCCTGGCAAAGTATCTGACACATGGCAAGAACTTAAAAAATGTTTGTGAAAATAAACTTACTTCTTGAATTAATTGAATATGTTCATCAGTTCACAAAGAAAGTGATTTTGATACATTTGATAGATGTAATTAGATTAAATAGATATTTTGTAAAATACAAAACTCTAAACAAATATCAGGCATCATCATAAAAGAAGCGCTGATAGATATTGAAAGTGCTAAAGAGGTACAAATATTCAGTGTCATGGGGTCATAGGATCATATATCTAGAATTGGAAAGGCTCTCAGAGACAATCAATCATGTTTAATCCCTTCATTTTGTAGATTAGGATAATGAGTTCAGAATAAAAGTCAAGTATCTTGTCCAGCAGTCTCAGAAACACGATTTGAATCCAGGTTCTTTGACTTGAACACAAGTGCTCATACTACTGGAAATTTTCATTAATTCCCTTAGAAACAGATGTTGGTGATGATGCTTAGCAGAGCCATACCTAACAGAAGGTGAAAGGGGCTTTAACCCAAGGTGCTGACAACAAAAGGGGACATATTTGAGGCAAGACTTTGCTGGTAAATGCTTAACAACGGCTCTCAAAGTATACATGACACACTTTTTAAGTTGAATCTCTTCAAACACTTTCTAGCTATGTGACTTTGAGCAAGTCACTTTACCCCTCTCATTCCCTTTTCCCCTCCCCCCTCCCCATTGCCTAGCCCTTATTGCTCTTCTTCTGCCTTGGAACCAATACTTAGTATTGATTCTAAGGTAGAAGTGAAGGGTTTAAGAAAAAAATCACAGATTACTTCCAATTATAAAACAAGTGCCCCAAAATTGAATCTGATTTTTCCCTTTTTGCTATGACAAAACAATGAGAGGTTTTTAAACATACTATGTATATTTAATAGTTGGATGGTTTTAGATTCAGTGATTTTCATAATCTGGCCCTTATCCACCAACTAACTTGAATTCTAGTATTTTTAAACTTCTATAAAAACTATGAGGAGTGATAGCATTGCAGTAATAGCTCAAAATCATAGTTCATTTACCCTTTGGTCTATAATAATCATAATAATCATAATCATTTATGTAACACTTTAATATTTGCAAAGCTCTTTTCATGTGTTAATTCATTTGATCTTCACATTGTTGAGGTAGATGTTATTATCATATCCACCTTACAGATGAGTAAACGGAGGCCCATACAAGTAACTTGTATTTTTAACTCACCCAAGAGGTCCATGGACAGATTCCAAGAAATGACCTTGGAGTGGGAAAAGAAATACATCTTTATTTTTTACTCATCTCTAAATGAAATTCAGCTTTTCTTTCAATTGCTTAAAAAAATTATTCTGAGAAAGGGTCTCTAGACTTCACCAGCCTGACACAGGCCCACAGAGCAAGTAAATGTTTAAGGCAGAATTTGAACTCAAGTCTTCCTGACTCCAAGCCCAGTACTCTATCCCCTGAGCTACCCAGTTGCCAGAACTTTCTGAGGTCATATAATAAACAAAATATCACCTATCAAAGGTGATAAATTGACAGTTTATTTGCTATGTTTTTTAATTGGTTATCTAAAAATAGCAAAAGAACATATAAGTTACAGAATGCTGCTGGAGGCAAAAGAAAATCAATGTCAAAATAATTCTTGTGGATGGGTGCTTTTTCGAAGACCATCTGTCTGTTTTGTTTTTAAGTTCATAATCGAAAAAGAAAACTCAGGCTAAACAAAACAAAACATAGGAAACTAAATTCATTTCTAGCAACAGGGGAAATAATTAAAATTCCAATATTCCTAAGAAAGAAAACAGCACCAACCCAAATCCAAAACTGTAATATAATATCTGTCAAATCACTTCTTGCCCCTTTTGGGGCTTCACATTTCTCACCCATAGAAAAGGCAGTTGGATTAGATGATCTCTAATTTTTTTTCCAGCTCTAACAATCCCTGATTTTGTAGTGGTTTCTAATTTACTTATAATTTCCATTAAGGTCATTTTTTTCTTAGTTAGCAAGATAAACAACTAGACTTCCTAATAAATCAGTTCTATAGATGCCTTATTCCACTAAAATGCTGCTCAGATGCCTCATCATGCCCTGGAGGTGTTCTTGGGTTCTGAAGGGCCTTCATGTCATCTTTATGAATGTTCACTGACCCATAGAATTTCAGCTAGAGCTGATAAATGTGTCTGCCCTCTTGTGATAAAGTGATCATATCCACTCATGCCTATTAATGATCCTGTGTGACTTTTGTCCATATGATCTCTTAAATTCAGCTAAGGGAGCCTGATCAAGTGTAGGGGTTAGGGGGACAATATGTCAGAAGGGTACACCAATGGAGCACTCTAGCTATCCAATAGCAATCTGTCCCTCTTGCCACAAGACCAATCCATCTTCTTTTACAAAATATGAATTTAACAGCATAAATATATTATTCATTAATAGAAATGAAAACTATTTCTGACTCATAACGAAGATCTCTATGTTCTGAACATTTTTCAGCTCAAAACTTTCTGACTTACCTTAACTGGTTCTTATTCAAATGTTATCACCAGAGGGCAGCTGGGTAGCTCAGTGGATTGAGAGCCAGGCCTAGAGACAGGAGGTCCTAGGTTCAAATCTGGCCTCAGACACGTCCTAGCTGTGTGACCCTGGGCAAGTCATCTAACCCCCATTGCCTAGCCCTTACCACTCTTCTGCCTTGGAGCCAATACACAGTATTGACTCCAAGACGGAAGGTAAGGGTTTTTAAAAAAACCACAAATGTTATCACCGTTTTGAGCAAGAATATCATAGTTTTACGACCACAAGTAGCTGTTATAGGTTACCACTTCCTGTTCTTTAACACCCATTTCTATCCCCATTTCCCATTGTTGGGAAATTTAAGAAACCTGGTTTTTTAAATGTTTCTGAGTTAACTTTCAAAGGGCTTATGCTTATCTGACACCAGAGAAGAACTGGTAGATACTGAAATTTAAAAAATAAAAAACTAAGTCCCCAAAGATCTAAGTAAAAGGAAAATAATCAGAAGAAGAGGAATTAGTTCTTATATTAAAAATAAATAAAATGATAGGCCTTTAAAGCTTTATCAAGAAATAAAAGTTTTACTGCTATAATGCAACCTTACCATCTCTTATGTTTTTTTAAAAGCAAAATCTCTATTACCGATGTAAAATAAAAAAGAAAGAACTTAAGCAATTTTAGTTTATGCTTTATGTAGATGTGCTCCATTGTTCTAACCAACAACACACATATCCCACAAGGCAAAACCATAATATTTACATATAATGTAGGTCTCCGGTTTATTTTTTTAGCATTTGCTTGTGGTTTTATTGTGACTCATATGTTTCAACTGTTTATCAAAGTATCTTTTCAACCCTTGGTAGTCTGGTAAAGCCTAGGGGACTCCTCAGAATAATGTTCTTAAGTAACTGAAGGAAAAATAACTTTCATTTTACTATTACTGAAAATAATGATGTATTTGTTTTCTCCATCCAAGCTCCTGGATCCCCTGAAGTCTGTCCATGGCACCCTTGGATGGGTTAAGATGACAAGTTAAGAATACCTGGTCTATGTCAATGTTATTTCTTTTAGGTCAAAAGAGAAAGTAATGCCTATTCGCCTTGGTTTGCAAAGTGGTCAGCAAAGTCATATCAGGGTTGCACTTAATATAACGGGGTGGCATTAATTATACTTTGATGCTCTTGTCTCTAGGTGCTCTGGCAACCAATCCTTGGAAAGCATAGTGCTTCCACATCTAGCAGAGTAAGGGGAGAGGAGGTGAAAGGAGGTGATTCTTAGTGAGATGAAGGATGGTTGGACCAGATAACTTCTAAGATGCCTTTCAACTCTGAAATTCCAACAGCAATGAGGGGAATACACTATCTCCCAAATATATTCTCAAAAAGAATGGAGAATGGCCACAGAGTAAAAATAATAATAGTAATTACTACTACTACTACTACTACTACTACTACTACTACTACTACTACTACTACTACTACTACTAACACACACACACACACACACATCACCTTAAAGTTTACAAAATACTTTACATATGTTACTTCATTTTATTCTCATGAAATTCTTGGGCAATAGGTCCTACTATTATCCCTAAGTCTTCTTATTATCCCCATTTTAAAGATGAAGACAATGAGACTGAGGCAGGTTAAGTGATTTGCCCATTGCCCCATAGCTAGTGAGTATCTGAGCAGAATTCAAACTTCAATCTTCCTTACTCTAATTTCAGTGCTTAGTCCAATGGCCCTCACTGTGCCACCTGACCAGAGAAGGTTTGAAAGGATAAGGAAAGTAACCTCTCACATCATTCCAGTCACTGTGACTGTTAGTAAATATTCAAAATCAAGTCACAGAAACCTTTCCAACAGTTGATTGGGCAAGTAGAAGACTATGATGAGAGTAGCTATTTCGACAGCAAAGATGGCAGGGTTCTGAACTCTTCATTGCTCTCCCTGCTACCACTACTACCACTATATTTCTGGCAAAAGTGTCATGAAAAACAACAAGAGTTGCCAGTGGCATTTCAAAGTCCATCTGGGAGTCAAGCTTATAAGGGACAAAGATAGGAACAATATTATATGAAAGGACAAATATGCCACACATCCTCAGCTCCAGCTAAGTTTATATCAAGGCAGAAAATCAATGATGGTGACATAACTAGAATCTATAGATCCAATATAGATCTGTCCAGGAATCACCATTTAGAGGCACAGATGAAAAGTGCTGCTTATTGAAAAGGTACAGATCTGACTTACATCATAGATGCCAAGTAGGACAAATTATTATATGGTACAGTAGTGGGAAAGAGATTCTTAATCGGTTTTAAAAAAAAAAAGGCTTTTTACTTGCTAGGTCATATGGGTAAAAGAACTAAAATTCTAAGAGATTTTACTTTGCTGATTGTTGCTACAGAAACATCCTGCTTCATATCTGATGTCTGAAGGTTTCTTGCTGTTTCCTCTGCATTCAGCTACTAACATCTCTAAGAAATAAAGAATTGTAGAGAGAGAAAAATAGCTGCCTTAATTTATATATTGGAAAATGAAGCTTAGAGCAATAGAAATAATGTCTCCTGTGTTCTAGACCTTGTACTAGGTGCTAAGGATATAGACACAAATAAAATATCCCCTGCCCTCTGGAAGTATATATATATATATATATATCTATATATATATATATAGATATATCTTTCCCCCCTCNTATATATATATATATATATATATATATATATATATATATATATATATATATATATATATATCTTTCCCCCCTCACTCAATCTGTCTTCCTAACTTTCCTCTTACTATGGAGGACATCTTCCCAGTCACCCAGGATGGCAACTTAGATGTCATCTTTTGTCTCTTCACTCTTTTTCACCCTTTCCACCCCTCCTCCATATTCAATCTGTTGTTGCCAAGGCTTGTAGATTTTACCTGAATTACATCTCTCCCGGTGTCCCTACTCCCCTTTGACACTGGCACTCCCTTCTCTACCCCCTCTTGCAGGGTCTTATCACCTCACACCTGGACTATTACAATAGCCTGACTGGTTGGTCTCCCTGTCTTAAGTCTCTCCCCATTTCAAGCCATCTTCTACTCTGCTGCCAAAATGATTTTCATATTCCAATGATTGTGTATTAATTCTAGCATCAAATATAAAATCCTCTATTTGGGATTCAGAATCCTTCAAAACTGGCTCCCCACCACCATCAGCACCACATACATATCTTCCCATTCTTCTTATATTTTATATTCCTTCTCCAACAAGATATCATATTACTCAGCTCTGGGCATTGTCACTGACTGTCTCCTATTGCTCAAATGCTCTCCTCATTCCCAACTCTTCACCTTCCTGGTTTCCTGGCTTCTTCCAACTCCCAACTAAAATTCCACCAACTGTAGGAAGCCTTTCCCAATCCCCTTTAATTCTCTTGCCTTCCCTCTGTTGATGATCTCTAATTTACCCTGCATATAACTTCTTTGTACATGCTTCTTTGCATGTGAGCTCCTTGAGAGCAGGGACTGGTTTTTACCTGTCTTTGAATGCTCAGCACTTAGCACAGTGCCTGCCACATAGTGTTTCACAAATATTTCATAATTAATAACTTATATATAATAAATATATTTATATAAATAATATATTAAAATAATAACAAATAATCAGACTGAGTAACCTTCCACTGAGGGAAAACTGCATATATCAATAAGTAAATACAGAATACAGTGAAAGTAATTTGATAGCAGTGAGGAAGAAAGCATTAACAATGGTTAGAGAAGGAAATCCCAGGAAAGGCCTCCCTTAGGAGGTTGCCTTGAAATTGAGCTTTGAAGGAGTTAATGATCTTGTGAGGTTCAGGAGATGAAAAAAAATAGCATTCTGAGTCCATGCTATACAATAGCACAAAAAGATGGAGTGTTGTATATGGAGAATAGCAAGTGGACCAGGTTGGAGTAGGACATACATGAGGGAGAGTAAGGTGAAGTCATTTCAAAAAGACACATTACATTTGAATTGTGAAGGAGTTTCCTTAACAAACAAGGGATGTTGTATTTTATAAGAGAGGCAATAGGAAGCCAATGAAGCTCCTTGAATAGAATAATAATATGGTGAAACCACAACTTTAGAGATATTAATTTGGCAGCTGTATGGAGGATGGCCTTCTGAAGGGAAAAAAAACAGTGGTGAGGTAACCAATGAGGTAGCTATTGTAATAGTTCAGGTGAGATGTGATGTAGGTGTTATCCAGGGTAGAACCAATGAGTGAAAAGAAGGTGAAAGTTGTAAGAGATATTCTAGAGGTAGAATCATCAGGGCCTAATGACTGATTGGGTTATGTGACAAGGGGAACGAAGGATGGAGAATGACTTTTGAGGTTAAGAACTCTAATGAATGGACTAGACTTGCTGCCCCATTAAATGGTAAACTCCAAGAGAGCAGAGACTGTCTTTGTTTTAGTTTGTATTTGTACCCCAGTGCCAAGTTAATATTTAATTAATATTAATTGACAGGCTGACTGATTGACCATCCTTGTCAGAATCCTATTCAAGGAAGAAGAGATTTCAGAAAAGTCCCTAAAATTAGCCAGAACCAGGGTGGTGATGAGGAACATTAAACAAGACCTTAGAAATGGAGATTAATACTGGTAAGGTCATTAGATAGAACAAGGTCTTATGATTCAGGACACACACACACACACACACACACACACACACACGCACAATTGAACCACAAAACATTAATTGTAACCTATATTGCTTCTTTCATGAATCCATACCTCAAAGATTGAGAAATAGGAGGAAATAGGGAAATAGAGAGGCTGTGGTAAGATTTACATAGGCAACAACACAGGAATGGGATACAGGGAACTCAAATTTGTCATTTCAGAAGCATTACTCTCATTGTGGATTCAAGGAGAATAAAGAAAGAAGTAGAAATAGAATAAGCCTATAAACCCAAAATAAATAAATAAATAAACAAACAAATGAATGAATGAATGAATGAATGAATAAGTAAGTAAATAAATAAATAAAT
>NC_058130.1:627455296-627463005 GCF_016433145.1 Gracilinanus agilis
ATATATATATATATCCCTTGAACACACTGAGTAGGTAGAAAAGATGTTTTAAACCAATACATATTTATAGGTGCCTACACATAAATAACATAGATATCATCCTGGGGATACTAATATGATGAATGAACCAATTCCTATTCTTTAGCTTATATTATAACAGGGGAGAAATCAATAATGTATAAGTATATAAAGAATAATTGTAAAGTAGTTAACATGCAGATGAATTTGAGGAGGAAACTAGCATTTGAGGAAATCAGAAAAGATTTCATGAAAAAGGTAATATCTCAACTGCATCTTGAAAAAAGAAAGGGATCCTATGAGGTGGAGGTGAGAAGAGAGTGCACACATGAGGCATGGCCAGTGCAAAGGCAGAGAAATAAGAGATGGAGCACCATATGTAAGAAACAGAGAGAAAACTGGTTCAGCTAACTGCAGAGTGCAGAAGGAGGAATCATATCCATCGAGGCTGGAAAGATAGGTGGAAGCACAATTAAGAAGGGCTTTAAAGGCTAAATAGGCATTTGTGCTTGATTCTAGAGGGAATTAGAATCCATTAGCATTTAATGAGTAGGATTACAAGAAACGTGGTCTGACTGAAGTAAAGGAAAATCACTTTTGCAGTAATATGTATGATGCACTGTAGTAGGGAGACATTTTAGGCAGGAAACTTATTAGGGGGTTATGGTTATTAATTATTATGTATTGTTATAGCTGGGACAGCTAAGTGGTACACAGGATAGAGTGCTGGACTTGGAGTCAGGAAGACTCATCTTCCTGAGTTCAAATCTAGCTTCAGACACTTTCTAAATGTGTGATTTGGGGCAAGTCACAACCTTATTTACCTCAATTTCCTCATCTGTCAAATGAGCTGGAGAAGGAAATGGCAAACCATTCCATTATCTCGGCCAAGAAAATCCCAAATGGGGTCACAGAGAGTTGGACATGACTGAAACAACTGACCAACATTATCTTGTTGTGAAATATCAATATCTTGTATTATTGCTAAGATAGCAATAACTATGCATTATTCTAAACTGTAAACAGTGAAATTTACTATATGAAGAAGACAGAGATTGTAAATATAGTGCTGATCTATGCTTACTTTGATTTAGGTAAAAGTTTTCTTTGTGATACACCTTCAATCTACTATGCAAGCAAAAATGTCAAAAGTCACCAAGAGGGTATATAATATCAAGCCCTACCAAGATGGACATAAATTCCTGGGAAGTTTAGAGTGGCAGCCAAGAAGAGGCTCAAAGGACCATTCCAATGATTACTCCCTCCCCTGGCTTTTCTTCCATCTCTGAACTTGAAAGCCTCATATTTGTAAGGACCTAACTTTTACATTACTTTAATAATGTAGTGTTTTGAGTTATGTTGTTAGTCAATCAATCAATATTCATTTAGCTTCTACAGCGCCAGGCACTATCCTAAGTGCTGGGAATGCAAAGAGGAGTAAAAGACAGTCCTTGCCCTCAAAGAGGAGCTTACAATCTAATGGGGGAGACAACATACAAAAGGAACCTGAAAAAACAGAGGGGAAAGGAAGGTTAACATATGGGCTTAATGAAGAAATCCAGGAGCCCAGACAGGTGGGAAATAAAGGGACGACTGGCCTGGGCATCCTCCTTCAATGAAGATTCAGGGAAAAATTAACCACCACCCCCCATTCTGCATCAGAGGGATGGAGAGAGGGACCCCAAAAGCAATTGAAAATTCCAATTTATTTATTTATTTACTAAACTTTTCTTCATATCAAACAGTTGAGAAAATTGTTTTAATTCACCTTGTAATTTTCAGACTCAGACCTAATTGAAGGTAATAATTATAGCAATGCCCAGCTTCTGTCTTATAATTAATCCCTCTGAATGGCTCATGTCATTCATTATGTACCCTTAGCCTCATTGGGATGGAAATATAAGGGTGAAATAATTTGTTTGAAAAAGCCAACCATTTCCTAAATGCTCTTTGAGGCAAAGTTTATGATCTCCTGTTTCACAGGGATGCTATTTTGAAGTTCATTTAAAGAATACAGAATCTTTGTAGAATGGAAATCAAACCTCAATCCGACCATTGGGCACACTTCCACTTTTCTAATGGCAGAAGAGCCCTTATGGCACTCTCTCTCCTTGATGAGCAAACATGGCCACTCACAATGCCTGGGTGAGCAGGGATTCACTCACTACAATTATTCTGGTAAGAGAAAGAATCATCGGTTCTTATTATCTGCTATGCCATTGTATGGTGAGGTCTACTAAGCCTTACAATATAGCCTCAGGACCCCTAAGCTATCTATCTGACAGTCCTTTGGGTATTCTCTTCACCATTTAGAATGAGGACTCCCTTTGAAATGGGACTGTCTCATTTTTCTATTTGTATTCCCAGCACAAAACCTGGCCCACAGTATATGTAAATAAACCCCTTTTAAAAACAAAACAAAACAAATTCATATCATACATTTATTTAACCTTCTTTTTGTAAGCCCAACAATATTATTTCAACTATTCTGTATATAAGGCAAACTAGGAAATCGACAAACAATTCGAGAGTCCTTTATTATGAGGACTTTTTGTTAACAATTAATAAATTTTTGCTCTTGAATATGTATTTATAATTGTTTGTTATTATTTAGAATGGATTGGTGTTTCCTAAAAAGCAGATATTACTAAATTTAATATAAATTTTAAAGGCACTAAGACCCAGATTTTATATCTCTTGTCACACAATGAAGACAGAGGCTCTTAAACCTCACAGAAAACAAATTGAATATAAATTACAAGACTTTGCAGATTCAACTGCATTCTCACTGCCTATATCACTCTGAGTCTGCCAATCTAAAGGATCATAGATTAAAAGCCAGAAACAGTTTTCCCCACTAAGTCCAATTATCTTATTTTACAGATGAGATGCAGACTTACCAAGGGTCATATAGCTAGTGTTTGAAGCAAGATTTGAACCTAAGTGTTCCTGACACCAAGACCAGCACTTATTTATATTCTAGAAGCATGAAATGTAATTCTTAAAAAAAATAAATAACTCAGCTCTGATTTGTACTAAGAATGGTTTTAAGAGATCTTATGTTTTACCTCTCACATCCACTGAGAATACTGGGAACCAAAATCATGGCCTTAGGACAGATGATGTTGCTTTAGCACTCCATATCAAATGAGCTTTTTTTTTTTTTTAATTTCTTTTTTAGAAAAAAAAATAAAGAAAAATAAAGAAAAATTTAAAAAAATCAAATGAGCTTCTAACAGAGGAAACCATGCTAACTTTGGTCAGATGCTAATATTTTGTCTGTTCACCAACAGGTATCAGAAGTTCGGCCCTGTCTATTTGATATCCAACCATGACTTCCAATTGGAATACTAGGTCCATTAGAAAGAAAAACACCTTTAGACACCATTGGAGTATATCCCAGGCCCTGTTCTTCACCAATATTGCTCTCCATTATCATAGCACCAGACATGGACCCACACATTACAATCCTGGGAAATGGCCACCTCTGCCATTAGATGCCTTCTTGTGCCTCCATCCTGTCTTCCTTGATAATTGCTGAGAAAATCTGTAATTTAAATTAGCTTATGTTTTGATGATACTAGCATTAGCTTGTTAAAAACCTAGGCCTTTTTAATGACTTTGCAAACAATTCCAAAGGCAAACGTTGTGATTAGAATTCAACAAATGAGCACTAGCCGGAGTGTTTGCTTTGAAGGGAAGTCCCTGTCTATGATTTACCTATCAATAGGAATTTTGTGAAGAAATTTTTTTTAATTTTGAAGTTGATAAATTTTAATATGCAAGAAGAGTGTTAGGTAGAAATCTACAGAGTTTACAAAGTGCTTGTGAAGCAGATGTGCAACGGCAGAAAGAGGAATGAATTTTAGAGTCAAGGGACCTGAGTTCAAAAGCAGAAGCCTTTGCAACTTTGGACAAATCATTGAACTTCTCCTGGCCTTTCATTTCCTTATTTGTAAAATGAGGAAGTTAGATTAGATGACTTTTAAGGTCCTTTGCTTGTGAATCCCATGATATATGTAGTTCAGATATTATTGTTCTATCTCCTGTCTACATAAAATGAATAAACACAATGTGAGAGATTAAGTGACTTGCTCAAGGAAAATGATTCTCTATCTTCTGTCTCTAAATCTAGTACTCTAACCATTAAATGACTCTTCCTATCCCCATTCAAACATCACACACTCTTGCCATCAGGTTTGGTTGCCATGTAATGTTATTCTCTTTTCTATTTGATCTATTCCTTTGAACAAAGTATAAATAAATTCCAATCCACTAATATTAGGGATTTACCTCCTTGTCTTAAAATAGTAAATTTATATTATGTATCTTTTCCTCCTGAAGGTATTTCCACTTACTCATATTTATGTAGATTCCTTAGTTCTGTAGAGCATGGTTTGTTCCTTGTTTAAAAGGCAAAGCATGCTAGGCATCAATAATAGTGTAGTGCACCTTCCTTTTCAACATCTTCCTGGCACTGGCTGCAGTTCCCTTCTGTTCACAGAAATAATGTTCTTCCTTTTTTAATTGGTTTTAAAAATTAATTTGTTGCATTAAAATACCTAGGTAACTCTCTCCCTCTCTCCTCTCCCCCTCAGTTTCCAGTTCTTTGCCACCACAAAAAGAAGTGCTATAAATATTTTAGAACATATAGATTCATTTCCTTATTCCCTGATCACCTTAGAAAATAAAACCAATAATGATATTGCTGGATCCAAAGGTATACATAGTTTTATAACTCTTTGAGCATAATTCCAAATTGTTCTCCAAAATAGTTGGAAAAGTTCAGTTCTACCCTATTTTTTCCACAATCTCTCCAACACTTGTCATTTTGTCCTTTTATAATTTTAGTCAATTTGGTTGTTTTGATTTACTTTTCTCCAATCAATAATGATTTGGACCATTTTTTTCATAAGTTATAGATAGCTTTGATTTCTTCATCCTAAAATGGTCCGTATCTTTTGACCATTTATTGACTGGAGGATGGCTAAAGAATTGTCACAAATATGACAATTTAAATATGAGATCTCTTTCTGAGAAACTGTCTACAAATTCTCCCCCTCCCAACCTCCTGCTTTCCTTTCCTTCTAATCTTGGCTTTATTATTAGTTTTATTTGTACAAAAAACTTTTTAAATGTAATGTATTCAAAAACATCCATTTTATATCTTACATATGCATTTTATCATTTATTTATTCATAAATTCTCTTATCCATAAATCTGATAGGGAACAAGTTCCCCATTCTTCTGATTTGCTTATGAGGTTTCCCTTTATGAGTAGGTCATGTATCCATTTTGATTTTTCTCTTGATAAATGGTGTAAGATACCAATCTGTTTCTAGTTTTTGCCAAATTGCTTTGCAGTTTTCCCAACACTAGGGATTATTCATTCTTACTAACAGAGAGACAAGATAGAGAGATACTTTTCATACCCTTTCCCCTTTTCCTTTATCAGGTAAAAGAGGAAACATTTGCAAGACTTATGAAACCTCAGACAAAAAAAGCAAAGCACATAATTTGCAGATACAGATCCTTCAGTCCCCATACTTCCTGGGCACCAGCATTACAATCTTTTAGAGCTACCCTTTGGTAACTCATTCTACACAATGTCACAAAAACTCTGTCCTATTGTTCATAGGAAGCTGCTTTTGTAGTCTTTTAACCTTGTTTGACCAGCCTGCTTTGGAATGCTATTACTTAACAAAGTGCAAACCACTCCTTTAGCATTCACACAGTCTCCAACAAACTCCAAATACAATGTCTCACAGTTTCTGTACCTTATAAATATCAACTATGATTGCCAAAGTGCCTGTAGACTATAAAAAGACAATTACAATTTTAACTGACTTCTCTGTCAACAGAGACCAGTAAAAAAATAGCTAAAAGTTTTGAATAAGGATTATGAAAACCTAAATAGACTAAAGATAGGTAACTGATTGAAGAAAACTTTCTATCAGTGACTAAGCCACCAATTAATTAAAAAGCAAGATACAAACGTCTTTCAAAATGTAATGAGGTAAATAGTTACCTGTTTATCCAACTGAGGAAGTTCCTAATGAGACCCAAGGGCAACAGAGTATCAAATGAAGAGATAATTCCCAAAGCACTTACAAGGAATAAAGCTATCTTATACAAACAAAAAAATGAAAAAACTCACCCCAATTGGATTCATCCATTATTTTAAAAATAAATTTTGATTTGCTATAATATTTTTAACTCCATGCAGCCTAAGGAAGACCATAATGAGGAATATCTACCTAAGATTTAACAGCCCTGGAACATTATCCAGTGGTCATATAAACATTAAATATAATCATCAACTTTATAGTCCATTTTAGGGGTAGTCAAAAGATTTTATGTAAGCAGCTAAATGGCATGGTGGATTGATTGCTATGTCTAGAGTCAGGAAGACCCTGGGTTCAAATCTGATCTCAAACACTAGCTGTATGACTGACTGCCTCTATTTCTTCAGCTATAAAATGAACTGGAGAAGGAAATGGCAAATTACTCCAATATCTTTGCCAAGAAAGCCTCACATGGGGCCAGAAGAAGTTGGCTAGATTGAAAACAACTGAACAATGAAAATGTAGGTATACACAATGCCCATGGTTCAGATCACTCTTGACATTTCAACGGGTCTAATTTCATCAAGGTGGAGATACCTTTTAGTAACTAAATACAGATTTGTGTCTGCTGCTTGTGTGACTTCTGCTCATGTCTTTCCATAAATCTTCCATGGAAGGATTTTTCAACATTTTTTTTTTAGCTTTCTGAACATTGCATGATGGCAATGGAGCATGAAGACCCAGCACTGGTTGTCCTTCATTCTTACTAATTTTGTGAACAGACCATCTTTTGGGGAATTACATAGAGGGATATGCCAGGAAATATTTAATAACTGGATCTCCTGAAAAAAAAATTTTACACATATGGATATACATTTATTGATATAGTCATATATAAAAGTTTAATTTTAACCTACATCATTAACACTTTCTTCATCACTTTCTTTAGTTGGCAATCAACCAAAAAATAAACCAAGCCCAATTAGTAGCATTTGCAAATTTCTCAAGTATAGATACACTAACAATATAATAATCATTTTGCAAGCCAATATGAGATGGTTCCAGTATACCCTTGGTTATATATCTCGTGGATAATTACTTTGATATAACTTTCTGGGTAATTCATGACTACCACGTGCCTTTTGGTTACATGACGGGTGATCTTCAAATCACTCCTTTGGAGAATGGATTTTTCTATGGCATCACCAGACAATATTAATGGATAAATTCTATCTTTTAAAAAACTGGTTTTTTTCCCCCAGCACTATACAAGTTTTCATATAATCTTGCTTACTCTCCTATTCTAGAATGAGCTCAACATGTACTCACAGTTATTTTTCCAAAATATTTGTATCAGGGGCAGCTGGGTAGCTCAGTGGATTGAGAGTCAGGCCTAGAGACGGGAGGTCCTAGGTTCAAATCTGGCTTCAGACACTTCCCAGCTGTGTGACCCTGGGCAAGTCACTTGACCCCCATTGCCCACCCTTACCAATCTTCCACTTATGAGACAATACACAGAAGTTAAGGGTTTAAACAAACAAAAAAACAAAAAACAAAAAACAAAAAAAAATATTTGTATCAATGGACCAGTTTATATGGGTTATCAATTCAACTATTTATGGTCTA
>NC_058130.1:627465760-627493529 GCF_016433145.1 Gracilinanus agilis
ATCTGCTAGGTGTGAGGTGATACCTCAGAGTTGTTTTGATTTGCATTTCTCTAATTATTAGAGATTTGGAACACTTTCTCATGTGCTTATTGATACTTTTGATTTCTTTACCTGAAAATTGCCTATTCATGTCTCTTGCCCATTTATCAATTGGGGAATGGCTTGATTTTTTATACAATTGCTTTAACTCCTTGTATATTTGAGTGATTAGACCCCTGTCAGAGTTTTTCGTTATAAAGATTTTTTCCCAATTTGTTGTTTCCCTTCTGATTTTGACTACATTGTTTTTGTTTGTACAAAAACTTTTTAGTTTAATATAATCAAAACCATTTAATTTACATTTTGTAATTTTCTCTAACTCTTGCTTGGTTTTAAAAGCTTTCCTTTCCCAGAGATCTGACAGGTATACTATTTTGTGTTCACTTAACTTATTTATAGTTTCCCTCTTTATATTCAGGTCATTCACCCATTCTGAATTTATCTTGGTGTAGGGTGTGAGATGTTGGTCTAAACCTAATCTCTCCCATATTGTTTTCCAAATTTCCCAGCAGTTTTTGTCAAATAGTGGATTCATGTCCCAAAAGTTGGGCTCTTTGGGTTTATCATACACTGTCTTGCTGATGTCATTTATCCCCAGTCTATTCCATTGATCCTCCTCTCTATCTCTTAGCCAGTACCATATTGTTTTGATGACTGCTGCTTTATAGTATAGTTTAATATCTGGTACTGCTAGGCCCCCTTCCTTCACATTTTTTTTCATTATTCCTTGATATTCTTGATCTTTTGTGTTATTCCAAATGAAATTTGTTATAGTTTTTTCTAATTCAGTAAAGAAGTTTTTTGGTAGTTTGATAGGTATGGCGCTAGACAGGTAAATTAATTTGGGTAGAATTGTCATTTTTAATATGTTAGCTCATCCTACCCATGAGCAATCAAATGGCTTTCCAATTGTTTAAATCCAGTTTTATTTGTTTGGAAAGTGTTTTGTAGTTGTTTTCATATAATTGCTGTGTTTGTTTTGGTAGATAGATTCCCAAGTATTTTATATTGTCTAGGGTGATTTTAAATGGTGTTTCTCTTTCTACCTCTTGCTGCTCTAGTGTGTTGGAAATGTATAGAAATGCTGATGATTTATGTGCATTTATTTTGTATCCTGCCACTTTGCTAAAGTTGTTGATTATCTCTACAAGCTTCTTAGTTGATTCTCTAGGATTTTTTAAGTATACCATCATATCATCTGCAAAGAGTGATAGCTTAGTCTCTTCCTTCCCTATTTTGATACCTTCAATTTTTCTTCTCTAATTGCTACTGCTAGTGTTTCTAGTACTATGTTAAATAATAGAGGTGATAATGGGCATCCTTGTTTCACTCCTGATCTTATTGGGAAGGCTTCTAATTTATCCCCATTGCATATGATGTTTGTTGATGGTTTTAGGTATGTACTAATTATTACTTTTAGGAAGAGTCCTTCTATTGCTATACTTTTCAGTGTTTTCAAAAGGAATGGGTGCTGTATTTTGTCAAAGGCTTTTTCAGCATCTATTGAAATGATCATGTGATTTTTGTTTGTTAGACTGTTGATATGGTCAATTATGTGGATGGTTTTCCTAATGTTGAACCATCCTTGCATTCCTGGTATAAATCCCACCTGATCATGGTGGATGATCTTCTTAATTACTTGCTGGAGTCTCTTTGCTAATATTCTATTTAAGATTTTTGCATCTATGTTCATTAGGGAGATTGGTCTGTAGTTTTCTTTCTCTGTTTTTGGTCTCCCTGGCTTTGGAATCAGTACCATATTTGTGTCATAAAAGGAATTTGGTAGGACTCCTTCTTTGTTTATCATATCAAATAATTTGTATAGTATTGGGATTAGTTGCTCTTTGAATGTCTAATAGAATTCACTTGTGAATCCATCAGGCCCTGAGTTAAGCTTAATTTATACAAAAACTACACATATAAAATACAAGAACATATCAGTGAATTCACCAAGATTATGTGAACCAGACTATAGAATTTCAAAAAGCTATTTGGTGTAACAGCTGCTCACTGGCTGTTTTACAAATGGGCATCCTGACTTCACCTCCTACCTCATCATTCTACACCCTCTAAAACTGCATATTTAATATTTGCAGAAACCAGAATTCAGTAGTTGTGTTCACTGAAAAACATCAGATGTTTATTTTTGCTAAATAATCAATTAAGTGGCTAAAAAACAGTGTCAGAGAAGATAGTTAGCATATAGAAAAAAGAAATAGAATTACTGTTGAGTTCACAAATGGAAACCTAAAATTTGACATTGAAAGAAACCTTAGAGACTATCTAGTCCAGTTTTTTCATTTTATATATTAAAAAAATGGAGAAACAGATGACTTTCTAATAATTAGGAGAGTTCATATTTAAACTCAAGAGTCCAAATGCAGCAATTTTTCAACTATAACACAATTTCTAAATGAAAAACCACAAAGTTATATTTATTTTGTATATGCAACTGCTTTGTAAATTAAATTCAAACTTCTCTATTTATAGTAGAAATAAGGTGTTTTTTTTTCCTATTGACCTGATGCAATTTATTTTTATTTTTAATTTGGTGTCTATAAAGAGTTATTAAAAGCTTGGGTATATCTTTCATAATGCATTTGGCATCAACATAATCATCAAAATGCCTAAAACCATGTCATTTCAATAGAAGCAAAAAGAAAAAGCTTTTGCTAAAGTACAACAATCATTTATGCTAAAAACCCTATGAAGTACAGGCAAAGAAGGACTTTTTTAAATCATAAAAACATGTATCTATAACCAAAAGCAAGCATAATCTGCAAGGTGGATTCACTAGAACCTTTTCCAATAAACGGAGTAGTAAAAGAAGGATGCCTCATTTTCCCTTTATTGTTTGATATACTTATAGAAATTATAGCAACAGCAATAAAACAAGAGAAATTAGAGGCATAAATACATGTAAAGATGAGATAAAAATACATGTAAAGATGCCTATTTGCTGATAAAATGGTACACTTGGTAAATCCTAGAATCAGCAAAGATATTTATTGGAACAATAGTTTTTGCTATAGGCTATAAAACAAGGCCTCCAAAATCAACTGCATTTCAAAATTCAAGAAGTAATATTAGAAAGGGAAATCTCATTCCAGACTAACTAATAAATGCATAAAATGTCTGGGAACTTTCACAAAAGACTCAATTAGATTTAATGGTGAAGTTTTCCTTATAGAAATAAAAGATAACTTAAACACCTAGAGGGATGTTTAGCAGGGTCATGTCAATAAAATTAAAACAATTAAATGACCAAGGGAATACTTTATAAAACTTGAAAAATAATTTTAAAAATTCATTTATTAAATATCAAGAATATCAAGCAAAATGATGAGGGGTTAAGACAGCAGTCATCAAAAGCCTGAGCACTTCACTCCCCTCCACCTTTACTGACTTGAGAGCCACCCACCTCACCCAGACCAGGAGGGAGGAAGCACTCTCATTGGGCTGCTGAGCAGAGGGTGGGTAATGTGAGAAACATCCTCAGAAGGAGGGAGCAACTCTGCCAAGTCCCTCTGGCTTTCTATTCTATTCTATTCTACTCTACTCTATTCTATTCCATTCTATTCTATTATGTTATATTGTATTGTATTGTATTGTATTATATATTATGTTAATTTCCCACAATATATTCCAAATGGACACTATCTTAATATTAAAGAAATCATAGTATAAAAAACTATGAGAAATAGAACATATATAAAAAACTATGAGAAANGAAATCATAGTATAAAAAACTATGAGAAATAGAACATATATAAAAAACTATGAGAAATAGGACATATATCTCTTGAAACTAATGAGAAGGTGTATTTCTAATCAAATAAGAGATAAAGGAAACTACAACAGATAAAAGATATAATTTTGATACAAAGAACTGAAAAAGCTTCTTTACAGACAAATCTACTAAGAGTTTGTTATCTAAGATATAGAAACAATTACAAATACATACATATGAAAATGTATATTGTAAGGGTTAAAACTGGGTTTTAGTGAATAAATTTTAAAAAATGGTGGTTGCCAAGGAATTGAGTAAATATCAATTCCTAATGAAAAAAACTCAAGACAAAATGACTTTTATGGTAGTTTATTTACAAATGAGAAGAGAGAATGAAAGTAAGAAAATCAGAGAGAGGATGAGGTAAGATAATTAACCTAACATACTAAATAATTTGCTCCGGCCCCTGGCTCAACCCAGGAAGGACTAATTGGTCCTCAGCCAGAGAAGGCTCAGTCTTGGGCCAAGGGCTGGGGATGAATGAAGCAAAAGCTTTACTCATGAAGCCTCTCTTGAAAGGAGAGTTCCTTCTGAGAAATTCAGGAAGGGTCGGCCTTTACACTCACCACATGTAGTTCTAAGGGAGAGATTTAAGAACAGTCTCACCAAGTCCAAGGTCCTAGCCAGAGCTCCTCCGGGTCCAAGAAACAAATAAGAAGTTGTCACTCTCCTTTAAAGATGCTTCTTTTTCATCATTTCCTGTGCCTTCCTCTTAGTTTACATGTCCAATCGCAACAGATGCTTTGCTTAGGACTGCCCAGGGGACAGTCAGGCAATTCTGATTTGTGACCCACTTTTGCACACTTGGGTTACAGACTTCCCCTACTTGAAAATTAAGTGGGGTTGTTTACACTTTGGTGATTAGCTCTAAAAAATGGACAGGGTACATTTAATCTCATTATCACAATATAATTTATGTTTATGAATGTGCAATTATGACTAAGTCATTCCTCAGTAGATAAGTAGCCAAGGGTTATGAACAAACATTTCTCAAAATAAGAATAACATTCATTAACACATGAAAGAATGCTTCAAATCACCAATAATAAGAATAAAAAATCAAAACAACTCTAAGAATTCACACTTGCCTCACACATACCTCACACTTTGCAAATTGGTAAAGATGGCAGGCAATGGCAATAGTGAATCTTGGAAACATTGTGAGATGATAAACACAGTCTTTATGAATAGAGCTAAGAATTAGGACAGTCATTTTGAAAAGTAATTTAGATTATGCAGAAGTCACTGAAATGCCATATTCTTTGACCAGATATTCCATTACTGGGCTTATATCCCAAGAAAGCCAATGATAGACATTCCTATATGTACATAAAAATATTTAGAGCAGCATTTTTGTGAGAGTAAAAAAATTGACAAATTAGATGTTCAAAAGAAAAATGGATATTTTTGATGTATATTGAGGTATATGAATATAAAATACTATTGTGCTGTAAAAAATGATTTAAGGCAAAGACAGAGAAGCAATATGTAAAGATCTATTTAAGCTGAGACAAAATAAAGCCAATTAAACCATGACTATAACAATATAATTGTTTAGAACGACATACAGAAAAAAGTGAATGTTTTGAGATAATAAAGATCAAGCATAACTCACAAGAAGACATGAATAGACACTCCTTACACACCCTTCATGGGGAGGTCCAAGGATATTATATATTGCACATTGGACTTTTTCAATGAATTAATCATTTAATATTGATTTTTTTTTCTTTTCTCTTGCCTTGAAAAAAAAATTATATGATATGGGAGGCCTCTCTGGAAAGGTGAAGGATAATGAGGAAAACTATGAAAATACAAAAAATACAAAGATATCAATAAAAAACTCATTTTTAAGTATATCTGGCAGTTCAATGTGTGTTCTTACTTCATGAGTACTTTTCACTTAATAAATTTTATAATCATAGAAATTAGAGAACAGAAGCAAACACATGATGTACTGACCATCAGTTCAAGCAAAAATCTACCCACAGGGTCCCTTCAGCTGGCTTGTGATCAGAGCAAAGTTCAAAGGTCCTCAAGTCATTGAGGCTGTTTGATTGAAAATGCTGCATAACCTGATACAATGACCTAATATTATACTGTAATCGGTAATACCTCAAATCTATATATAGACTATTTTCCTTCCATTCCCAATTACTTCTAAATGTTAAGTCAACACTTCTAATTAGTTTTCACATTTAGACACTGAATGAAAATTATACTCTCCTTTGTATGAAACAATTTTGCCAAATATAACAAAATTTATGCATATATTTCCCATACATCCACTTTCCTTCATCCCAAGGAGATGAAAGAAAAAAAGACCTAGAAAAAATTTATCTGTTTAAAAAAATTGTTTTAGCAAAAATTTATAAGCATTACTATCAGATGTGAAATATTTACAATTCGACTGCAACAGAATTCTATTATCTTTTAAAAGTTAAGCTATTCCTAAATTGAGGCAGTTAGGTGACTCAGTGGATAGTATACTGGGCCTAGAATTAGGAATATTTGTGTTCAAATCCAGCCTTTGTAGCTAGGTGACCCTGGGCAAGTCACTTTACCTGTTTACTTTAATCCACTAAAGAAGGAAATGGCAAACCACTGCAGTATCTTTGAGAAGAAAACCTCATAGATGAATAGCATTGGTGTGCTATGGGCCATATGTGCTATTGGTATGCAATGGTAAGAGTTGGGCATGATCAAATGACTAAACAAAATTCCTACAGTAGTGCCAATTGGCATTTAAGCTAAGGGGTTCCTAAGGAATTTAAGCTGAGGGGCAGTAACACAAAGAAGATAACACTCCTTTTCATGCATACCTTTATGGCTGTACCACAGTTGCCCTTTAATAATTTATTTTTGAGTTTAAAATGTTAAATTGATTTAAATGATCTGAAAATATTGGCTGTTGAAGTTTGTAGTATGACTTGTCTCAAGACTTAGAATGCCTTAAGGATACCATAGGCACTACAGCTATCTCCTCTGCATTTAAACATTTTTCTATTTTTTAGATGAAAGTAGTCTGAACTAGGATAATAATAATAATCTTTTGGCAAAATTCCATACATAGTATACCAAGAATCTATTCATTAAGTAACTGAAAATATAGGCTGAAGGCACTCTGGGCAAAGTTCAATCCATCTCTCTATGGATTTCCACTATTACAATTTTAGAGATATAGATATATAGATATGTATATATGTATGCATTCCCTAATATATGCCTGAAAGGTTTCTAATAAAAATGAAAATTCAGACAAATTAAGTATTTATTCCCATTGACTTTCATTATGTGAGGGATTGCATAAAAAATGAAGGTAAAATAATTTCTGGTAATTAAGTGAAAAAAAAGTCATAATACACTTTTGGGGAGGCAGCATGGGACAGTGAAAACAACACTGACTCTCTATTGAAAAGGAACTTGGTTTATATTTTTGTAAGCATTCATCCATTTCGCCTAGATTGTCATACATATTGCCATACAGTTAGGCAAAATAGTTCTTAATAATTAGCTTAATTTCCTCTTCATTACAGGTGAGATCACCCTTTTCATCTTTGATACTGTTAATTTGATTCTTTTTTATTAGATTAACCAGTATCTTATTTATTTTGTGTTTTTTTCAAAGTACTAACTCCTAGTTTTATTTATTAGTTCAATAGTTCTTTTACTTTCAATTTGATTAATTTTTCCTTTAATTTTTAGGATTTCTAATTTAGTTTTTATCAAGGGATTTTTAATTTGTTTTTTTCTAATTTTTTTAAATTGCAAACCCAATTCATTGATCTCCTCCCTCTCAATTTTGTTGTGATAGGCACTCAGAGATATAGAGAGATTTCCCCCCACCCCAAGTATTGCTTTGGCTGTATCCCATGAGGTTTTGATATGATATTTCCTCATTGTTGTTCTCTTTAATGAAGTCCATAATTGTTTCTATGATTTCTTTTTTTGACTCACCAGTTTTGAAAAATTAGATAGTTTCCGATGAATTTTTAATTTGCCTTTCCCATGGACTTTTGTTAAGTATAATTTTTATCACTTTATGATCTGAAAAAGTTGCATTTATTTTTTCTGCTTTTCTGGAATTGTTTGCAATATTTCTATGCCCTAGTACATGGTGGATATTTTTTATATGTACCATGTACAGCAGAGAAGTAGTATATTCCTTTTTATTCCTATTCAGTTTTCTCCAGATATCTATTAACTCTAATATTTCTAGCATTTCATTCACTTCCCTTACTTCTTTCTTATTTATTTTTTGGTTCAATTTATCTAGTTCTTAAGGGGAAAGTTAAGATCCCTCACTAATATGGCCTTACTATCTATTTCGTCCTTGAGCTCCTTTAATTTTTCCTTTAGAAATATAGATGCTATGCCATTTGGTACATAAATGTTTAGTAATAATATTACTTCATTATTTATAGTACCTTTTAGCAAAATGTAATTTCCTTCTTTATCTCTTTTAATCAGATCAATTCCCACTTTGGTTTTGTCTGGTAAGATTGCTATGCCTGCTTTTACTTTAGATGATGCATAATAAATTTTGTTCCAGCCTTTTACCTTGAATTTCTGTGTGTCACCCTGCCTTAAATGTGTTTCTTGTAAACATATTGTTAGATTCTGGTTTTTAATCCACTCTGCTATCCTCTTCCTTTTAATGAGTAAGTTCATCCCATTCACATTCAGTGTTATGATTACAATGTATTGCCCTCCATCATATTATCCCCTTTAAATACTGCTCTATTCTCTCTCTCTATTCCCCTCACCAATATTTTGCTTTTTGTCACCCCTCCACTTTTCCCTCCCTCAAATTATCTCCCTCTTTCCTGCACTGAGTAGGGTAAGCTAGAATTTTATACCTCACTGAGTATACTCGTTTTTCCCTCTGAGATCTTTACATCAAGAGCAAAGTTTAAGCATTGCCTATCACCACCCTTATTCTCCACCCTCTCTAAAATGATTTTCCCCATCTCTTTATGTTGTATAATTTACCCCATTCTCTCCCTTCCCTTTTCTCTTTAAGCCTTTGAGTTTTTTTCAGATATCATTCATTTGCATACATATCATCATATTTACATATATATTATATCATCATAATCAGTTTACTTCTCCACTCTGAGTAAATTCCTTCTATCTTTTCTACTACAAAGAGAAATTTGAGAATTATAGAAATCCTCTTTCCATGTAGATATATAAACATTTTAACCTTAATGAATCCTTTAAATGACCTCTTACTTACTTTTTTTTGGCTTCTCTTGTGTCTCATATTTGGACTTCAGATTTTTTGTTTAGGTCTAGCTTATTCCTCAGAAATACTTGGAAATCTTCTATCTTATTAAATGTCCATTTTCCCCCCCTGAAAGAATATAATCAGTTTTGCTGCATAGATGGCTCTGTGTTGTAAACCCAAATCTTTTGCCTTCCTAAATATCATATTCCACGCTTTTCAATCCTTTAAGGTAGAAGCTGCTAGGTCCTAGGTTTTCCTGATTGTAGCTCCATGATATCTGAATGTCTTTATGGTTGCTTTAAATATTTTCTCCTTGGCTTGGTGGCTCTTGAATTTAGCTATTATATTACTCGAAGTTGTCTTTTCTTGCTGGAAGTGATCTTTGAATTCTTTCAGTTTCAATTTTATTTTCTTGTTTGAGGATCTCTGAGAAGTTTTCTTTGATAATTTCTTATAATATGATATCCAAGGTTCTTTCTTGATCAAAGTTTTCAGGTAATCCAGTAATTCTCAAATTGTCTCTCCTAGATAGATCTATTTTCTAGGCCAGTTGTTTTTTCAATAATATGTTTCATGTTTTCCTCTACTTTTTCATTCCTTTGATTCTGCTTTATTGTTTCTTGATTTTTCATGAAAACAGTTTCTAGATGGTCAATTCTGATTTTTAAGACCTGGTTTCCCTCCGTCAGTTTTTGGTTCTCCTTTTTCAATTGACATATTTCTTCTTATATTACTTTCCTTTCCCCTTTCATCACTTTCATTTCTCTTCCCCACTTTTCCTCTGCCTCTCTTAATTGGTTTTTGAAGTCCTTTTTGAGTTCTTCCAGAATCATGTCCAATTCATATTTTTCTTTTGGACTGAGTTTTTCCTTTGCTTTCACTGTCTCCTTCTATATATGTACCATGCTCTTTGACTCCATAAAATTTCTTTAGAATTAGGTGTTTAGTTATTTGTTCATTTTTCCTATCTTAATTATAGGTAGGCTGGAGGGAATGGGGAATGATGTAATAGTCTAAGGCAGGGGTCGGCAAAGTATGGCTCTTTCTGCAGGAGCCATAAAGTCATTTTTTTTTCAGGCATTGTTACAGGAGCGCGCACTGTGAGCACTGTACGGCTCTCACAAAATTACATTTTAAAAAATGTGGTATTTATAGCTCTCATGGCCAAAAAGGTTGCCAAAAAGGTTGCAGACCCCTGGACTAAGGGCTCAGAGCTCTGAGAGCCCTTCCTTCTGCTGATTCTGTTGACCCTTGAGATGCTGATAGCTTCAGGACTTGCCTCAGGCTTAGGTTTAAGCTTTTGATCTCACTCTGATCTTGATCAGTTCAGGAGCTGGTTAAATTCTAGCTTCAGGCTTAGTCTCAAGTTTTGGTCTCATTGTGTACTTGATCCAATCAGGCACACCCTTGAATGTCCTATCTTGGATCTCTGCCCTGAGCTTTAGGCAAAAAGATCAGTACTTAGTACTCAGTACTTATCAGCCACCCCAAAGTATGAATTAAGTTCTTGTCCAAAGGCCAGACTAGAATTCCCTAGTCTGAGGCTCCAGAATTTTCCATAGGTTTGAAATTTCAAGGGGTTTTGCTTGGCTTGTACCTCTATTTGCCCAGGCAGAGACTCAAGATCTGGATGTTGGCTGAGACATAGGTTACCGAACCTTGGACAGCAGATGTGGGGTGGGGGGTGTGGCTTGCTCTTCCCTCCTTGCATACTGCTGGGTCTGCTCTCTTATCACCCCAGGGTTCATTGCCTACTTTGGTTTTTTCTTTTCTTTAAAGTTGTTTTACTGTCTCCTTGTTTTTTTCAGTTCTGTATTTGTTTTGTGGTGATATTTTAATCTTGGTCAGAGCGGATTCTCATGGCGGCTCAGAGCTGCTGAGCATTACTCCACCATCTTGGCTCCACTCTCAGGAGAAAAGGTCAGGATCTTGGTTTAAATTCCATTCTGGATACCTCCATTACCAAGTATGATCTTTGAGAAAGTCACTTTTTCTCCTTGGCCACATTTTCTCATTTGTATAAAGAGGGAGTTGGATAAAATCAATCTTTCCATAATCTTATATATTTTTATGCATTTAAAAATATTATTCTGAGAAAGGGTTCATAGACTTTACCAGATTGTCAATGGGGATCTGGACAGAAAAAGTTATGAATTCCTGTAGGGATTTAAAAGCAAGAAGAATACAGAACCACAGGGGAGATAGCAAATCAAACTGCATAAAGTTGACAGATTCATGCTTTCTTGTTTTTGAAGGCTACATCATTACCTGAATTGCCTTTTCTTTCTGTTACTTTATGAACCTTATCACCTTCAGAAAACAATTTATAATCTGTAATCTGCCTCCATGGTCTCAGTTTGAGGCACAGTACAGTATTTTCTATTTTTCCTGTAAAACTATTTTTCAGTGTTTGGGATGTGTGTGCATGTTGTCTCTCCAACAAATCATCAGCTCTTTGAAGGTACAGTCTATACCTCTTGATGATGTCTTCAAAATGTTTCTTTTAATATTCCCTACATGTCAGGCAAAGAGTAAATATCTTCTCTGACTTCTTGCCCAAGTCAGTCAAATTGAAGGTAGTTAATAATTGCCATAATCTACTATAATCAGGGGATTGTTTCTTGATTATAGGATTAATCATTACTTCTTCATTACTTCATCCACATTCCTTTCTAATCAAAAAGGTTAGGAAAATAGAAATCATTCAGTTTTTGACTCTCAACAGAGAGAATTGCCTCAGTCAGATGGAGTCTTTGCAGTTGTTTGAATACAGAACTGTGAAAACATGCTCAGGATTGCTTCTTACTCAACTGGATAGTACTCAAGTGAAACGTTTTATTCATGCTTGCTTTGGACACAGATCTGATTATGAGTATTCCATATGCAAAGTAGATGGAAAAATTGGGCAAAAAACAATTACTCAGAAGGGAAATTTAAGTTACAGTTTAAACAGGATGATGTATAATCCAAAGCAATTTCAATCAATGCAGATTTACAGATAGTATAGTGGTAAAAGTTTCTTTTATCTTCACTGAATTCAATTTAAAAACATTAAGTGATAGTTGGATCACTATTTTTATGTCACAGAATACATAAGCACGTATTAAAATAACATGCTACTCTAAGCAGATCATTATTCTTATAATTCTATTGTCCAAAGCTTAGTTTTTCTTTTTGGCTCCATTAAATCTTTCCCTTCTGTCTCACCTATTATGATACTTTCTGTTAAAACTGCTTTCACTTAGTAAATGATCCTATAAATAGAAGAGAATGTGTTTATTAATTCATATTATTTCTTCATAAACAAAAACTAAGTAAGATCTAAATAGTTAAATTTCAAACTAACTATATATCCATGCCATGGTTACTAGAAAGAAATCAATGACATTGGTCCCTTACTTTTTTTCCCCAGGCCTACTAATGAACAATGAAGAACTTTAACTGACTTCCCTACTTATAAGAGTAGTTTGTCTTCATTGATGTGAAAAAATCTTTCCAAAAAGCTGGTAATCAATTCAGAGATTTTATGCTTAAATTTTTTTAGCAATTTGTCAGTAAAGCAAGACTTTTACTAATCAAAGACTCTTCTTTTCAGATCACATGGGAGGAAATTATAGGAAGAAAGTGATGGCCTTGGAATAAGCTCCGTCCCCAAATCATATCTGAATATAGTATATCTTAAGGTTTCTATGCTACTTTACATTTATTTATATACTTATATATATTTAATTTATATTACAATAAATTAAATGGCTATTAACAAGGGAAATGAGAGCCAAAACTGTACCCTAAATTGTTTTCATTAAACTGATGTCATAAAAGATTATCAGCAATTTCCAGCATGTATGCCACATGATATGCCAGGTGACTCTGTGAGGCACACAGGGCCCTTGCAGTTGTCATTACCCAGGGTCAGTGCCACCGTTCTTAAGATACACATTATTTATAGCCTCATCAGCTCCCTATTTGGGTGGCAGAGAAATGAGAGATGCCACATAGACTGGGTTAGAAGCAAGGATTTAGAAGGTCATTACCACAGTCTCAAATAAGCACTATCACCTAACATTTACATTGTACTTCAAATGTTTATGAAGTTCTTTACAAATACTATCTTCTTTGATTCTCATAATAAACCTGATGAAGTTCCAAAACAAGAAAGAAAAGCAATCAGGACTGTGAGAAAGGGGTAGATGGGACAGACTACTGTCAAAGTAACATGTTTTAAATGATGATTTATAAAAACAACTTCTTAGTCTATGAGACTACCGATTTTGGGACCTAATTTCCTTTTTTTTTTTTTTTAAATCCTTCTATAAGTCTGTAAGAAAGCATTCTTTTAATGAGTTTGACAGAGAAAATGAATAAAGTAATCAATAATAATGGTGGGGAAAAAGCATGGAAAGTTTGGAAAGATAACTGAAGGGAAAACAAGCTATATGATATTGATATCTAGAGACCATGTGGCATAGTCGATAAGAGTATTTGATTGGGAGACAGGGAGATCCAAGTTCAAGTGTCACATCAGACATTTATTAGCTTTGTTATCTATGTGCATGTTACCTAACTGCTCTGGGCCTCAACCCACTCTAAGATTTACCTATTAAGTTATATGCATTGATGGAACTCATAGAAGAGGAATATATTAAATTATGGCATTTATCTATAAAAGAACTTGACAGCACTCTTTAAAAGACACATAATCCAAAAGCTTCAGGGTTTTTTTTCCTTCATATTTAGACATATTATTCAATATATGTATAAAATGAAAACAAACAGTTGGGAAATGCCCCAAAAGCTCTGAGTTTTTTAAATGTACAGATACCATTTCAGAAAGCAATAATAGTTACTAAAAGGAAGTAATATATAAGAAAGCTGTCCCTGCTGCTGTGGGCTGAAATCAGGGACACTGATGTAGTGAACCCTGATTTATCACCTGGACATTAGCATGTGCTATGGAACATGGAAAAAAAAATCTTACATTTTCATCAAAATAAAATTATAAGTGGTTATGATCTATGCAGAGGATCAAAATAATAAAGTGAAAGATAAATCCCTGATACTTCAAGATTTTAAGAACATTCAATCCAAACTATTTTTCTTTAAGGAATCGGAGTGAATTTATTATATAAAATTATGATTGGCAAGATACAGAAAAAATCTTTTAAAATGTACATTACTCTTTAAACTGTACACAAGTATTACAAGTTCCAATCAAAATGCAACTGGAAGAACTCATTTCAAACTACCAAAAACTTGAAGTTATTCAAGTTACAAAATGCTGTGTAAATAAATGCACTTAAAATACATATTCATGAATTTTAAACAATTAGCAATGTAAACAAATAATGTAATCATACCTTTTATATTTAAAGAAATTGATCAACAGCAACAAAAAAAGGTTAAATCTATTACCAGCTTAGTCAAACTAGGGCATAATTCAGGATTATTCAATATCACTCATCATGGTTAAATAAAATCACTTTTTACTAAATAATTTTGTATCAAATAATAACTTTTTTTTTATGTGTTTTAAATTTTTTATTTAATTTTATTTTTCTTAAACCCTTAACTTCTGTGTATTGGCTCCTAGGTGGAAGAGTGGTAAGGGTGGGCAATGGGGGTCAAGTGACTTGCCCAGGGTCACACAGCTGGGAAGTGGCTGAGGCCGGGTTTGAACCTAGGACCTCCCGTCTCTAGGCCTGACTCTCAATCCACTGAGCTATCCAGCTGCCCCACAAATAATAACTTTTTCATCTAATAGTGATCCAAGAAAATGGAAAAGAAAAATTGAAAGCCAATTCTATACTTTGTATGACTCTGGGGGATTTGTACTGATTGTCTTTTAATTTCACTATGAGCGCTATCCAGTTCTGTTTCCAAGATTATAACATCCAAAATGGGAGACCTACATGCCATATGAACCATTAAACAAAACTGAACTTATAAAATGAAAAAGTGTCAAAAAATTATTAAATGCATCCCCATTAGAACCTTCTGCCTCTAAATAAACTTTTAGAATGTATGTTTATTAAAATCAGTGGCAAAATTTTGGCACTAAAGGCAAAAATGGAAGGAGGCACTGTAAAAAGATTGCTGATCCATAACAGCAACTAATATAAACCATAATTTTAAGTTAACACATAATATATAATTGCTTTGTAAACAACAAATTATAAATTCAAAATCAAGTTAAAATGTAAGGTGATAAATGGATAAGAATGCATATTCACTTCATAAAAACAAGTCTAAAAACAATATATTGTACCTATGCTCATAAGTGCTATACACAGAATATGCTAAATTCATGCTACATAATGAAGAACCAAGACCCTATGTTTATTCCAATTTCACATTTCGGAATTCCTGAGTCTTACCAAAACAACACAAAACCTGTTCTTTAAAGAGGAAAAGGTCCCCAAATTTGGACATGTAACTTAGAAATATAGCTATTTTTTAAAGCTGAAATCTGGGGAAAATACACTTGAATAAACTATTAAGTTTATTTATTTAAAGCTTAAATTTACAAGAAAAAAGGCATTGCTTTTTTTTTAAAAAGGCCACCTGTGTTATATTTGTAGTATTGGTAATTCCAGCATTTTTAAAGGGAGAAATATCTCCTACTTTTGAAAGCCTAATTAAATATATTTTAAAACTAAAAAGAAAAAAAAACATGTATTTTTTTAAAGTAGAATTGCAATGTAACAGCCCTTTTCTGAAAGAACTTGTGAGGGTAATATGTCACTGTAATAAAATTAGATGATGTGTTTCAATTCTAAACCAACCTTAATAGAAGTCACATAGTCCATCAACTATTCTATAGCTTCCCTTTTGCTTTGCATATTACACAGTGTAAATAAAAAAGATATCTTAAGAGCACTTCAGTCCCACAATGTAGGATATAAGCTTGTGTGAATATGCATAAATGGCCCTGCAATGATTTGATGATATACAAAAATACATTCAACCAAAAGTTAATGTTTGTTTTTTAAAATAAAAAGGGAAAAGGAAGCCAAATGGTCCCATAATATATAAAATACTGTTTTATCAGTTTCAGAAATATTTCCAAAGCAAAGGACATTCAAGAATATTGTACACTAAATTGCATACTTTTGTGGTTCTTTACCAATAAGAAAGATATGTACAACTATTCACAGACTTTAAATAAAAATGTTATGAAGAAAAATATTAGGCTATTTTTCCATTTAAAAGGTACACAGAAATAAAATAAATTTAAAAACAAAAGTCACTAAAGTGCAGACCTACCAGCCATAACAGGCATAATATATGGTAAAAAGGTGCAGTCAAAATTACATCTACATTTAAACTCTTTACCCCTTAATGGTCCTCACTTTAAAACAAAACAAAAAGCCATTGTGCAATTTAAGAACTGGTCAGTTGGTTGTGCCATAATACAACTTGAATTTTAATTCATAACCTGGCTGCCCACTACTGAAGTGATTTATAGAAATCTAGCAACACATCAGGTTCTTAACAATTATATACATTTTTTTTACTAAGCTCATACAATATTGATTCCACCTCCAGAAAATGCTAGGGTCTTCTTGTTGAAGAATGAAGAGCCACTGGTGTTTGGTTTATTGCCTTTAACAAAAGAGGTTTTCAGTTCCATTTCACATGCTACAATTGCTGCATTCAATTCCACTTGAGCTCGATGTACTACATAAAACATGAGGCCTATACTTATAACAATCTGTGAATAAAAGAAAAACATTAAGAATTGAAAATATGCTGCAAGGAAAACGCTCAAAATTTTAAAATACTTAAATTTGAAGAGGAAATAACATTCTACAAAGGTTGAGTATGGATGTTTTTTTGGAGATTCTATCCCTCGGAATGATACTGGAGTGGGAGAGGGACTATTCATTTAGTAGGTGGACCAGGAAATAGAGTGCTGGGCCCAGAGTTAAAGATCCTTCAAATCCAGCCCCAGGTAATTACTAGCTATGTGATTCTGGGCACATCACTTAAACCTGTTTGCCTCAGTTTCCTCAATTGCAAAATAGGAATAATTATAGTGCCTACCTTATAGGTAAGGATAAAATAAGATAATATTGATATTATTTTTATAACTATTTATAAGCAAATAAATATAAAGCACTATTTGTTATTGTAATTACTGCTGTTATATACTCTCACTTTCCTTAGTTGCTTTCCTTGAGGGCAAAAGTAACCAAAATTTGAGTTATTTTAAAATTGTAAATAAGATATGCAACTCCCTTTTGCCCATCCAAATTATGCTTGTTTTATACAGGTCAAAACATGTTTATTAAGCACTTACGATGTGTCATAAACAATGAGAAACACTGAGGAAACAAACAAAAAAAGAAAATGAACAAAGAGAAAAAAGTACTTGCTCTCACAATCCAAAGGAAAGACAATATGCAAACAGATTTGTGCAAAAAGGATCTATATAGGAAAAACTAGAGATAATTACAAGTAAAGGCACTAGCATGAAAGGAAAGACTGAGAAGCTTCTTGTAGAAGTTGGGCTTTTAGCTGGGGCTTGAAGGAATGACAGTGAAAATGCACTGGTTTGAGATACGGGGAGTATCATATCCTATAAATAAGGAAGTCGGTGTTACTGGATCACAGACTATGTGGGGGAAGGAAGGTTTAAGACTGGAAGAGCAGGAAGGGGCCGGGTTATAAGGAGCCAATTTGAATACCAAATAGAGGCTTAATATTCGATCCTGGAGGTGACTTGCCCTTTAGCAGGATGACTGACAGCTGAGGAGAAGATGGTCTGGGAAAGCCACGTGGTAAGGAGACGGATGAGCTGAGGAGGACCTGCACTAGCATGGTGTGGTATCAGAAGGGAAGGGGGCTTATGAGAGACATCACAAAGGTAGCATTGGGAGGACTCCCACTGACTGACTGCATATGGGCAGTGGGCTGCAGTTTGAGAGTGAGGAGGATGGGGTTGTACCCTGGGTGCCTGGGAGGTTAGTAGTGTCCTGGATAGTAATAGGAAACTAGGAAGAAGTTTTTTGGGGAAAAGAGAATGAGTTCAGGTTCGGAAAAGCGGAGTTTAAGATGTCTATGGGGCATTCAATGTGAGATACTCAATAGGTAGCCAAGTGTGAGACTAATGATCAGGAAAGAGGTTAGGGCTGGATAAATAGATCTAAGAATCATCTGCAGAGATAATAATTGAATCAATTGGAACTGATGAAATTACCAAACAAAATAGTACTAAAAGGAAAAGAGTCATGACTCAGCCTTGGGAGATACCCACTGTTACTGAAACAGGTAGGTATCCTCAAGTCAAACTGTTTTGTTATCCCAAAAAAATTCCTATAAAGAATGGTGTATATCCATTGAGGAGATTTTTTAAAACTACATTTTACCATTACAATTAGTGGAGGCTAGACATATGATTAAATCCTATGTCTATGATGTGCAAGGAACCACAGAAAAAGGAAAAGGTGTCAAACGACCAAATGTTAAGTTTTCAAAAAAGGATTAAAACTATGGCATGAGGAAGCTAAATAACTGAATTTGATGCCAGTCCCTGACAAATTTAAGAGTATGCTTGGACTACTACATTAAACAGATTATTTGAGAGCACTCTGAAAAGAATTATTGGCAACCACGAGATTCACTAAGAAATCATGCCAAACTAACCTCATTTCCTTTTTGTTAGAATTGCTAGATTGTTGGACCAGATAATATGCCATAGTCACACTAAGTATTGATTTAATCTTGGATTAAAGTCATAAATTTAGAGCTGAAAAGATCTAATGGTCATTTCACAGTCAATCTCTCTGTTTTTACATATGGAGAAAAAGGAGTCTCAAAGAAGGTAAGTAATTTAATCACGGTTACACAAGTAATAAATAAAAGAGAGGACTTGAACACAAGTCTTCTGACTCCAAATCCTGTGCTTATTCTAGTAAGTCTCATGATATCTTGTAGAAAAAAAAATCAGACAAATTGAGTCATATGACCAGATTTAGATCAATCAATTTAAAGTGTCTCTAATAGTGGTCTATTATTGGGCTGTTTATTCTATACTGTTCAACATTTTTATCAATTATGAGGATTCAATAAAGGTATGCTTATCAAATTTGACAATAACCTTTAGTTGCTGGAAGCCTGGAACAATAAATCAAAATAAAAAGGATGAAATTTAACAAAAATAAATTGAAACCTTGCATTCAGGCAAAAATAAAAGTGTAAAAGAAGAAAAGAGATGGTATTTTTTTTTAAACCCTTACCTTCTGTCTTGGAGTCAATACTGTGTGTTGGCTCCAAGGCAGAAGAGTGATAAGGGCTAGGCAATGGGGGTTAAGTGACTTGCCCAGGGTTACACAGCTGGGAAGTGTCTGAGGTCAGATTTGAACCCAGGACCTCCCGTCACTAGGCCTGGCTCTCAATCCACTGAGCTACAAGCTGCCCCCTAGATGGTATCTTAATAGGCAAATACTCATATGGAAAAGATGTCAAGCCAACTGTAAACTCCTTACATAGAGATACAAGAATGATAAAACATTTAACAAAAGAACAAATGAATATTTAAATAGTACTAACAGAAGCACTGTAATCACATCAAGAAAGGTTAGCAAACAATATCTAGATTATGATATATAACTCCAAATTTCAGAAGGACAAAATGTAGTGCATCCAGGAGGGCTATGAGGACAGGATAAGGGTCTGAATGCAGCATTATACACAGAGAAGCTGAACATATTAGTAATATTTAACCCAAAGAAAAGGGGAAGGAAAGTTAGTAGCTTCCTTAAAATATTTGAAGAGCTGTGATAGAACAATTATACTTATTCTAATTTTAGAGGATAGAACTATTACTAATAAGTTGAAATTACAGGGATGCAGATATCACCTCAAAATAAGGACCAAAAATCAAACAAAAAAACCAAAACCCTTCCTAAAGCTTTCCAAAACTAGAATTAGCTATCTGGTTTAGATTTGAGCTCCCATCATTGAACACATTAACATATTTAAGTAGGTACTAAATAAATATTTGTAAGAGAATTTTTTTCCTATTGTATTGAGTAAAAGGCAAGACTAGATGACTACCTAAACTTTCAATTAAGATTTCGACTTCATATGAAGTAGGAAGCAGCGAATTTACAGAATATCCTTACTTGCAAAAGGACATGATTCCACATTATGAATCAAAATGAAATTTCAATCAACTTTAAATTGGGCCATAAAACCACAATAAACAAAACAATGAGCATTGAAAACAAAAGACCATTAAAATGAATTAGATCTAGTAGGGAAAGGCAATTTCCAAAATTTAGTCATTTAGTACTGGTATTTTCTCATTAAAACCATTTCATAGCTTTTAAGCCTCCATTTTCTGCAACAAAAGGTTAATAAAAATTGCTCACATTTATATAACAGGAAATCAAAGTACCACCCACATAACTTTGTGATGTAAGGTAGTACAAGTATTATTTTCTCATTTTAGAACGAGAGACCGAGGGTCAATGATTGCCTTTGTTTCAAATAGAGATAGAAGCTATCATATTAAACCCTGGTCTTTTGATTCCAAGTCTGGTGCTCCTTATTCTTGTCTAATGCCACTCAAAAATAATAGTAATGATATTTTTTCAATTATAACATTGTTTCAAAGGAAAAAGTACTTAAGAGTTCTCTCTCAAAATACCAAGGAATATATCAGACCTAGGTGGAAAGGCCCTAGACAATCAACCATTAGTTCTTTGTTAGGTCTCTCCATCTAAATAAGAGGAACTTCTCTAGGTCAATTTCGCTCCCTGTGTGCTCTGAATTAGAGAAGAATAAGCAAGTTGTCCCAAGGATGAAGAAGTGCTAAATAGCCCTGACTTCATATAGGAATAAGGCTTTGAGAATTTAGCAAAGACAAATTCTGTGAAAATGAATATAACTAGTTAACAGTTTGGCAAGGACTTGTTTATCTAGCTAATATGAAACCAGATACTATAATTCTAATTATAGTATCTTTATGGGTTATATAGGCTTTATGGGTTGTCCTAATGGGTTGAAGTTTTTCTGATGAGTCAGTTAATGCAGCCAAAAAAATTTACAGATAACTTTATACTGAATATAAACATGAACTATAAAAGGCTTCCACTGTGTTTGCAGCTGTATTATTCTTGACTGACCTGATAACTTAAATATGTACACCTCAATATCTGTATGAAGGGCAGGCAGACAAATATTTTCTTGTATTCCAGCTTACAATAAAAACTAGAGATTTCCTTCAGCTAACAATTTGTATGTTGAATTATTTTAAGAAATTATATATGCATACAGATATAGATATAATTTCAACAAATATAAAATACAACATAAATATGTATTTATAATCTACATGTGTGTTCCTGGCACATAATCAGCTTTTATTAAATATTTATTGATTGATTAGACTGCTTTATTTCATTAGATTCATTTTTTTTACCCTGCAGAATTATACTCTATTTCATTGGGTGTTAATTTTTTTAGAATCAGATATTCTACAGAATGAAGTCAAATGTGTCTTAGGAGCATTGCAAACAATAAGGCTAGTGGTAGTGATAGAATTCCAGCTGAACTTAGAATTTAAAAATTTGAACGATGATACTGTTAAAGTACTACACTTAATATACCAGCAAATATAGAAAACTCAACAAAAGCTACTGGATTGGAAAATATCCATTTTTGTATCAGTGCTAACAAAGGGCATGCCAAAGAATGACCGAATGTCCAAACAACTGTGCTCATTTCATATCCCAGCAAGGTTATCTTAAGATCCTGCAAGCTATCTCTTCAGCAATATATGAACTGAGAATTTTGGGGGGGGGAGCAGGCTAGTTTTTGAAGAGGCAGAGAAACTAGAGGCCAAATTGCTAACAGTTGCTGAATTACGGAGAAAGCAAGAGTTCCAGCAAAACATCTACTTCTGCCTCATTGACTACACTAAAGCTTTTGACTGAACAAAATGTGGCAAGTCCTCAAAGATTTAGGAGTACCAGATCATCTTACTTGTCTTCTAGGGAACCTACATTTGGGCCAAGAAGCAACGTTTAGAACTGATGATGCAGCAATTGATTGATTTAAGATTGGAAAAGGAGTATGACAAGACTATATATTGTCACATTATTTAATTTATTTGCTGAATATATCATGTAAAATGATCAAAAGCCAGAAGTAAGGTTTCCAGGAGAAACATAAAAAATGTAGACATAACCACTCTGATGGCAGAAAGTGAAGAATTAAGAAGCCTCTTGATGAGGGTAAAAAAAGAGTGTAAAAGTTGCCTTGAAGCTCAGAAGAAATGGAAGCAGTGTCAGATTTTATATTCTTGGACTCAAAGATGACTGCTGATGAGAACTGCAGCCATGAAATTAAAAAACATTCTTTGAGAGAGAAGCTATAGTGAATTGGCACGGTATACTAAAAACTAGAAACATCACTGTGCCAACAAAGATCCATATCGCCAAAGGTCTGGTTTTTCCAGTAGCAGTGTATGAATATGAGAGTCACTAAAAAGAAAACTGAGTGCCACAGGATCAAACCTTTTGAACTGTGATGCTGGAGATTTTTGAAAGTCCCTTAGATAGCAAGGAGATCAACTCAGTCAATTCTTAAAGAAATTAATTCAGACTATTCATTGGAAGGTAACATACTGAAGCTGAAGATTAAACACTATGGCCACATAATGGGAAGATAAGACTCATTGGAAAAGACCATGATAATGAGAAAGTTTAAAGGAAAAGGGGGTAGCAGAGAATGAGATAGATGGATAATAGACAGTCATGGAAACAATGAACATGAGCTTGGACAGACTTTAGCAGGAAGTGGAGGATAGAAGGGCCTCTTCCTGTGCTATGAAGTGTGCGGTGATGAAGAACTGGATATGATTGAAAAATATGTTAATGCTTAATCTTATAATTCAATATCCCTTAAAATATCCTTTTCCTAGTTTTCTGCTCCCTTATAGCAGTAGCTAAATCTTAGGTAATTCTGACTGTTCTTCCTCAGTAATGGATTTTCTTGTCTACTTGCCTCAAGTCTCTTTCATGATAATCTGCCCTCATCCCAGCTGTCAAAGTAACCTTCCTACAGCACAGATCTGACCATCTAAAAACTTAATTCAATAAACTTTAGTGGCTCCCTATGACCTCCAGAATCAAATAAAAAAATTTCTATTTGGCATTCAAAATCTTTCACAATCTGTTCCCTTCTCTCCCTTCCCAATCTTCTTACACTTTTAACCCCCTCTTTATACTGTGGTCCAGTGATAATGACTTCCTCTCTCTTCCTTGAACAAAACACTACATCTCCAGACTCTAGGAATTTTCACTGGCAGTTGTCCTTGCCTGGGACACTTTCCCTCCTCATTTCTGTCTCCTGATTCTTTCAAGTATCAGATAAAATCCCATATTCTATGAGAAGACTTTTCTGATGCCCACTAATTCTAGGATCTTTCCTCTACTGATTATCTCTAATTAATCCCTTATATAGCTTATTTGTACATAATTTGTTTTAGCATCGTCTCCCCCACTGTGAGCTACTTGAGAGCAAAGATTGTTTTTTACCTTTCTTTGTATCTCCACTGATTTGGAGAGTCTGGCATATATTTGACACTTAATAAATGTTTATTGGTTGATTTGACTGTTGGACTTGTCCCTTTTCTGTCACAAAGAACATAAGGTAGCTTACTACTCTAAAGAACATAATATTAATAGTGGGCAACTGGGTGGCTCAGTGGATTGAAAGTCAGGCCTAGAGACAGGAGGTCCTGGGTTCGATTCTGGCCTCAGATACTTCCTAGCTGTGTGACCCTGGGCAAGTCACTTAACCCCTACTGCCTAATCCTTACCACTCTTCTGCCTTGGAACCAATACAAGACAGAAGGTAGGGTTTAAAAAAAAAAGAATAATATTAATAAGGAAGCATGGCAATGCAATTATCAGGACTTGGATAGCATCTAATTATTTGCATATCATATTTTTAAAAAAAAACAAAAATAATTTTTAAATTTCCTGCTTTATACATATTATCTATTTATTGAAGGTTCCTTTTATTTCTAAGAATTCTGTGTATAACAATCCTACCAAATACTATTAATTCCAAAAACTTGCTAAAGCAAGTAAAGTAATCTCTTCCAACCACAAGCCCAAGATCTTTGATGAATTAACACTGGAAACTTGTTTGAATTATACCTCTTAAGATAATAAAAGGGCAAGCAATAATTATGATTCAGATATTCTGAAGTTTTGTAGTGGTTAGTGATCGGCTAAGGCAAGGGACTGAGAGGGTACAAGGCTCTGGGGAAAAAAAAAAAAAAAGATCTTTAGGGTCAACATGTTTTACTTTGCTCAATGAATAAATATCCATTCATTTTCTCTGAAGGTTTGGATTGTCTGAATAACCATTTTCATTTGAACCTGAAATGTTCTTTTTTTCCTGTTTTCCATGTAGAATCACTTCTAAGGAAACTGTTACATTTTTTAATTACTCCCAATGGTTTCTAAATTCTGCCAGATCTAATTTAAAGAGGCAAAAGAATAGCTAGAATAAGATACCCCCTAAAATTTTAGGGAACCAGCACTCTCGACAAATAATGCACATTAATTTTTTCAAATTGTTATACCTCCATTAAGTAGCCCGAAATAGAAATATAATAAATACTAATTTGTAAATGCTCTAAAATTTTTTATCTCATACAAAATGAGGTGTTCTGATAGGAGTATTTAAATTATTCATGGCTCAAAATTTTTTTAAGTTTGAATTATATAATTCAAGGCATAACTGGATCTTTCTTTAATGATTCAGAAGATATTTCTAGATCTTGTATCTCAGGACCATTAGATCATTAACCAATTAAGAAACTGTGAATGTGTATAAATTCTATATAACAAAGGATTTATTTTCCACTTCTGTAAAATTCCAGTAGAACACATTAAATAATCTATTATACTTATGAATTATATCCAGACAAATAAATTATAATGAAGAGCAAAATTCCTAGACTTCAACAAGAACATGAATTTATTTCAAATCCAATCTTTCATTCTGACTTAACTTTTAATCAGTATAAAAATGTAAATATTCCAAGGCTTTCTTTATTAAACTTTTATATCAGAAGCACAAAGAAAGTTAACTCTGACTCCATATTTAACTATTACATTCTCCAACATCAATATAGTGCCCTCAGAATTTTCAAAGTTCAGCTTTACCCATAAATTTTCAATCATATTTTGTTATGTTCTACAATTGAAGTATATGTCAAAGCTATTCAGTTTATGTCTTTGCAATCTGAAAATGTAATTTAATATGACACTGCAACAGTTTTATCAATTTGGATCAACCTCAAGAAATAAATGTATCATCATCAAATGGCTTTTTGATGAACCATTCCTGTGCAAATTAAAGACAGCTGAATTTATTTGGGCTTGCTCATTTAGAATGAATAAAAATAAAATAAAAACATTTTCAGCAATACTGATGATATACTCACTATCAAAGGCAGTGAAATAGAGGCCTGGATAACTCTGGAGTCAAAAAAACATGAGTTCACATTCTGCCTATCACATACTCTCTGTGTGATCATGGTCAAAATCACTTAACCACTCAATGTTCCAATAAGTGTAAATTGCAGAGGAACCACAAATTTATGTTGGTGGAAGGAGTTTCCACGCTTGGGAGAAGGCATATGACACACATATAAAATATATATACTATATGGTATCTAAACGTGGTGTCTACAACTTAAGGGCATTGCTAGAACAAGAAAATAAAAGGGAAGATCTTAGTCAAACCATTTTCATGAGCATCAAATTTTTTAAAAATCAACACTAAAAAATTCAACTATTGACACAAACTTACCTGTAAACAAAAAACAAAATAGCCACTAAAACTCTGTTCTGCAATAACATCCTCCATTGTACGTAAGGTGGTACCCAAATAAGAATTTAGGAGCTGAGTAGGAAGCAGTCCAATTGAAGATGCCATCAGATAGTTGGGTAATGAAAGATCTGTAATCTAAAAGAGTAGATTAAAAAGGAGGAATGCATTACTTAATATTCTGATTAAACAAAAATTGCTTTTATGAGACAAGATAAAACATCTTCATATAAAAACGTCTTGATTTCTTAAAAAGTCAAAGGCTGGATGCAATATATATAAATATTACTATTCATTTAAACTATAATTATCTTTACATGTCCAATAAAGCTATTATAAACATCATCTCTGTTCAAATATTTAAAAAATCACTTAGGAAACTCCTGGTGAGGAAATTCCAACAATGCAAATCAGCAATTTCTTCACAGTTTTTACTCTTAGAAATGTTAAGCTTTAAGTTTAAACTAAAAATTTAAATAAATTATTCAAGGTTATATAGCCAGTATGTGTCAGAAGTGGGACTTGAACTCACCTCCTCTTTCTGGATTGAAAAACCAGCTCTCTATCCACTATATAACACTACCTCTCAATTAACAGTTAAATTTTAAAATAAAACTAAATATGTACACCTCTACAAAAAGTCAGCAGAATGCTAATAAAAGGCAATGAGCATGAACTAAAAATTACAGCATATACCTTTCAGATTAAAAATTAATGCTTTATATCAGGGGTCCGCAATGTATGGCTCTTTCTGCAGGAGCCATAAAGTCAATTTTTTTTCAGGCACTGTTACAGGAGAGCTCACTGTTATAGGAGTGCGCACTGTGAGCACTGTACGGCTCTCTCGAAATTACATTTTAAAAAAATGTGGCGCTTATGGCTCTCACAGCCAAAAAGGTTGCCGACCAATATTTTATATTCTAAAATGTCAGAATTTGCAACTGACTAGCTTTTCAACAGAAGCTCTAATCACGTGTATAACTAACATTCATCCACAAAAATCAACAATATGCAATTGAATTATATTTACAGAAGACTGCTAACACTTAAAATCTTAAGTAGACATCACAACATCAGAATGGCAAACGAGGAGCAATTGCCAAACCTTTAAACATGAGTGAGCCTGACCAAAGAAATCTTTCTCATCCACTAACATTTGTCTTTCTCTTTTGAAAAACTTAATATAAAAGATTTCTTAAAAGCTTATTTCTCCCAATCACTGAAAAAGAAATGGCCTCATTGTAAAGAAACCTTACCTAAGAATTGATCCTTGCAGTTAAAATATTTACATTAAATGACTGAAAAAGGCACCCTGCATAATTTTAATAGCAAGTGGGTGATCATTCCTTCTCCTTAACAAATAGTCTACCAAATTTTCTAAGGCTTTAATTTTCCTGAAAACACTAGGCCTCCAAAAGACTAAATATCTCTAATCCTAGGGTGAGATACCTGATATCACCAGAGGATATTAAAATAAATGTTCTATTAAAATATTATATATTATATATATATATTAAAATAAAAGAAATATATTGTGCCATTAAAGGGCTAAAAAGACAAGAGTATTCAATTTTGAGAATGCAAAGTAGGTCAGAAAGTGCTTAAAAGAGGTATTTTTAAAAGTGAGATGTAAAGATGAAGGAAAAAGTAATTTGGGGAGTTCCAGGTTAAGATGGCGGCAGAGTAAAAAGCAGCTCTTAACCTCTCCTGACCGAAACACACAAGACTCCTTAAGGGGACATAAAAACAAGTCCAGACGAACGGAGGAACCCCACAACAGGGTGCAGCGTGGAAGGTACGTGGAATCGGGACATTTCCATGCTATAAAGGGGTGAAACAGCTCTCACTAAATC
>NC_058130.1:627503525-627536211 GCF_016433145.1 Gracilinanus agilis
ATATAGAATTCTATTCTATCTAACCCTACTGAGAAAGTCAGAAGGGATAAACCAAGGGGAGTGGGGAGGTCAAAAAAAGGTAGGGGAGGAAAGGGGGGAGGGAATTCATTAGGCCTTAAAAATTAAAAAAGAGGGGAAGAATAAGGGAGGGGTGGAAAGGGAAGTAAATCAAGGGAGGGGACAAGGGGGACTGGTTTAAAACAAACCACTGGTTTAATAGGAAATAGCATAAGAAGGGTTAGAACTAGGAGAGGATACCAAAATGTTGGGGAATACACAACTGATAAATACTCTGAATGTGAATGGGATGAACTCGCCCATAAAACGGAAGCAATTAGCAGAGTGGATAAGAAACCAAAATCCTATCATGTTTCTACAAGAAACACATATGAGGTGGGTGGACATACACAGGTTTAAGGTCAATGACTGGAGCAAAATCTTTTGGCTTTCAAATGAGAAAAAGAAGGCAAGAGTGGGGATCATGATTTCTGACAAAGCCAAAGTAAAAATAGGTATGATTAAAAGAGAAAGGTAAGGTAATTATATCCTGATAAAAGGCAGTATAGACAATGAGGAAATAACAGTTCTTAACATGTATGCACCAAATGGCATAGCATCCAAATTCCTCAAGGAGAAACTGGTAGGTCTCAAGAAGGAAACAGATAATAAAACTATACTATTGGGAGATCCAAATATTCCTCTTTCAGATCTAAATAAATCAAACCAATAAATAAATAAGAAAGAGATAAGAGCAGGTGGATGAAATCCTAGAAAAATTAAATTTAATAGATATGTGGAGAAAAATAGGGACAAAAAGGAATACACCTTCTTTTCAGCTGCACATGGTACATTCACAAAGATTGACCATGTAATAGGGCATAGTGTAATTTATACTCTTGAAAAGCGAGATGAAAAACTTAGGGAAACGTCTCCTGAGTACCTCTAGATCATTTGGGGTAAAGGCCTTATATGATTTCACATGGATGATACCCTCCCCAGATTGCAGGATGGTTCTGTCAACTATTGGGAGTACAGATACAGTGGTCTCAGTGCCTGGTTCCTTCGTCGGATTTTGGGTGTCCTTAACAGATTGTGATTCTTTGCTCAGGTTAGTAGCACCTAGCTATAATCTCCAATTGGAGAATTGTATGCTCATCCAGTTCTTTCCCTTCCCTGATTTGCTTAAGGACTTAGAACAACAGCTTCATTTGTTCCAACAGTTCTAGGGAGACAGAGTCAGGTTTTGAATTAAGAGCAGAGCCAAAAAGCAGCCATAAGTGTGACAGGACTCTCTTCAGGACTATCAAAAATTGCATAATCACAAAAACTAGTGCCATAGCCTTGGGTATAAAGCATATAAACTCTGCCAGTGTCATGGCACACCATTTATAGTAGACATAGAACTAGTTCTAATATCTGGTGTATAAATTGTGGAACTTTGCGGAACCAAAAATCAATCACTCGGGGGCAGCTGGGAAGCTCAGTGGATTGAGAGCCAGGCCTAGAGACAGGAGGTCCTCGGTTCAAATCCGGCCTCAGACACTTCCCAGCTGTGTGGCCCTGGGCAAGTCACTTGACCCCCATTGTCTACCCCTACCACTCTCTTCCACCTATATAAGTCAATACACAGAAGTTAAGGGTTTAAAAAAAATTTAAAAAAAAATCAATCACTCCCTGCATAAATGACCAGAGAAGCATGGAGAAACTGGAGACTATGAATAACATCCTAGCAAAACCCATTTGGAATATCCTTTGTGTAGGTAATTAACCTAACTGTGCTTGCCAAATGTAATGAGGTAATAAAGTAGTGGATGATATGAAGCTGGTGGTAATAGTGAGTCACCAGGGGCCTGGAAGCCTGGAACTAAACTAGCAGGGGAATTGGAGCTATCAGTGATGAGCAGCCTCAGCTGTGGTGCCCAGTCAATCTCCACTGCAGCTGTAGCCTCCTTTAAGATGTTGAGTGGGCGGCACCTCCCTGCTGAAGTAACTGCCTTCCTATTAGGTGAGAGCAGAACCCAGCAGGAAGTGGGGCTCAACTTCCTGGTTGCAATGGAGGCTTAGCTTCCACTTCTCAGTAAACTCAAGTTCTTAATAATCTCTCCCCTTCTAAGACCCTTTAGCCTCAGTGATATTGAAGGACAATACAGAAACTCACAGATTTAGGCTAAGGGATTTATTTTAAACTGGGAAGGGAAAACTGAGGTAAGAGGGCTCAAGATCTTGAGAAGCTATTGCTAGGGGTGACTGGCAAGTGTTGGCAATAGACCTAGAAGGTAAAGTCAAACTGAGGGAACCAGCCCTCAGCAAGAGACACTGGCCTGATGTTATTTGATTCACCAGCTAAACAAATGAAGTTGTTGCTCTATACATGGGATGTCCCTAACTAAAAAAAAAGAAAAAAAAAAAAAAAGCTAGTAGAAATAATCAATAACTTTAGCAAAGTTGCAGGATACAAAATAAATACACATAAATCATCATCATTTCTATATATTTCCAACACATCACAGCAGCAAGAGTCAGAAAGAGAAACACCATTTAAAATCACCCTAGACAAAATAAAATACTTAGGAATCCATCTACCAAAACAAACACAGGAATTAAAGGAACACAACTACAAAACACTTTAAAAACAATTAAAACTAGATCTAAACAATTGGAAAAACATTGATTGTTCATGGGTAGGATTAGCTAACATAATAAAAATGACCATTCTACCCAAATTAATTTACCTATTTAGTGCCATACCTATCAAACTACCAAAAAACTTTTTTACTGAATTAGAAAAAACTATAACAAAGTTCATTTGGAAGAACAAAAGATCAAGAATATCAAAGGAAATAATAAAAAAAAAATGTGAAGGAAGATAGCCTAGCAGTACCAGATATCAAAACTATACTATAGGGCAGCTGGGTAGCTCAGTGGAGTGAGAGTCAGGCCTAGAGACAGGAGGTCCTAGGTTCAAACCCGGCCTCATCCACTTCCCAGCTGTGTGACCCTGGGCAAGTCACTTGACCCCCATTGCCCACCCTTACCACTCTTCCACCTATGAGACAATACACCGAAGTTAAGGGTCTTTAAAAAAAAAACAAAAAAACAAAAAAAACTATACTATAAAGCTGCGGTCATCAAAACAATATGGTACTGGCTAAGAGAAAGAAGGGAGGATCAGTGAAATAGACTTGGGGTAAGTGACATCAGCAAGACAGTGTATGATAAACCCAAAGAGTTCAACTTTGGGGACTAAAAACTCCACTACTTGACAAAAACTGTTGGGAAAATTGGAAAACAATATGGGAGAGATTAGGTTTAGATTAACATCTCACACCCTACACCAAAATAAATTCAAAATGGGAGAATGACCTGAATATAAAGAAGGAAACTATAAGTAAATTAGGTGAACACAGAATAGTATACTTGTCAGATCCATGGGAAAGAGAAAATTTTAAAACGAGGCAAGAGTTAGAAAAAATTACAAAATGTAAAATAAATAATTTTGATTATATTAAATTTAAAAGGTTTTGTACAAAAACAATGCAACTAAAATCAGAAGGGAAACAAACTGGGAAAAAATCTTTATAACAAAAAATTCTGACAAAGGTCTAATTACTCGAATATACAAGGAGCTAAATCAATTGTACAAAAAAATCAAGCCATTCCCCAATTGATTAATAGGCAAGGGATATGAATAGGCAATTTTCAGATAAAGAAATCAAAACTATCAATAAGCACATGAGAAAGTGTTCTAAATCTCTAATAATTAGAGAAATGCAAAACAACTCTGAGGTATCACCTCATACCTAGCAGATTGGCTAAAATGATAGAAGGGGAGAGTAATGAATGTTGGAGGGGATGTGGCAAAATTGGGACATTAATGCATTGCTGGTAGAGTTGTGAACTGATCCAATCATTCTGGATGGCAATTTGGAACTATGCCCAAAGAGCTCTAAAAATAATGCCTGCCCTTCAGTCTAGCCATAGCATTGCTGGGTTTGTACCCCAAAGAGATCATAGATAAAAAGACTTGAACAAAAATATTTATAGCTACGCTTTTTGTGGTGGCAAAAAATTGGAAAACGAAGGTATGCCCTTCAATTGGGGAATGGCTGAACAAATTGTGGTATATGCTAGTGATGGAATACTATTGTGCTCAAAGGAATAATAAACTGGAGGATATCCATGTGAACTGGAAAGACCTCCAAGAATTGATGCAGAGTGAAAGGAGCAGAGCCAGAAGAATATTGTACACAGAGACTGATACACTGTGGTAAAATTGAATATAATGGACATCTGTACTAGCAGCAATGCAATGACCCAGGACAATTCTGAGGGATTTATGGAAAAGAATGCTACCCACATTCAGAGGAAGAACTGCAGGAGTGGAAACACAGAAGAAAAACAACCGCTGGAACACATGGGTTGATGCAGACATGATTGGGGATGTAGACTCGAAAAGACCACACCAAAGCAACTATCAATAATATGGAAATAGGTCTTGATTTATGACACATGTTAATAAAACCAGTGGAAATGTGTGTAGGCTATTGGGGGGGGCGGGGGGGTTGAAAGGGGGAAAGGGGAAAAGTAAAAACATGTAACCATGGAAAATTTTTCTCTTAAAAAAATAAAATAAAATAAAAAGGTTTTCCACAAAATTGATGCAGCCAAAATTAGAAGAAAAGCAGGAAATTGGAAATGAATTTTTGCATCAAATTTCTCTGATAAATGCTTCATTTCTCAAATATAAAAGAAATGGAGTCAAATTCATAAAAACAAGGGCCTTTCCCCCAATTGATAAATGGTCCAAGAATATGGGGGAAAATGCTCTAAAGAACTACTGATTAGTTAAATGCAAATTAAGACAACTGAAATACTACCTGATACATATCAGATTGGCTAATATTAAAGAAAAAAAAAATGAGGGGTTGTAGGAAAGTAGGGACATATTCACTGTTAGTAAAGTTGTGAACTGATCCAACCATTGTGTAAAATAATTTGGAATTATATCCAAAGGGATTATAAAGCTGTGCATACCCTTTGACTCAGCAAAACCACTAGGTCTATAATCGAAATTGATCAGAGGAAAAGTAAAAGGAACTACATTTACAAAAATATTTGTAGCAGCTCTTCTTGTGATGGCAAAGAATTAGAAATTGAGAGGGATGCTCATCACTTGGGGAATGTGATTATACCTATTATACTAAAAGAAATGATGAGTAGGATGGTTTCAGAAAAACGTGGGAAGAGCTATAAGAATTTATTGCAAAGCAAAGTGCACAGAACCAAGAGAGACCATTGTACACAGCAACACCAATATTGTAACAATGATCAGCTATGAAAGACTTAGCTACTCTGATCAATATGATGATTCAAAATAATCCCAAAGGACTCATGATGAAAAATACTATCCACCTTCAGAGAGAGAACTGATAAATTCTTCTTTTTTTTTTTAAACCCTTGTACTTCGGTGTATTGTCTCATAGGTGGAAGATTGGTAAGGGTGGGCAATGGGGGTCAAGTGACTTGCCCAGGGTCACACAGCTGGGAAGTGGCTGAGGCCGAGTTTCTGATAAATTCTTGAGTACAAATTAAAGTATGTTTTAATTAAAAAAAAAATGTTTTTTTGCTTTTTTTGCAACATGACTAATATGTAAATATATTTTGCATTATATCACATGTAAAACTGATATCAGATTGCTTGCCTTCTCATCGGATGAGGGGCTACAGGGATAGAATTTTGGAACTAAAAGGTTTTTTTTTCTTTTAAAGTTTAATAAATTAAAAGTAAACAGAAAGGGGGAAAATGTGGGGCATGAACTGAACAAAAATCTTCATATATAGAAATAGAGCACAATAGAGAAGTTTATTTCCACTGTTGTGGATATCATACATAAAGCTTTTTTAATTCAGCTACAATTTCATCTCTCTTCTCTCTTTCACCACTAAACCTTGGAAAAGCTATTTAAATCTAAATCTCCCATTTCATCAATACCCACTCTTTCCTCAACATCTTGCAATCTCATTTCCACCTCCACCATTCTAATGCCTATCAAAAGTCAAGACCTGTTTTAATGGCCACCTATTTAATCAATAAAATGACCTTTTTTATTCCTCACTCTGCTTGAACTTTGAAGCTTCTGAGTGATAACTGCTTCCTAAGTACTTTCTCTTCCCGTTGGTTTCAGAAACATCTATTTGTCTAGGATTTCCTTCTTCTTTATGGAACCCTCATTGTCTTCCTGATTTTATTAATACAAGAGTTTTTTGAGGTACTGTCCTTGGTCCTCTTTTTTGGCTGCTGTAACAACCTCATTTGGCATTCTCATTTTTATACCACTGGTATGTTCCTCTCTTCTAGGGAAGAGATCTAGCTATAACTTCAACTGCTTACTGGAACTTTTTCTATTTCCAGGTATCTATCTCTCCTAGTACCTTATAATAAATACAAATAAAAGTATTATTAACTTTCCTATAATGTGCTCCTCCCAAGGTCACTGTTACAGTACTACATTCAACTGTTCTCCCATACTCATAACCTCTATTTATTTTTCACTCTTCTGTATCCCTCACTAGTGGTGTCCATTAAGTTTCAAATTCAATCAATGGAACTATCCATTTCTCCTTTCCATATTTAAACCAAGTTCTCATTATTATCATTGGCTCAGACTACTCTTAACAGTCAGTCACCTAAAAGGTCTTTCCAATTCTATACTCAATCCTGCCAATCTTTTCGTCAAGCTGTTTCCAAGACAGCCTTTGATGGTACCTACACACACACATGCATGAATATATGTATATATGTATAGACATCTATACATATACACATACACACACACATACACACCCCTCCATATGGTCATGGCACCTCTCTGCTCAAAAATCTTCAGCAACACTCTACTGCCTAATAATTATTTTTTATGGTACTTTCTAATCTGGTACTCTTATCTTTCCAGGCATATTTCTCCCTTACATGCTTTCCCAGATTTAGTCAAATTCAACTTTTGTTTCCTGAATATATTCCCCTGATTCTGTGACCTTGCCTGCATTGTTTTCCTAGGTCTCAAACCTTCTCCCTCTCCAACTATACCTGTTGAAATTTTACCCATCCTTTAAAGTCCAAATTAAATTTCGCAACCTGGTTTACAGATACTTTACCTGCAATTCCTTAACTTGTTTTTTTAAAAATATGCTAACTGCATTTCAATATAATTGGCTTCTTCTGTATTCAAATCAAAAAGCATTTATTAAGCACCTATTATGTGTCCTTAGGCACTGTATTAATTGCTGAGTATAAAAAAGGCAAAACAAAACAACAAAAAAGTTATTGCTCTCAAACACTTTAAGGGGAGATAGCATGCAATAATTACATGCAAACAGGTTCAGAAAATAGCATAAATTGGAGATAATCACAGAGAAAGAATTGGAATGAAGGACAGAATCAGGAAAGGTTTCTTGAGGAAGGTAGGATTTTAGCTGGAATCTAAAGGAAGCCAGAGAAGCAGGAAAAAAGAGAGGAGGGAAGGAGAGAATTCCAAGAATGGGGGACAGCCAATGAAAATGCAAGAATTAGAAGATGGGGTATCCTGTGTGGAAAATAACCAGGAGGACAGTATCACTAAATTGCAAAATACCTAAGGGAGGGGAGGCAAGGAATAAGAAGCAAGGAAAGACAGGAAGAAGCTAGGCCATAAAGGCCTTTTAATGCTAACTAGAGGATTTATATTTGATCCTTTAAAAGGGAGCCGCTGGAATTTACTAAATAAGAGAATGACATGATTAAACCTGTGCTTTAGAAGACCAATTTTGTAACCGAGTAGAAAATCACAGAAATAAAAGAAAGACAAGACAGGGAACTAAGCAGCAGGTTAATGGGGTCATAAAGACCTGCACCAGAGTGGTGGCAATGTCAAAGGAGAAAGGATCATATAAGACTACAAAATGTAGAATCAAGGGATTTGGCACTGATTGTATTTGGGAGGGATGAGAGTAAAGAATTGAGAATACCACCTTATTTGCAGGCCTCTGTAACTCAGGTTAGTAGGACCCTTGATTGTAGTAAAGAAGTTAAGATAAGGCAGTTCAGTTTTAGACATGCTGAATTGAAGACATTTATAGGACATCCAGTTCAAGATGTCAAGCAGATGGAGATGTGAAAATGGTGGTTAGGATAGAGGTCACAGCTGGATAAACAGATCTGAGAATCATCTGTAGAAATGATAATTAAATTCGTGGGAGCTGATTAAATCATTAAGCCAAATGGAACAGAGGGAAAAGGAAAGTTATTTTATGCATTTTTAAATCTTATACACTGAGGTTTCCATAGGCTTCACCAGACTGCCTACTTAACTTGTTATCTGACACACACAAAAAGTTATGAACTTCTGGCCTGGGTGAATCTTGATTCCTACCTCCCCAATCTAATGCGGAACTTTGTTTAATAACATTAGAGAATTTATGTAATAGCATATGTTGTAGTTCTCTTTATCTTTGTTTTGTCTTATATCTCTTCTAGGCTTGGGCAATATGGCATAGTGAAAATAAGATTGCATTTGGCTAACCTGGTTTTAAATCCTAATTCCACTACTTACTGTGTGACCCTGAGGAAATGATGTAATTTCTCTTAGCCTCAATAGGCTCAAATGAGGGGACTGAACTGATCATGTTCCAAAGTCCCCTTGTCAGCTCTAGATTCTATGATTAATTTAACTGTTAGCACTTTTTATGTCTGATCTTTGTCCTTGATTAAGGAATTGACAAACTATTAGAAGAACTGAGTCACATCTATGCTGGCATTAATTACCACTATAAATCAAACAGTACAAAAAATATACAGGTAAATTGAAGAATGCCTTGCAATGTTCCCCCTGTAGAGGTAAATACAAGGAATTGACAAAGTTGGTTTTAAAATGCACCAAATGATAACAGGAAACAATTTCATGGAACACCTAGTCATATCACTTTATTGAGTCCACATCTTCTCAACTCTACCTTTCTAATATCTATTATATATGCCTCCTCCTCTCCTTTAATACTGCAGACCTGTATCGTTTCATCCCTGGATTATTGCAAAAGCCTTTTGTGGGTCTCTCTGTCTCCACTCTCCTCCCATTTCTGTCTAACCTCCACTCAGCTATCAAATTGAACTGCCAGAAACAGAAGTCCAACCATATCTTCCACTAATTCAATAAACTCCAGTGACTCCCTTTCACCTCTGTGATCAAATATGAAATTCTATTTGACATTCTAAGCCCCTTACAATCTGGTCTTTTCCTATCTTTTGAACCTTCTTACTTTACCCACCTCCCCATCCCAATGCAAAGACCAAAAGTGCATCAAATATTCAATCATTTTTAGAGTGATAATCACTGGTGAAATACAGTAGACATCAACCTCACTTCCAATGTACTATGTAAGAACAATGGTACTAAAGAAGGTGACAAAATGCACAAGAAATTTTTAACAAAGGCTATATTAAATCTTAATTTTTAAGCTAAATAGGGATGAATTTTCAAGATATCTCAAGAGTATCAGGCTTCTATAGATAGCACTTTCTACACCCCGAACCCCAATAAGTGACTCAAAACAGGCCTATGTGACTACTTTCTTATTTCAATAAAATCTTTCTGAGAACATTATGTGAATAATCAACAATATTCATTATTAAAGGGAAACTGCACAGATGAAATCGGATATATCTTGAAAGTAACATTATTCAATAAAAGGCATAAACACAATATTCCACCATATTACTTATTTTTAAAAAGCAATTGACCCAATAGAACAAAATGCATCTTTTAAAATCTTACCTCAAGGAATCTCATATTTTACATTAAAATTATATCAAACTCTATGACAGATGTGATCAAAGAAATAACTTTGCTTAATGATCTGAGTATTGACATAAAATAAAATATAAAACATATATATTTTCTCCAAAGGTGTGTTCACAAGTATCCTAGAAGATATCCTAAGAAAAACTAAAAAATTGATGCTGATTGATGTTGGCATTTGCCAAATATTCCTACCTGAAAATGGCACCATGCTATACTATTATAGAATCTCACAGTTCATAGGACAATGGAGATGATCCAGGCCAATATATACTTACACAAAATATATTCTTACAACAAACTTAAATTATAGGTAACCAGACTTTGCTTGAAGAGCTCTAGTGAGAAAGAAACTCTTTACTTCTCCCAAGGTACTTCTACTTTTGGATAGCTGTGACTTTTTACAAGTTTCTCCTTATAAAAGGTTGAAATCTACATCTCTGCAATTTCCACCCATTATTTTGAATGCTGATCTCTGGACAGTCAAACAAGTGAAATCTCTCTGTTTAAGAGAAGAGGCAATATTTGTGTCTAATTGGAAGCCCAGAAAATTACTGAAGTTTCTCAGTAAAACCCATAACAATACCAAACAAATTGAAAGCAGAATGGATGAAAAATGCTTGTTCACAATAACACGTGATTACACAGGCATTTTGTTTGTTTTTGTTTTTTTGGTCAATACATTGATCTTAAACAAGCATTATTAGGCAATGGATTGGGCTGAGAGGAAACTGCATAAGTACCACAAAAACCAACATTATCCAACAACATTACATAGACGTAAATCATGGAATATCAGTCAGAAAAGAGTAAAAATCACAAGTAAGCCAAAAGGCCAATATGGGTGCAAATAGTCTGTAGAATACTACCAATGATGACTTGTCATGTAACTTTTTAAAGCTGTTTTTTGAGAAGCACATGACTGGGAAAGAAAAGCAGATTGGTCATGATCCAAGAAAATCAGAAATGGACTGCTTAAGTGTTATAATTATTATATTAAAATGTTTAAAGTCCGAGTGAACTGGGTGAATTGCAAAATGAGGATTTATAGAAAAGAATTACAAATGTGAAAAAATATACAAAAACTGCTATCGGTACATGGTAGATTCTCAGTGTTTATTGTTGTTGAGTTCAAATGCATGGATGAAATCACGGATCCATTTAGCAAGAAAATTTCTAGGAAAAATATCCCTGACTCCAGAACCTTTTGGAACAACTAATCAGAATTATAGCACAAGCTATTATAATCTCCCAATTCTGAGGAAACCCTACAATTCTCATACAATCCTCATCAAAGTTAATATATCCCACTTTAGTTGACATTATGACCAAAACTTCTTAGACAGGTTTTAAAGGAAAGATAAAGGCTGAATGTTTGTTCACTGTTGTAAGATTACAGACACAGACAGAATAATCATTTAATAAATGCTTTTCCATTCCATTCCATACTCTCATCCAAGTCACAAGGAATTGCTTCACTGTACTATATGGTAACAAACAGAATCTAACAATAGTAGTAAATATCTTCCTAAACCACCACTTAATTTTAACAGGAGAAACATTCTGTCTTCATCTCTGAATATGATATTTAGGCAGCTGGCAATAGAAAATTTTCAGCAGAGAATCTCTATCTTTAGATCTCTCACTGTTGAGTCACTGAAGTTTCAGCCTGCTATCTTCCAGGACACACACAAAAAGCAACGGAATGATTTTTAAGCCCCTCTACTTTTTAGTTGTACAATTATTAAAGTGAGTTTACTCATTTTAAGAATCAGAGTTCATTTTACATAGAATATCTAAATACTGAGATAGTAAAGTCATTGTACAACTATAAAGTGAAATTACTAAGAGTTCTCCTAAGTCATAGTTCCAATTCAAACAAACTGATTACTTTCAGCATGCCTCAAGCCCTTACTATGTCAAAGTTCCTTCGTGGTTTAATAAAAACAGGTTATTTGTTGCATAAAGTAGGAACTGGGTATCTTTTAAATTCAGAGGTAGTTAAGTGGCATAACAGAGAGAGCACTAGACTTATAATCAGGAAGACATGAGATCAATATCTGCTTCTGTCACAAGCTATATGGCCTCTAAGTATGTCACAACTTCTCTAAGGCTCAATTTCCTCATCTGTAAAAAGTTGGGAATAATAGCACCTATCTCACCAAGGGTTGTTACAATGTATGTGAAGTACTCTATAAATCTTAAACCATTGTATAAATATTTGTTTTCTTCAGAAATGTAAAGGGATATCACATAAGACAGCTGAAATTTGCTTTATGGTCCTACAGAGCATAACTAGATCAGTGAGTGAAATCTGCAAAGAGGCATATTTAAGATTATGAACATGGCTCAAATCTTTAAAGCCAAAAGTGCCCTCAGAAGTTGTTTAGTTCCAACCACTCACTCTGCACTGAGGAAAAGTGACTTTTTTGATGGTACAGCTGGAAATGGAACACTTTACATACAAAAAAACAAACGAACAAACAAAAAAAACACTTCCTCAAAATTACAGCTATACAAAAGGTGAGTCAAAAATGGTTCTGTTAATTAAATGATGGGTTTGCATGTTCACCCACTCACCATGTTTCCTTTACTGTTACCATTCAGAATATAACAGAAAAGAGCCCTAGAGAGTCAGAGCATTTGAATTCAAGTTCTGGCTCTCCTACTTACTACTGGGTCCCCAGGACTTCTCAGAACTTTTGTCTCCTTAGTTGTAAGGAGAATAATTAATACTTTTAACTCACAGAGTTGGCTAAAGGGGTTAATTTTGTAAAACTCAAGTGTTATATGAATGTGAATTTGCATTATCACTTTCCATAGCACATAGCCAAATCAGATGAAGAGGAAAGTAATTAATTCAGTAAAAAGGAAATATTTCCTATTTCAGAAAACCTGATTTTTTTAGCCTTGGTTTGATACCAGTTCCAAAGTTCTGCTTATGCTTCTAATTCTGATAGCTAACTGGCTATCAGAAGGCAGTTTTTGCCCTGCTGTTCCCCAACCACTGGAGCCTCTTCCTCATCCTTAATTTCTAACCTACTCCCTATTGTTTTCATAATTCAGGAAACTCAAGGCTCAGAAGAATCTGAGCAAATCTAATACTCTTTTAGCAGTAAATTAAATATGTTCTTATAGGCTGTGCTGTGAATGTAATCACTATTTTTGTAATCATTATTTTAAAAAAAGTCTTCCAAGTTCTCTCAATTATGAGGTGACAATTTAATACCTCTAAGGCATAAGAAAACACTACTATAACCATTAAGAATTTGAACCTTCATACAACTTTATTTATATTCTTAAGATGTTGAAATAGTTTGGGTTTTTTTATGCAAACATGAAAAACTATTTCCTCATAGTAATTTTGATGAATTGAGATTAGGGAGATTTTCTTCCATAATTTTTAGAAAGGAACAAAATATTTATAACTAGAGATTTTTGTCCTTATGTTCCTATAGCTACTGAAATCTTATTACTTATTAATATTAATGATGTATTGTAGTAAATTCTGCAGCTTCCAATAGTCAAAAAATTGGCTTAACTCAAGACTGTCTATCTTCATGGATTTCTTATGACAATTGTGAGAAATGTGTATGTATACATATATCTGCATCATTACTATAAGGGATGGTACATAATACAAAACTGAAACAACGGTTATCCTAGTTCTTCTAATTGATGATTTCCTATATTCAATGAAAAGATCCAAAACAGTACTAAAAAGTAATATAAACTTATTTTTCAACTCATTAAAATAGTCTTGACTTGGGCCCTTCCACATATCTTATTTTTTAAAGTATTTTTTGATGTGAGTACTCAAAGCTAGGACATTTGAGTTAAAAATTATTTTTTTAAATTATATTAAAATAACAATACAAATGCAAAATATTATTTTAAATTAAACATTCCAATAAAGTCATTGTTCAAAGTTTTAATTTTTCTAGTTTAAATAAAAGATTCAAGGACAGGAAAGGGTAACTACTTAAAACAAAGATCTTGATCATTTGTCAGGAATATTTTAAGGGAAATGAATTCATACCTCCTGTAAAGCTTAGATTAGATGAATGCTGAGGTTTCCTTCTATCTCTGGCATTATGAATCCAGTCTTCCCCATCTCTTCTTGGCTATCCTGTTCCTTATCAAAGTTACTGCTTAGGATGCCTCTCAAAGCCCTTTAAGTCCTTCCAGTCTCCTCTGGGCTAGAAAACCCATCTTGCTCTGAGTTAAATAAAAGTAAAAGAGAGCATGTGGGGAGAAGGAAGTGCCTTTTTGTTCCAGTCTGTGGGTGGTGGAAATCTCATTTCTAAGTTAAGTAGGATATTACAGTACTCATTCATAGTTTCTAAACATTAGTTCAAGTCTGATATAGACATGTTAGTGCTCAAGACTATTTGAACACAAGTAAAAAGCACAAAAAGTTGATATACTAGGTAAAAAATACCGTACTAATTAAACTATGCCTTTTATTACAAAGACTCATTTTGATTTTTTTCAATGACAAAGATTATCATGGGGGAAAATATTTCAAGTATAAATTTTTAGAAAATTATAGAACTTTCTAAAAATACAAAAGATAAGCAAATAATAAGTTACAAGCATCTATAGAGTTAGAAATCTTTCAAAAATGGGGAAGAAAGTTTGTTGATTCCTCTTTGGACTTTTGTGAAGAAGTAGCAGACAACAAAGACCATACAAAGACACTAGCTACACCATTCAGCTTCCCACTCCATCCTCACTCCTCTTAAACATTTTTACCACAAAATAGAGTAGTGAAAAAGGACTGGCTTTGAGAGAACCTGGTATTCCCACATTCTCCACCCTCCCTATTTAATACCTGCAAGAGTTTGAGCAAATCACTGTAAACCTTCTAAGCTTCAGTAAAATGATACTGAATTAGAGGACTTTTAAGGTCCCTTCTCTCCCCCAAAATGTCTGGTTCTGGAATCTTGTGGGCATGCCATCTCTTTTTAAAAAACAAATACCTGTACTGAAGTCCAGTCCAAACACTCAGGCAAACTTATTGGATGCCTTTAGGCAGAGCCAAGATGGATGAGGTAGAAGATCCTTACAAGAGAGTGTGAGATTTCTAACCTTTCTAACAAACAATCCCTAAACTCAGTCTCCTTTCTTCTTATACACCATCCCATTCCTGCTCCCCATGCTAAAGGAGATAATGGATTTAAAAGGCCAGTTCCTAAAAACAAACAAACAAAAAATCTTGTTGGTAAAAGTAAGTCAAGTACTTCACAAAGGATTTCTCTTTTGCTTAGTTCATAATAAGCTGAAAATAATATCTACAGTAAGATATTTTAAAAATTACTATCTTTAGGGGTGGCTAAGTGACTCAGTGGATTGAGAGCCAACCCAGAGATGGGAAGTCCTGGGTTCAAATCTGACCTCAGATCCTTCCTGGCTGTGTGGCCTCAAACAAGTCACTTAACCCCTGTTGTCTAGCCCTTACTGCTATACAGTATTATTGTTTCTTATACATAAGGTAAAATTTTTTTTTAAAAAAAGAAAAAAGTCATCTGATTTTTGGAGAATCATAGATAATACTCAGGGATCTAGAGGTTATCAAATCTACCAAATAATGTTTCAACTATTTTAGCTAGTAATTAATTATTCTGTTTTGAAACAGGAAGAAAGAGCAACAAAGAAAGGGACATGACTACCACCAACAATTATTATATCCCCTCAACATCTTTCTACACATAAAATGGCAAGACCTACATTAACATTCTAGACTTCACAGTAGATAAAGCAAGAGGTCCAGAGTCAGGAAGACCAGGGTTCAAATCCAGCTCAGATATTTACCAGCTGTATGATTCTGAGCAAGTCACTTACCTTTGTTATGTTTCAGTTTTCTCAACCTTAAAAAGGGGGTAATAATAGTATACCTACCTCACAGGGTAGTAGTAAATATCAAATGAGATATTTGTAAAGTGCTTAGCTCAGTATCTGGTGCATATTAGGCACTATATAAATACTTATTCTTTTTCCTTTCCTTTTCCTAAGCCTCACTGTGGCCTGGTATTAACCAAGGGTTCTTCCTAGGTAATGCATGAAAGGAGAGAGAATAGCTCTAAAAAGTCCTACCATGCTTCAAGTAGAGTTTCTCTTTCTGTGGTCTAAAGACCAGCTAAGTCAAGTACAGAGAGATAGTGATAACTTTTTCAACCATAGTAACTCTCTCTCCACAACCATCTACTAAAATGTAGAGGAACTGCTTACTGTGTCAGTTGAAAGAATAATCCTAATAATGAAATAACATCTTTCTAAAGTAATTAATATGAAAAAAGTACATCATTCTTAAAATAAAAACTTGACTGATTCCCACTCTAATGAGGTCCAACCAGTGTGGACAAGTGATTTACACAAATAGTGTTTCAGGAATGAAGCAACTTGGGTTTCTATACTTTCTGTAGATAGCAGAAGGAATTCCAGGAAATGTATATTTCTAAATGTACAAATCAAATAGGAAGAAGAGAAGTACACCTGGAGAAGATTACTTCAAGGTGTAACAATTCTCAATCTTTCTGCTTACTATCCAGAGGCAATGTGGCAAAATGGATTGAGGGCCTATCTTTTTGCTAAGACTTGGGTTTGGATTTTCCTTCATGCCTCTTAAATATTGGTTGTATGACTTCACTTAAGTTCTCAGTGCTGTAGGCAACTCTCTAAGACAAAGCTGCAAAAAAAAAAAAAAAAAAAAAAAAGTGCCCAACACTCTTGGTAAGGGAAAGTTTTCTCATGCAGGAGTTCCCTACACAAATAAAATGACCAATCTATTTCCTATTCCACATTTCACTAAAGAAAGGTCTTTTACTTACTACTTCTCTGGGCCCATCACACATCAATAAAGATTCTAATCAAGAGCAATGCCATGAAATTCAAATTGCTAAAAAGAAAAATGGTTAAGATTTTAAAGATTACAAGCCCCTAGGGAAAGGAAGAGCAGGAGCAGGAAGAAGATTTTTTCATTAAAATCAACAAGTTTCCAAAGAAATGTACAGTATTCCTCCTTTCAAAATTAGTCAATTACACTAGAATTACTGTGATGTTTATAAAAAAACTATAAGCTTGGTAACTTTGAATGTTTATTTCAGTTACATTAAAAGATAGCTATATTTTGCATAAACTCTGTGTTTTGGAATTCCATAACTAGAAGATACTAAATTTACAGATCAGGAAACTGAGGCACAGAGGATACTGGAAAAAAAAGTTGCACAGCTATGATTGGAATTTATGTTTAACTTCCAATCTAGTGCTCTTTATGCTAGCTTTATCTGTATTACTACCTATGTGGATAAAAGAATTAGCTATAGAAACAATGTGTATAAGTAAAAATCAGATTTTATAGAAAATAGAGAACTGCCTTCCTATAGGGCAGTACATGCCTATCTGATAATTTGTAGGACCTGTATATTATTTTAAGCAAACAAAAATTTCACAGCAATCAAGGGTTATTTCCTTTGGATAGCTCCCCAAGTTTTTTGAACTTCAAAAATGGTATTAAAATGTTATGAAAGTAAAGTAAAATCATTCTGTGTTTTTTCAAATTTTGTTTACACAAAAATGGACAAAGAATTGACCTGCTTGGAAAACTGTCTTCAAATCCTTTCTCTGGCACATTAGATGACTGAAGCAAGTCTTTGCCCATGAAAGCTGTCTAAGGGGCAAAGAAAGTGTTCACTAAAATCTCACTGATGAAATTACAAGTCCAGTCCTAAATACATATCCCAAATTTTGTTTTAAACAAATGCTTCCCTTCAGTACTCTTAAATGTCAAAATATAGGCAAGAGATATAAGAATGTAAAAAAGATGAAATCATATACCTGAATCTAAAATACATATACACATACATCCATATATAAGCATGGAATTAATTCCTATCAATAAATGCTATTTGCCAAATAACTCCAGGAAAAATATTACACAACAGATATTTTAATTTCTACCTCAGTATCTACATATCAAATATGTATTTAACACAATTTTTTGTTGTTGTTATAAGTGCTGGTTTGTAACAGCATTTTACATGGTTATCCCACTAGATCCTCACAGCCTCATTTAGGAGTAACTGCAAATATCTCTAATCTATCCTTTAATTGTATGTACCTAGTAAATAATAATAACTAGGTACATCCAAGACACAGCGTAAATGTATGTTGTCTCCTCCATTAGTATGTGAGTTCCAAAGAGCAGGCACTGTTTTTGCCTTCTTTTGTATCCCCAGAGCTAGGCACATAGAAAAGCACTTTAAAAAAAAAAAAAAAAAAAAAAAAGGAATGTTGACTCGAAAAGTGGTAGTTATCCCCATCTAACAGGTGAGGAAATTTAGGCTTGTAGAGCTTAATGACTTGCCTAAGGTCAGTTAGCTAGTAAAATCTGATCCCAAACCTGGGTCTTCCAGACCCCATGTCCCCAACAGTCAACAAGTCTTTCTTAAGCACACTTAGCAGGATTGGTCTCATAGTAATGCTTCTAGTGGTATCACTTCTACTTAGGACTCCTTATACAAATTGTCCCAAAAATCTGGGGGCAGTTCTAAGCTTTAATACTTAAAGATTTTTGGCCCACTTTGGATATTTGCCTTTAATACGTCCACTGTCAGAGAAAATAATTTCGAGCCCTCTTTTAGGGTACCAGTACCCTCGGGACTCCGTTGGGTGTCTGGGGGAAAATACTTACCGAAAACACTGCATTCTGAAGTCCAAAAGGTATCGGGGTCAGTCGGGCCAGGGCCACCACTTTGAGACCGCTTCCCCCCTCCACCACTCGGACGACAGCGCTCAGTTTCTCGCTGCCCTCGATCTTGGAGGCCACCCAGTGGGCCAGCAGCTTCTTGCAGACCACGTGTGCGATGAAGGTGCCGATGAGGACCCCCACCACCATGAGCCCCATGCCGAGCACAAAGCCATACAAGTAGCCTGCGGCCACGTTCAGCACTATGTAGCCCCAGCCACAGGGGAAGGAGACCACAATGAAACCCACCATGAAGAGGAGCACGCCCAGCAAGCTGTCCAAGCTCTCGACCCACAGGAGGAGATGCTGCAGGTAGTGGCGGACCAGGGCCAGAGAGGAGAAGCACAGGGCGGCCAGGGCGCACACCAGCAGGAAGCTTTTGCACCAACAGGTGCCCAGGAGGCAGCAGTAGCGCCAGGTCCTCACCTCGGCGGTAGCAGAGGCAGCGGCGGCGGGTCCGCCGCTGCTGCCGCTGGTACTGTTCCCGGGATAGGAGCTGCCCGCAGCGGGCAACTCCAAGTCCGACTGCAAACTGTTGCGCTCCTGGTAGGGGCTGAGCAATGAGCCCGCGGCCCCAGAGCTCTCGCAGCCTCCGCTGCCGCCCCCCCGAGGGAGCCGGTCCGCAGGGTCGCCGCCTCCTCCTGCCCGCGGCGAGCCCCAGCGAGTCAGCAGCTCCTGCCGCCGGCTCTGCAAAGCCGCGTACTTGAGGAGCTTGGGGAGCAACTGGAGCATGCTCCCAGCGGAGCTCCACATGCCACGGCCGGCGGCCGCTGCTCCACCCCCACTCCCCAACCTGCACCCCCGAGAAATCCCGGCCTCTCAGCCCGCCAGCCCCTCCGCGATTCCAGGAGCCGTGAGGCAGAGGTGGCCGCTGCAGCGGCTCATGGTCCCCTCCTTCCGCGCCCCGCGCCTGGACTCTCACCCCAAGGCCACCTCTTAAAAAGAGAACCTAAAAACAACGAAGGGCCAGACCCCACCGCCGCCACCGCGGCGTCAACCCAACCCAGCGGGGAAACGAGGCAAAGTCCCGCCGCACCCCCCCGCCCCCGACCGGGGCTAGCCCGACCCCCCTTGGGGCGGGCGAAGAAAAAAGGGACGGGGCCCCGCCAGGCCCCGCCCCGACCTCGTGACGTCTGCGCGCCGCCGACCCAAATGAACCCGAGGGGTCGGAGGAGAGAGATGGACAGGAAGAGGTGGACCTGCTAGGGAGCAGCTCTGGAGGATTCGAGAGAGGGAGTGATGGCAAGGGAGGGGCCCCGTCGGAGGAATCACGAGCGACGGCACCCACCCACACCCACTCCCCGCCTCGGGGGAGCGAGAGGGAAGCCTCAGTGATTGGGTGGGAAGAGGTGAAGGGGTAAACGGGGAAAGCCGGTCGCGCGCGCGCACCCTCCAGCACAACGCTTCGCTGCGGTGCTCTGCGCTGCGCGTGCGCGCGACTTGAGTTGGAACGAGCTGAGTGCGGGCCAGGGGAGTGGGCGCTGAGTCTCTGGCTTTTACTCTGAAACCTTGTAGTGCTGGGTTTGTCACTGGATGGCTACGCACTCAGTCGGGGAACAAGGGGGTGTCCCGTGGTCCCCGGACCAGGGGGCTTTGCGCGCTGTAGAACCGTTAACCTAAAAGTTTATGAGGGGGTGGGACGGGGGCGGGACGCCTGGGCTAAGCGGTGCCACCTCACCTCTGCTGATCTGTAAATGGCTTTAGGATTTTGAGCTGAGGTGGCTGCCCTGGAGAGGTCGCTATCTCTGCCTGAGGACCGCCTGAGCTTTTTCCTTTCTGGGGAGATTGGGAGGAATGTTAAGTTTATGCAGCTGCCCCGGGCCGTGGTATTACCCTAGGACTTTCCATTTTACATAAACAAACACATAATGGGCAACCTCTCAGTCCCAGGTGTTAATTATCTAGTTTGTTGATTTCCCTGGTTTCTGGTTCTCCTGCTCTAGCTTGCCACTTCTTAAATAGCGTAATTACTTGTGGGCACCAGGGCTAGGTTTGGTGGGTGGGAACAAGGTGGTGGCAGTTCAGGGAAAGGAAATACATCGGTTTTTACAAATGTTACTTGTTTTATTCAACTAAGGGCATAACTTTTCCTGAAATAAAATATTTGGAAATTGTGATGTAGGGGAGGCACGGTAGTTTAATGGGAATAAGTGGAAGGGAATAAGTTTTATTAAGCACCCACTATGTGCAAGGCACTGTGCTAAACTTTATAGGTATCTCACTACTCACAACTACCCTAGTAGGTAGGTGCTGTTATCCCTACTTTACAATACAGGAAACTGAGGCACTCAAAGGTTTAAGTGACTTGCAAGGACCAGTCTTCCTGATCCCAGCCTTAGCTGCCTCCAGTAGAAGAATCATTGGCTAGCAATGGGGACTCCAGGGAATTTGATGAAAGGCCCCTTAGCTTCAGTATTAAAGTAATGGACAATTTTTGGGACGTAAGGCATATATTTACAGATACAGCTAATGTAGGTTTTTTTTTTTTTTTTTTTTTTTTTGCTCAATTGTAGTTTTAAGGATGGGTGATTTTTAAGAAAGGGAAAGCCATTCAGAAGTGGCAGATGAAAAAATCCATAAAAATTTAAAAAGAAAATGAACTAGGATCTGCATAATTTGAATGTACTTTTGAAATCATCTAGTCCAACATCTATTGAGAACTCTGTATACAACATCCCATTAACAGTTCATCCACTTTTGATTTGAAGATTTATGGAGTCAGGGAACTCATTTTTTTGAGACTGCTCATTTCCACTTCTTAACAATACCCCTGTTAAGTTTCTTTTCCATGAAGCCAAAATCAGTCTCTTTGTGACCTCCACTCATTCTTCTTAATTGCCCTCTGGGATTGAATCTTTGCTGTGACATCCTGGGCCTCAGGTTTTTATTTTATTTTTGTTTTTAATCTGTAAAATGGAGATAATACTACTTCTAACCTCAGAGTGTTGTTGTTGGGAAAAGTGCTATGTAAATGTAAGTTAGGAAGTTCTATTTAGAGAAATTCCATGGTGAATTTATATATTTTGTAAATGTGTTTCTAGCTAGGACTTATGTAAGCTTTAATGTTTGCAAAATACATATATTTACCCATTTGATCCTCACAACAGCCTTATGAGGTAGGCACTCTTATTATTATTATTCCCATTTTACAGATAAGGAAACTGAAGTACACAGGTTAAGTGACTTCCCCAATCACATAGAATGTATGTGAGGCAGCATTTGAACTGGATCATCTAAGTTTATTTCGACTCCTAAGTCCTTAAAGAATACATATGATTTTGGTGAGAGTTAATGGTGGAAGCAAATATTAAAGATTATTAAGAAAATGGACTTAGGGATTCATTTTGGAAGTTCTGTCCCACATTTTCCCCCTAATATCTTATAAAATGCCTTCCCCATCCTCAGTTTCTTAACTATATATGCTATAGGTATATTCTTTGGGCTTGGTATAGGAATGAAAATCAACATCTTGCTCTTGTTTCTCGGAGCTTTAAACTTTCTAAGGAAAGATAATTTATAAAACAAATAGAAGCTCTTTCAAATATTGGGCTCTGAAAAGTTAATTCTACCAGCCTACAATCCAATTAGCATGGTTGGGGAGAAGGGAGAAGTCTGTGTAAATTAGGAATTACAAAAGAATAGTGATTGCCTTCCTTTGATCATTGTCAGTAAATAGCAGGTTTTTAAGCATCCCCTTTCCTTGCAAGTAAATCGTACAAGTAGAAAGACTGTATTTCAGAAGCAAGTGATTTGTATTTACAGGTAGTTATTGAAGTTGGAATTAATATACCTATTGACTTTTTGTAAAATTGTTAACCAAGTTTTATCTCTCCATTGTATTCAAATGATGCCTGTTCAGTTTAACCATTCATTCAACAAGCAGATCTATTAAGATCTTAACATATATAATAAACTTTGCTTGGCTCTATGTAGTGTTCAGAGTTTAGTGGGAAGACCTTATCCCACTCTTATTAGGAATCAAAGACCTGTGTTCTTATCCAGCCTTGATCTCTTACAACTGTAACCTCAGTCCCAAAGACCCTTGATTATGGACTTTCTCCTCTTTGGTAGGAGATGAATGCTGTTTCTTAATCTGGGAAAAACACAGAACTACTAAAGTAGTCAGAAAAACCAAGTCTTTATTCAGGAAAGAGATAGTGTGCAATATTCAACCACCACACAGAGTCAAGCACCTAAAACCACACAGAACCAAAGGCCCTGGCACTCTGGCAATAGTATCTCTGAGAGGAACAATAGAATTTGGGGAACTAAGGACTGGGGACTATGATTGATTGACATTACCATGAAACTAGAAACCCAATATAGGATTATCAGGGAGAGGCTGATGCTTTACAATGGATACAAAGGCTCTGATACAAAAAGAGAAACTACCTGGGACAAAAGGGTACTTAGCATTGATTTAGATCTACTAGTACCATCCTACTTAAGATCTACTAGTTCCACCCTATTAGGACCTTTAATGGCTAAATCAGAAACTTCCCTGGGGGTGAATTCTAAAAGGAACTGGGGCAGAATTAGGTCTCCAGATTTCAAGTTGACAATGCCCTGCCCTGTGTGAGAGGTGGGATAGAGTTAGTGAACTAGAGGAAGACTGCAGAAAATTGAATTCTATACTAAATGGACTTGGAGATGGGATTGACTTGGAGCAAGTCTGGGCCTATTTCCTATTTGTAAATGGTAATTAATATCTAAGACTCTATCTATCCCTAAAATTCTATTTATCTAAGGTGTTCTACTTGCCTTTAAGATCATTCTGGCAGAAGAAGCTCACTCCAGCACTGGGATTCACACAATGGAAGTATCCTGCTATATCGCCCTCTGATTAGATAGCTTCTCCCAAAACTTCCATTTATGGAAGACACCCAGGCCAGCTGAGTCTCCTTTTTCTCCTGAATGCATAAGAAAGAGACTTTCCCTACATTTGTCTCTTCTCTCCTCCCCAATTTTCAGCCCCTTTTAATGTGTTATCCTGCACCAATTGAATGTAAATTCCTCAAGGGTGAGGACTGTCCTTAGTATACATATACATATATGTATACACTTAACTAATTGCCTATCCCATACTAAGAGCTGAATAAATATTTGTTGATAATTGCCATGTGAGGAAGTACCCACATCTCTGGGAGTCTGGTGGATGCTGCAGGAGCTTTCCAAGTTGTCATTTCTGAGTGCCATCTCAGTTCATTTCTGAATTGCATTTCAGAATACCTTTTAATTAGAATCTATTCAGTCTCATATCCCCAACTCTCTATTACACATCTTACACTGGATGTCCTATTTCTCCAATTTACCCTATCCAGAATAGAACCCCACTCTATCCCTGCCAAAGTTACCACCATGCTGCAAGTCATGGAGGCTCACTGCCTCAGTGTCATCTATGACTCCTCACCCTCACCCACCAGATCCAGTCTGCTGCCAAGTCTTGTCATTTCTACCTTCACAACACTAATACGGGATTGCCCTCACTCACACCATCACTACCCTGTTGCAGGCCCTTGCTCTCTCAAGCTGGACTATTGCGATAGCCTGCAGATCCTTCTTCCCAAGGGGATGCATCCTCCGCTCAGCTGCCAAAGTGATCTTCATAAAATTCAGAACTAATTATATACCCAGTTAATTTCAGTAGTTCCCTATTACTTCCAGGACCAAATATATAATCTTGTGGTTTTTAAAGCTTTTCACAATCGGGCCCCCTTCTTATCTTTTCAGGCTTCTTGCACTTACTCCCTCCACATAGTTTACAATCCAGTGACTTTTCATTGGCCGAACCTACACCTGGAATGATCTCCCTCCTTAACATCTCCTGGCTACTCCAGCTTCCTTCAAGACTCAAATCAAGGGGTAGCTACACTGCTGGAGGGACAGGCCAAGAAGATTTGGGTTCAAATCCAGCCTTAGACACTTCCTTGCTGTGTGACCCTGGGCAAGTTACTTAACCCCAGTTGCCTATTCCTTGCCACTCTTCTGCCTTGGAACTGATATTTAGTATTGATTATAAGACAGAAGGTAAGGGGGGGGGGGAGTTGTTTGTTTTTTTAAAGACAATTCAAATCACTACTTGTACGAAAAGCCTTTTCCAGTTTCTATCCTGCTAACTCCAGACTTGTGCCTTCCTTCTGAGATTACTTCCCATTTATACTCAATAAATATTATAATTTACCTAGTTGTTTGCATGTTGTGTCTACCATTAGAATTCGAACTCCCTAAAGACAAGGGCCATAGTTTTGTCTTTCTTTGTGTCCCCAGAGCTTAACATAGTTCCTGGCATATAATAATCACTTAATGCTTCATAATGATGAAAACAATTCATTGCTTATTTTATCTAAATAACAGAAAACTTCTTCCCATTAACCTTCCCCTTTGTCTAATTTCCCTAATTACTACACGTAATATTATAGTATTTTGTCTCTTTGAATTATTTTATTTTCCTATCCAAGCTTTCACTTTTCCTTTTATTTCACTCTCTTCAATGACCCTTCCCATTCTTTCTCTTTTATTGGGTCCTCACTTACAAATTTGACCTTGCTGAATTGAGTTCTGACCTTAAGTAACTTAAAGGAAGTGATAGACTTGAATTTGTGGAGAAAAGAGAAAAGACTATGTCATATCATCTAATAAATAACAGCAGTTGTGTTTTATAATAGAAAATTATAACAGACTAGTTTTACATAGTGATAATGTAGATTTTAGAGATGGAGGGGGAGATTATCAACCGCAATGGCAGTAAAGCCAGAACAGCATAAAGATTTGATCTTTCTAATTTGTTGCAAGTCACATGATTCTGGAATCATACAATGCAGCAGGGACATTTGCAGATTTTTGATAGGTTCTAGGTTCTTTTTAGTTTCTCTATCCAGCTAGCTCCACACATTTCTTGAAGAGGGGAGATGAAACACTTTACCACCACAAAAACTGTTAGGAAAAATAAACAACACATATATATTAAGAGTATATTTATGCAAATATACACACACACAAAGAAAAGCAATAATAAAGATCTTTAGTATCTCCCAGTTAATTTTATTTTCTAATGTTGGCCCTTTACAAAGCAAAAATAACAAGTGGTCAAAGAACGATATTGCTTATATGAAATGAATATGAGGCAACGTTGACTTGATGGGGAGAGGGAAAGATCACAGTATTTGGTAATTGGGTCAATATTGGGCTCTTGAAGTAGAAGAATTGGGAATGATGCACCAATGCAGCAGTTATCCCTTATGAATGCAACTATAAATTGCAGTACCAAGGATGAACTATTCAAAAAATATTTACTGGTAGAGTTTAAAACATCACATTTTCCTTGAAGTGGTAGGAGCCCATGAAGCATCTAATTTCATCATATACTATGCAAATAAAAATCCCTGCCAAGCTATTGCCTTATTAGACAGGATATCCATTCCACATCTTGACTTTCCTTGCGGTTTTGATATGTCACTGGTGGGCATAAGAAATTAAATGAGAATATTGGAGTTTTGTGGAAGCCACAGATGGTACACAAAGGCCAGGAGAGGGCAAGGAAAAAAAGTTGAGAAACTCAGAAATGTATAAAAAATATATAATATTTATAACATTAAAAGTTCTTTTGAGGGCCTTCTTTTCTCTCTCACTTGTCTCCTCAGCCCCAGTGGTTTTAAGTTTCATGTCTATGCAGACTCACTTCATATTTCTGTCTAATGGACATTTCAAAGTAGATGTCCCAAAGGTATTTCAAACTCAGCATATCCAAACTTTCCTTTTATGGTTGAGGGCTCACCATCCTTCCAGTCACTCGCGTTCCTAATCATTGTGAACTCACTCACTCACCTACCTATCCAATCAGTCACAAAACCATTTAGTTTCTCCATCAATAATGCCTCTGGTAAACAGCTACTGTTTTCGCCTCACATAGCCACCAGGTTTTTTAGGTCAACCTCATCTCTCTCCCAGGCTATCACAGTAACTTATATTCTTGCCTTACATTTATCTCCCACTCCAAACAGTCTTTCATTCTACCACCAAAGTAAGTTTCCTATAATATGGATCTAAGCATATGACCCCCTCCAGATTTAATTAGCATCAAATTCCTATTATCTCTAGCATCAAATATAAATTTCTCCTATTATAAAAGCTTTTCACAACCTGGTTCTCTTCTACCACCCTTAGTTATCTTATACATTATACTCTTCCATATACTCTACAGTAGCATTATAGAAACATGACATTTCATCTCCAAGACTTTTTATTAGCTATCCTCTACCTGGAATGTTCTCCTTCCTCTCCCCTCAGACCTCATGGAATACCCAGCTTCTTTCAAGTGTCAACTCAGATCCCACCTTCTGCAGGAGGCCTTTGCCTATTTTGTCATTGCCTTTGCCATATGACATGGCTTATAGGTTGAGTTTTTTTCTTTATTATCACTATATCATCAATAGTAATTATTGAGTTACCTGCCCATTGTCACAGAGCTAGTAAATACTAGAGTCAAGAATTGATCACATCATCCTGACTCCAGGCATGACATTCCTATCCATGAAGCCACATTACCTCAGTTATAAAGATGTGCAAGAAGTGGTATCAAGGACATTTCTGAAACTATGTATGACTAAAATAGGGTGGGCCAGTCATGGAATGAGAATGAGAAATAATAATTGAACAACTAAAAGAGTAATTAGGACAATTACTCATCTTACAGGCTTATTGTGTTATAAAATAACGGGATTATCTAATTATGTCTATTTGAATCCCCAGTGCTTAGCACATAGTAGGCACTTTATAAGTGCTCATTGATTGATAGTACTTACTAAACCTTAACTGTTTTATAAATGTAGGTTTTTAAAAAGAGCAGTAAAGCCTCCAACATATTGGGTGATTCTCTGTGAACACTTGAGAAGACATGGATAAGAATATATATGAGTGTGTGTATGTATGCATATAGCCATTGAAATTATGAATAATTCAAATTATGAAAGTCATAATAACCAAAATACCTTTAAAATTTTTACTTCCATTGTTCATGAATCTAGAACTAGACTCTTTGGCAGAATTAGATAGAAGATAGACAAGAAATGGGTGGCAAGAGAGGAGGCTAATGCTGAAAAAGGTAACAGTGTACAGAGATATTCCTAGAAATAAAAAAAAAATCAACTCTGGAAGTTTAAAAAAAAGATATTGGCTAGAGAAACTGAGGTGACTTCTATTGAAGTCTGTAAAATCTCTGCATGTGAGCATTACTGGTTAGAATATGGTCCTTAAAAGTTTTGCAAGGCTTTTTTTTAAGGTTAAAAATAAATGCAAAATCTTAAATTATTTCTTGAATTATTTCAAATAAGAATTTATATCCAACTAGTTTTTTCATGGATTTTGTTCTTTCTTCTAGCCTGCTTCCTGACTTCAATTCATGTTAGGGCCAATGCACTTCTAGAGGGAATGGCTAGTCTGTTCCTACTGTATACTTTCCATTTTTTATATAGACTTTTAATACTAATTTCATTGGAAAGGGGGGGTCATATGATTAAATCAAGATTATTTGATTTTTATTGATTATTATTTTGATAATTTATTGATATTTTATTGATATCGTTTTATTATATTATAATAATTATATTATAATAAATATAATTAATCAAATTATTAGTTGGTTATAAGTTGAATCTTTACAGATAATATGTACTTATTTACATATCTACATATGTACAAGTATATATTGTTGTATTTTGTACACATATATAAATGTATGTATTATACAGATGTTTACATATGCGTGTGTATATACATATTTTGTTGGGACACACAAGCATATATATATACACACACATATGCATTAACTATTCTCTTTTCTAAATATTTTTGCATTCTTCTTCAAATATACGTTAAACAGTATTTCAGAGTGGTTAATTCTAGTCAGCCTCTCCTGTTATAATTTTATGTACTTTAATTAATTTGTTGCATGTTAATAAAGAGTAATAAGTATCAAAGATCAGAAGATTAATACATTACACCTGTATAAAGACTTTAGTTTATAATCTAATGGTGTTTCTTACTTGATTAGGTATTCTCAAAATACAAAAAGTCATAATTTAAAAAGGACAATATTTTGCTTTACAAAAGATTAAACAGTTTGATAACAAATGAATTTAAACAATTTATCATTTTGCTGGTTTCAATGAACAAAACGATTTTATGTGCAGTTTTTGTTAGTAAACTTTAACAGAATTAAATGTCGCATCTTTATTGTTTTTTAAGAGCAAAGAATTTGACAATTAAGTTGACAATAGAAACATAAACAAAGGCATAATCTCAGCATCAATGAATCTTTTAAGACTATATTTACATTCATTTTCAGTGAAATATGATAAAAGAAAAAGAAAATTCTTATTACCCTAATAAAATATACATCATAAAATGTAACAATTATATAATTTAAAGCCAATATTTGTGTATATATGTATGAAAAAATTTCATTGGATGCTTATTTAGGAATGCTGCCAATAATACTACATTTTAATCAATATAGTTCAATTCTCTTACAAAAATATTCAGTTTTTATTGTAATAAATCACTATGTTACTGTGGTAGGGTTTGGCTAAGGAGAAGAAAAAATTCAGATAAGACAATGTCCCTCCAGACTTTATGGAACTTACAATCTAGTTTAGGAATGTGTCAAATATAAGTAACAATAATGCAAAATAATAGGGGAAAAGGATTTAAGAGAGGTAAAAGCAAAGTTCTATAGAGGAAAAAATGTCATTGTTGATCCATGGCATTAAGAAATGCTTTCTGAAATAAATTGCCTTTGAATATTGCTTTTAGGGATGGTTAAGAATCCAATAGGAAGATATGAGCCAAGGGCTCAGGCAATACTATGAACAAAAACAGAGAGGGAGAATATAAGGAAAAATGTGAAGTTTGTTTCTAAAATGGTAATATTGGATGACTGAGAATAGAGAAGCATTATGAATGAGGAGAGGTTCGACTTGCACATTGGCAGAGAGGGCCATGATTATTCATTTGTCAGAAATGAGAAATTAAGGAACTTATAAAATTTGCCAGTCCCAGACATCTCATTAGAACATGGAAAACTGGGTTTGGGGAGTATACCTATGGGGGAATCTCATCCAAGATGTTCTGCTGTCCAAAGTTGATATCAACTGAGCTGTTTCTCCCTGTATTGATTTTATCAATGGGGCTTCTAAGAGGTTAGAGACCAACTTAAAAAAAATATATATATATATATATATACATATATATATATATTTTCTTTGTCATTTTGTTTTTGCTAGCTCAGTTACTTAAGAGAGGTTTAGCATGGTAGATTAGAAAATAGCACTAGATATGTATCTAGTGTGTAGCACAAATGCCTGGCAAATGATATTAAATAATTGCTCATTGACTGACTGATTAGTATAGCCCTGAGTTCTAATTTTGCTTTTAGTGTTCATAAGCCTTGTTAGTCATGTTGTAGTTTAAAAATCTTACTTCATGTGAATCTTGTTTTTCCCATCTGCAAAATAAGTTACTTATATCCAATCAACCTATGTCATTAGGTTGTTTTCAGGCTCAGATAAGGACATCCCACTCCAAATTGCTAAGCATTGATGCCATCCAAGGTTCTGCTCTGATTCCTTTTTTGGTTTTTTTTGCGTTTCATCCTTTGGCACTTCATGTGCATTGTCTATGCACAGCTGAATCTCGTGTCAATATATCCATCCCTAATCTCTCCTCTGAATTTTTGTCCTTTGGTGCCAAATGTTTCCTATCTGAATTAACCTGGATGTCCTGTTAGCATCATTCTCTTCCTAGTTAAATTCTCATTTCTTCTAAACATTCCTATTTCTATTTAAGATACCTCTATTCTCCAAGTAACTCAATTTTATAACCTCAATGCCATCTTTTAGAAAAAATAATTATATATTTTAACTTAAACTTAATAAACACCAAATAAGATGAGCATTTTCTTATATTATTGGTTCTTAACCTTTTTTATGTCATGAATTCCTTTGGTAATCTACTAAAACCTGTGAACATGTTCGCATAATAATGATTTTAAATGCAAATAATAAAATCCTGATGGTTATAAAGGAAACCAAATATAAAGAATAATGGTTATCAAAATGTTGCATTTTTTTCAATCCACATATTCTCTGAAATCCATCCACAGACCACTTCAGAGTCTGTGAACCCTGGGTTAATCCCTGCCCTATACATGGTGGAAAATAATGAGGATTGTGCATAAATGTGTAAATCTCTATGAACAGCTGCTTTTTAATAATATATAATAAATTTAACATGAAACTTTCAAAGTTGTTCTGCTTGTCTTTGATTCTGCCCTTTCTTGTGTTGCCCTCTGTGCATTGTTTTATTTTTTGTTTTAATTTTTTTCCAGATTGCATGTCAATACAGTTTTTAATAATCATTTCCTGACATTTTGTGACCATATTCTTTCCCTCCTTCCCACTTCTCCCCTCTCCCCAAAATGGCAGGTAATGTTAGATAGGTTGTATTTGTGTTAGCATACAATATATATTTCCATGTTTGTCATGTTGTAAAAGAAAGACATATCATTTACACTAGAAAAAAATTCATCAAGGAAATAAAATGAAGAATGGTATGCTTAAAAAAAGGATGATATGCTTCAATCTGGATTCATATTCTATCAATTGTTTCTATGGCAGTAGATAGCCATTTTCATCATAAGTGCTTTGAAATTGTCCTTTATCCTTGTTGATAAAAGTTAAATCATTCACAGTTGATCATGATAATCTTTTGTTGTTAATATGTGCAACATTCTCCTGGTTCTGTTCATTTTACTTTGTATCACTTCGTATAAGTCTTTCTAGTTGTTTGTGTGTGTGTGTGTGTGTGTGTGCGTGTGTGTGTGCATGTGTGTGTGATCATCTTATTTGCCATTTCTTATGGCACAATAGTATTCCATTACAATCATATACAACAATTTGGTCATCCATTCCCCAATAAATGGACATGTTTTCAGTTTTCAGTCATTTGCCTTCAAAAAGAGAGCTGCTGTAAATATTTTTGCACAAGAAGGTCCTTTCTCCCTATCTTTGATCTCTCTGGGAGGCACATTTAATAGTGGCCTTGCTGGGTCAAAGGGGTATGCAGAGTTTGATGGCTCTTTGGATATGATTCCAAGGTGCTGTCCAGAATACTTGTATCAGTTTACAACTCCACCAAAAGTATATCAGTGTCCCAATTTTTCCATTTCCCTTCCAACATTTATCATTTTCCTTTTTTATCATATTATTTAGTCAGTATGATAGGTGTGAAATTATACCTCAGAGATGTTTTAATTTGCATTCAGTTAATAATGGCTTGAAACATTTTTTCTTGCAACTAAAGATAGTTTTAATTTCTTCATCTGAAAATTGCCTATTCATATCCTTTGACTATCATTTGGGAAGTTTTGTGTACTTGTAAATTTCACTTAGTTCTTGATGTATTTGAGAAATGAGGCCTTTGTCAGAGATATTTGCTATAAAATATTTTCCAATTTTTTTGTTTCCCTTATAATCTTTTATTTTTTGCATTGGTTTTGTTTGTACAAAATATTTTTAATTAAATCTTGCCAAAGGTATATGTTTTATATCTAGTAATGTTCTCTATATCTTGATTGGGCACAAATTATTCCCTTATTCACAGATCAGTCAGATAATCTATTCCTTGTCCCCCTAATTTGTTTATAGTATTACCCTTTATTTCTAAATCAGTTTCCATTTGACTTTACTTTGGTTTATAGCATGAAGTGTTGGTCTGTATCTGCTTCCTGCCCTACTGTTTTACAGTTTTCTCAGCAGTTTTTGTCAAATAGCGATTTCTTCTTTCAAACGCTTGAATGTTTGGGTTTGTCAAACATTAGGTTACTATGGTCATTTGCAAGTGTGTTGAGTAACTAATCTCTTCCACTGATCCATTACTCTATTTCTTAGTCAGTGCCAGATTATTTTGATGGTTGCTACTTTCTGTGCATTGCTTTTTTAAAAAAGCCTTCAATGACTTTCCTTCCTTTTTCCCTTCCCTCCTTCCTTTTCCTTCTTTCTTCCCCTCCGTCCTTCCTTCTTCCCTCCCTCCCACCCTTCCTCTCTCTCTCTTTCCC
>NC_058130.1:627545821-627558065 GCF_016433145.1 Gracilinanus agilis
CTTCACCCCCATTGCCTACCCTTACCAATCTTCCACCTATAAGTCAATACACAGAAGTTAAGGGTTTAAAAAAAAAATTAAAAAAAAATGAATATTGGGGCAGCTGGGTAGCTCAGTGGAGTGAGAGTCAGGCCTAGAGACAGGAGGTCCTAGGTTCAAACCTGACCTCAGCCACTTCCCAGCTGTGTGACCCTGGGCAAGTCACTTGACCCCCATTGCCCACCCTTATCAATCTTCCACCTAAGTGACAATACACTGAAGTACAAGGGTTAAAAAAATGAATATTAATAAATGTTTAAAAAAAAAGTTAAATAAGAGAGATAATGGAGAAACAAGCCCAAAACATCATGAATTAAACCTTACAATACCTCACCTCCAGGAGAACTTTTTGTTTTGTTTTGTTTTGTTTTGTTTTGTGAAACTAAATTACAGAATTGGAGAGTACATAAAAGAAGAGAGGGAGGGGGAATATGATATTACTAATCACATCAAAGATTAACAATGAAGGGAAAGTAACTTATTGGTCTCTGAGAAAGAAAAGAAACTGTAGCAGAATAAGTGAGAAGAAACAAGAGGAAAGAAAGATGGAAATATTGTTTCAGTAGTGAATTGGTGTTCTACTGAGGAATGCTTTCTTGGAGGTATCTCTATATAAATAGAGATAGGGACCTTGCAATGATCATAATCTTCCGAGACTGGTGCTTAGAGACACAACTAATCCAGCCTTAGGAGAAGGGAAATCAGTGGTCTTGAGGGCAACCCAATGGAAAAGCAAAGAAACTGTGGCATATACATTTTCTTCAAGGCAATTGCTGAAGAATGTTGAATAACAAAAACTTTATTTAATGCTTTAAGGTTTTTAAACACTGTATGTATGTATCCTTATTCAATCTTCATAGCAGCTCTGTGAGGTAGTTATTATAGGTATTTTCTCTAATTTATAAATAAGGAAACAGGTTAAGATGTGATTAAGTAGTAATAATGATAAGTAACTACACACATGCATACACACACACCCACACACACACACATTACTTACAATATGCCTGGCACTGTGCTAAGCATTTTTATAGTTATCTCATTTGATCCTCTCAATAACCCTGAAAAGTAGATGCTATTATTTATCCTTATTTTATAAATGAGAAAACTGAGGCAAACAGGAGTTTGCCCAGCATCACAGCTAATAGTTATTTGAGGTCAGATTTGAATTCAGGTCTCCCTAACTTCAGTCCTGGTATTCTATCAACTGTGCCATAGGATATAATAGGCTGAATTCTAACATAGATCACACCTGACTCCCAAGTCCGACATTCATTCTAATAATATACAATGATTTTCATCATTTAGAACATTATTAATGTGAAGGGGGGGGTGTGGGGGAAACTCCTAGTTTTCTAAAATAAACTATTTTTCTGAGATTAGTATCAATAAAGTTCCAGCGTCTTATATAATTGTGAATTATAGAATATTATAGTACCAAATCAGACTTACTCAAAATCATTCATATTTATATGAGATCTTAAAGGATTTTTTAAAAAGTGAGTTAGCAATAACCCAATGAATAACATAGTTGAACCTTAGACACTGTTGATATTGCCCACAAATATTGTGAGTTTTACTGCTAAAGGGTAGGACGGATGTAATTAATTGACTTTATCCATTGAGTCACACTGTAGCCATATCATGCAGATTATAGAGAATAATATGAAGATTCTTAACACTCTGGGAACTTTTCAGGATCTAGCAGATAATAGGAAATATATTAAATGCCTATGATGAGCAAGTCTAGGTTTTAAAAAATTCCACCCACAGGATTATACCAAATGTTAAAAGGTCAAATAAAATATCTTCTAAAAATGTATTACTTCAGTTGAAAAGAATATGTCAGTGCAATTTCTTAGTAGTGCTTATTTCTTTGTGGTACTTCTTATACACATCTTTAGATAAAAATTCTTTTTATAATTAATAGATGCTATTCATGTGACTCCTATATTTAAATAATTATGCTTAAATGCAAATATCATTTGTAATTAGTACTTTACAAAATTCTAGGAATTCCCTTTTGGAAAAAAAATTGATACTCAATATAAATGAATATTCAAGTAAAAAGAGTAAAAGAGCACCTACCTCTCCTTGTTAAATTCGAGTCACCTGGCATAGATGAATTACATCCCAATGTAATTAAGGAACTAATGTATGTGATTAATAAGCAACTGTCAGGAACTTTTGAAAGATGATAGGGAAAAGGGGAGGTACTATGACTTTGGATGACAATGGTACCCTGATTGTCAAAAGAAGAGAATACACTTTTCAGATTATAAATTTGTGAAATAAACTTCAATTCCTAGCAAAATCCTAGACTATATTATTAAAAGGGTTAATTACTGAAAATCTAGGAAAGGAAATAATGATCACAAAATGTTATCATGGTTTTATTCAGAATAGGCTATATGAGACAAAACTTATTTCATTTTGAAGAGGGTAACTAAATGTTTTGTTCAAGAATATGCTTTAGATATAATTTGCCTAGAGTTAACAAAGCATTTGATGAAGTTTTTCATGTCATTCTTGAGGAAAAGTGGCAAATGTGAGCCATACAATAGTATAATTATGCTATTATAATTATAAATTCAGAACTAGTTGAACTTCTAGATCCAAAGAATAGTCACTAATGATTTGACATGAACATGGATATTTTCAGTTGACTTTCCTAGAGATCTGTGCATCTATTCTGTTTAACATGGTATCATTGATTTGGGTCAATAGCATATTTATCAAGTTTTCAGATGATCCAGAGCTCAGAGAGACAGGTAATATCTTAGATCAGAGGCAGAATCCAGGAATATCTTGACAAGTTAGATCATTGGATCTAATCTCATATTAAAATATTTGATAGAGATGAATCTGAAGTCTTACATTTGAGTTAAAACTGAAAATGTCCTAAAAATGAGAGCTATGCCAAAGACTTCCTTGGGAAGAAATGAGTTGACCTTCCTGGAGATAATTAGAAAAGACAGATGACCACTTCTTACATATGTTGTAAAGGGTATTCCTTTTCAGGAATGAGTTGAACTTAGGTGGTATCTAAAGTCACTTCCCACTCTGGCAATGCATGACTGATTCTGTGCAAGAGTTTGTATACTTAAAACCATTTATGGGGGCAGCTGGGTAGCTCAGTGAATTGAGAGTCAGGCCTAGAGACAGGAGGTTCTAGGTTCAAATCTGGCCTCAGACACTTCCCAGCTGTGTGACCCTGGGCAAGTCACTTGACCCCCATTACCCACCCTTACCAATCTTCCACCTATGAGACAATACACAGAAGTTAAGGGTTTAAGCAAACAAACAAACAAACAAAAAACATTTATGATTTTGTTAGCTCCCTAATGCAATAGTTTCCAAAGTAGGGTCTAGAGCTCCCTGGGGAGCTATGAAATGACACTATAGGCACTATGGCTTAACCCTAAAGAATGTGTGACCAGCCAGGCAGAGGGAGGGAAGATGAGTTACATTCCATGTCCCCCTAATCCATAGTCAACTGGGCTTGTCTCCAACACAACAACAATGCCTCCTTCAACACTTCCCTACTCTTCCCCCTCCCAGCAGACTTACAGCAGCTGCACAGGCAAAATTCCAACCCTTTGGGCTCCTCACATCCTGTTGTTTCTACACCAAACACACACACACACACACACACATCTTGGCAATGATTGGTGAGAGCAAGTGTAGGATTAGCAGAGTTGGGTAAATTGTGATTCTGCTATCTTCTCCTCTCAAATCTGCCTCTCTACTGCATTTCCCTATTTTCATTGAGAATACTACCACCTTTCCAGATTCTCAGGTTCACAATTTCAGTATCATCCTTGAATCCTCACTTTTTCTCATCCTACATATCTAACCAATTGCAAAATCACATGATTTCTGTTTCTAAAACATCTTTTACTTCTGTCTCCTTTCTACACAAATGATCATTTCATCTGATCCTTATAATAATCCTAGAAGATAAATGTTATATTATCACCATTTTATAGTTGAGGAAATTGAGGCAGATAGAAGTTAAATGACTTGTCCATAGTTACATGCTAATAAATATCTGAGCTGAATTTGGACTTGTCTTCCTGACTCCCGGTTCTGCTTTCTATCTGCTGAACCACCTAGCTACCTCTTTTATATTTTTGATAAAAACATGCACAAGAAAAATGTGCTTACCAGATATTCTGACAAGTGAAAGTTAATGGAGGATCTAGTAGTACAAAGAGCTATAATTTAAATGAAATTGGCCATGACTAGCTGGGGAAATAGGTATATAAAATGTTATAATGGATTGTGAGTCAGTGTGGCATAGTGTAATGATCACACTGGGTCTAGAGTTACACAGTTTGGGTTCATATTCCATCTCGGATGCTTAGAACTTCTGATCTTAGGCAAGTCACTCAACTTCCTTTGGCCCCAATTTCCTCATCTGTCAAAGGAGAGGGTGGGCTAAATAGCTTCTGAGGTCCCCTCAAGCTCTGGATTTCTAATCCTGTATTTGAAGTACTAAAGGAGAAAAGGAATCTCTATAAATATAAAATAGGAAAAGACTTACTGTGGAGATTTGGAAATCTTAATAAGTCATAGATGAATATGAATCAGCAATTACTGGCATAATTTAATCTCACCACATTATTGAATCTGGGAGTATAATATAAATTCTACTCTTTAGCATGCATATATCTTGCAACAGTTATTTGTATTCAGCACTAAGCCTTGATGAAAATATGTTATCCAATTTAGTATATTATAGATAAAGTATTTAGAGAATGTCTAAGGGGAGTAATAAACACATGAAGATTGGTGAAAATGGTATGGGAAGGATAACCTAATGAATTCTTTAATTTCATTTGAAGAAGTAAAAATCAAGAAGGAATTCTATTGTGCAGTAGCCTCCAATTATTTGAGTTTTTATTTATTTATTTTTTGCTGTCAATTATTTGAATGACAATTTTGATAGATGAAATAAAACGCAGTATAGTGCTATTTATTCACAGAAGATGCCTGAATGAATTAATTGTAAACTATGTCCACTGAAGACATTAAAAGACAGTGTTATAAATTTAGCGTATAAAAATACATTTCCTCTTTAAAAATTTTTGAGATGTTGGAATATGTTAGCAAGGGATGTTATGCAATCTTCTGTTTCTGGAAGGTTTAAATGGAATTGAATGCAAGACAAAGTTGTTATCTGGGATTTTTTGATTCTTTTAACTTTGTGATTCTGTGCTAGTTAGACTGGTCCTATGTTTAATTGGCTTCCATTATATGATTTTGTTCATAAGCCACATTTTTCAGTGAAGAAATCACCATGTGTTTGAGAAAGTCATGGCCCAACAGTAGGTGACACTGAAGGGAGAAAGAAAATATATAAAGAAATGCTACCTTCTCTCTGCAAAAAGAAAAAGAACAACACAATTAATTTTTCAATTTTCTTTTCTCTGAAGTTATTGCAATAATTGCAGAATGGATATCTGAACCCAAAAAGAAAAGTCTTGTGTATTCATATTCACTCATATTAGGACAAGTGTGGATTTGCTCTAAAGATGAAAGAAGCTGCATAATGTGTCAAGATAATGTTTATACATATTGGTAAAGAACTGAGGTTAGGCTGACAAGTATCTGCTCTTGTGCAAAGATCCAGAGGAGATTGTAGGATCATCCCCAACTTCTGCGAGGTGCTTTGCCATTAAGGATTCCCTAATCATACTCTGATGAATGTTTCTACAAAAGTCTCAATGGCCAATATATTGTATTTAGACTTGATCGATCTAGGAGTCCCTTAGTCAAAGAAATTATGAGGTGTTATGCATGGGCAGAAAAAAAATTAAAATTTCAACAAAGGTTAAAAACCTTAACTATTATAAACTAATATTTTTGAAAGCATAGGAGAAAGGTTTGAAGGAAGAGTTTTAAAGAATTCAGTCAGCATAGAAAAAAGAATAGGGTCTTGAGTAACAGTCAGGAATTTATATTTTATTAAGTAAGAATGAGGGAACCACTAAAGTTTTTTCATATGCTTAGCTGTGTGAGCCTGGGCAAGTTACCTATCATTTACCATTCTTCTGCCTTAGAATTCATACTTAGCATTAATTCTAGAACAGAAAATAAGGGCTAAAAAATTAAATAAATAAGAAGGGTGACATGATAATAGAAGTAATTTAGGAAAATGCCTTGGGCAAGATGTAAGGAATGGATTAAAAGGTCAGAATATCCTGGAAGATGGAAGAACAGTTAGAAGGCAGTTATAATAATTAAGGTAAGAAAAGATTAGGTATTGAACTATTACAGAATCTGAGTTGGAGGTCCAAGTACCTAACAGGCAATTTTTTAACAACGTTTCTGACAAGGAGTCACCTGTCCTTAAATTGAAGGATTCTAGTGTTGGAAAATTCATAACTTCTTCCCATAGATCATTCAACTTTATTGTTTAGAACATTGTTTTTCCTTAGATTGGTCTAAAATCTGCTAGTCTGTAACTTTCACTCATGCTTCTAGTTTTATCTCTTTAAATCCAAATAGAACAAGTTTCTTATGATCCTAAACCTAATCCATATTCCATATGATGGCTTTTAACATAACTGGAGACAGCCCTAATGCTTCCCCACAAACCTAATATTTTTCAAGCTAAGCATCTTCTTTTTGTTTAGGTTCCCTGTCCTAACTCTAACATCAAGCATGCAAATTTTCTAGCTTTGTTTTACCTAAAAATTTTATAGGCATGTCATAGAAACCTTTATCTAATTACTACTAATAATGTTAAATCCAGTGCCAAGTACATATCACTGAGTCACCACACTGTGCATCTCCATTCCAGATTAATTAATTAAACCATTAATTCTTTGGATCTGTCCAGGTCTGAATTCACCTATGTTATTTTCTAGCCTGTATCTCCTCATCTTGTCTACAGGATAAGTGAGAGGTTTCATCAAATGTTTTCTTAAAAGCTATGGAGTTCTCTCTTATCTACAGTAACATGCATGACTTTAAGTGGGGTGAACTGCCTCACAGAATTCCACAGTACCTCCCAGAACTCCAGAAGAGGGGGAAGTTGGGGCAGTTAAGAATGGGGGTATAAAAGCAGGACACCCAGCTTGGCAATCTGACTCTTTGGGGGAGCTGGGTGGTTTGAGAGGGGTAGGATTTACTTCTTGGCTAGCTTATCTCTGACCTCAGGGAGCTGGGTGATTCTTTGCTGTTTACTCCATACAGACTAAACCAGGCTGTGAGCACTGAGAAAATACCTATAGGCAGTATTCCAGCTAATCTCTAAACAATATAGATCTACAATCAAGATTACCTTCACCATCTTAACTAGATAACATTTGATTCAAGAGAAAGTTTAGTTTGTGAGGGAGTTAGGGGAATTAGTTTATTCTAGGCATTCCCCTCTGGGGGGTTGCTATTTCTGTCAATATACTGAAGGTACTAGATAGTTCACCCTTCATCCTAAAAATTATCCCCCCTTCCCTGTTTTCCTGAATTGATAAATCCTTTCCCTTGTTAAGTTTGTGGGTTGTGTGAAGTTATATTTATAGGCTTTGCCAACTGAATCCATACATTACCAAAGCCAAATCTTCATCCAGGCAAGCTCAGAGCATAGCTGTGATCCAGAGGGCAAGACAGCTGTTTGAAGTCATCCTGAGCACTTTATCTACTTTGGGATTTGGGAACAATCTTTCTACAGTGGAAGCTGCTAATTTCTGTGTGATAATTCCTTATCTATCAGCCAATTTAGCCCTGAGAGAGACAAGTCCAAATAGCCTCCATTCTTGGTCTATAAGGGTTTCTGTTATAACTGTTATTCTGGGCAAACAACTGCCCAGGAGGGGGAGGAGAAAGAATTCTAACCACTCACTCCCCTCCCCACTTCTTGTGCTAGCAGCTTGATCCTTGCTGTGACTTCATTACTAACCATGGATAACTGGACCGATCTTTACACTATCTGTCCAAAAGAGAGAGAGAGAGAGAGAGAGAGAGAGAGAGAGAGAGAGAGAGAGAGAGAGAGAGAGAGAAATGAGATTAGTATGATATGACCTGTTTTTGATGAAATCTTGATAACTCTTTGTGATTTCTTAAAAAATAAAAAGGTTCCCTAACTATCCCTTTGATAATGAATTTAGTATTTTTGCAAAGATGGGCAGTTAGGTGGTGCACAGTAGACCTGGACTCAGGAGCACCCACGTTCAAATTCAGCCTCAGTCACTAACTAGGTGAAGTCATATAATCCTGTTTGCCTCAGTTTATTCATCTATAAAGTGAGCTAGAGAAGGAAATGATAAACCATTCTAGCATCTGTTAAATAAAAGTCCCAAAGGGGATCATGAAGAGTTGGACATGGCTGAAAAACAACTAAACAAATAATTTTGCCAGGAAACAGAAACACTAGTCTATAGCCACTTTAAAAAAATTCATATTGAATATATTTTCAAGGAAGGATTCATGTAATGGCATAGATAAGAAATGTATGGTATTAGCTGTGTGACCAAGTTCAAATATATTTTATTATTAATAAGTCATAGATTAACTAAAGTAAAAATACCATTTTTTCAGTATTATCTGATTCTTCTGATGCTTCATCTTGCTGTAGATGTGACACTGGATTCTTGAAGACTGTGCCAGCTAGAAAGACTTTGAGTATAGGTTTAGCAAATAAACTGTAATCTGAAAACCAGACCTAGTAATTTCAGAGAGGCTTTTTATCAGAAGTTTGCCCCTGTATGAACATATATTTTATTTTGTCCATAGTAAACCATGGACAGATATAGAGGGACTATAATCTGTGTTCATGGAATAAATATCCCTAGATGGGTTTGTTTGATTGCTGCTTGCCTTACCAGGGAAGAACAAAATATGGCCGAAGCGGTATACATTACTCGTGTTCATCATATTGTCTGGGCTAATCAGAGTAGACTTCCCAGGAAGAAAAATAAGTACCTTTTCTGGAGTTGTAGATCCTGAATGAACTTCAATTTGAGAGCTTCTTCTCTGTATAAAGGAGAATACTGAAAAAGACAAAGTAGAAGGGAGTAAACTGAAGGAAAAAAATTAAAAATGAATTCAGGTTTTTCTGACCAGAATAAAAGCAATAAGGATAATACATTTAAAAACTCTATCACAGTATCACAAAATAAACTGGAAGACACTCTTGAGAGTATTTTTATTGAATAAGGGAACTTTCCCATTGTGACTCATATTTAGGTTTTGGATTCTCTATGATTAATATAAGCCATTTAAAATTGGATGTAGATGTGCTATAAGGAATGATGGAGTGAAATAAGCAGAACCAGGAGAACATTATACACAGTAACTGAAACATTATGGGATAATCAAATGTAATAGACTTTGCTACTAATAACAGTGCAATGATCCAGGAAAATTCTGAGAGACTTAGAAAGAATGCTATCCACATCTAGAGAAAGGACAGTTGGACATGAAATATAGAAGAAAACATATGATTTATTTCTTGTTTTTAGGGGTATATGATTTGGGCTTTTGGTTTTAAAAGATTATTACAAAAATGAATAATATGGAAATAGGTTTTGAACAATGATACATACATATCCCGTCAGAAATGCTTGTTAGCATTGAGAGGGGGTGAAATAGGGAACTTTCTTAGAGGGATGTGAGGTGATACAACCCACCTATGAACTTCCCCAGGGCCAGTAAAGCACAAGCCTTAAAAATAGTAAAACCAAGTTTATTAATGGTAGAGAAATAATAAATATAGTCCTAAATCTATCTAGCTATACCTCCTCCCCCCAATCTATGCCTCCCCTCCCTGAGCTTGATCTTCTGATCTTCTCAATCCTTTCTTATATCTTATCTAACCCCCCCCCCCCCCCAAAGCTATCTGACTCTAAACTAATCTACTTACTAGGGATTGACAAAAGGAGGAAAAGGAAAGGATTAACAGGTAAATTTGAGCCCCTACCCAAAGCCTGGGATTGGCTGCACTATATAACACAAAGTCCCAGATGACAATCTTTGGATTACCTTGGCCAAGAGTATTTCTGGCAGATGGATCACTGGCAGATGGGCTCTCTACCTCAGGGAAAACAGTCTTCTACAAAGCAGATTCTCAACCAAGGAGCCACTAATCTCTCCTTGAGATTATGACTACCTAGGGAAAATCTGTCAGAGCAAAACCTCCTTCCTCTAACTCAGTGGAAATCAAGGCAGAGTGAATGACAGTTAATGTCAGTTCAAAACTTCCACAGTCCTTCTCTCTTTCCCAGAATCCTCTCCTAGGGCTTGTATCCAAATTCTCCTCTTTTCCTCTTAAATCTAACCCATGAAATTTACTCTTTCCCTAACCTATGTTCCTACAGGGGGAGGGAAGAGGGGAGGAGAGAACATGAATTATGTAACCATGGAAAATATTTTTAAAAAATAAAAAAAATTATATTTAAAAAATTGGACAAAGCAAGAAGAGAGGCACTGAAGCTCAGTGACACAGTCACTAATGAGTAAGAAGTTTTGTTCTTAAGGTTGTAATGTTGTAGATTTGTTGGCATCAAGGTAGATATAGAAGTAGGAAGGATAGACTAAAAGTGTTTACATTAATCCAAAACATTTATGAGAATATTAGCATAGATAGATCTAGAGAAAGCATTTTTAAAGGAAGTGTTCTGCAGGAAGAAGACATTATCAGTATTCAGCATTAACATAATTTGAACATAATTTTAATTTGGGAAGAATAGTATAATTAGTGTCTATCTTTGACTCAACTTCTAACTTCTTATCTCTTCCTTTTAAAATTTTACTTTAGTTTTCTAGATGTAAAAATCTTTTTTTAAATCCCCAAATTACTTATGTTCAAGATATCTTTGGACTCAGGCATCTTCATGGGTTCATTATAAAAATTTTGGAAATGAATATAAGCACAGTCCTAAATAAATATAGAAACATTAATCACATGGGTAGTTAGAACCCAAATTATCTGATGACACCAACTACCTAAATTAATTTGTATATTCAGTCCTGTAGCTTCCAAAAGAATATTTTATAAAACTAGAAAAACTAATAACTAAATTTATGTGGTGGAACAAAGGGTCAAGTATTTCATGGGTTATAAAGAAAAAGTTTAAAGGAAAGATGTCTATGGGTCAGATTGCAAACTGTGCTATAAAATAGTAACCATTAAAATAATGCAGTACTGGTTTAAAAAGAAAGATTGATTAGTGGAAGAAATTAAGTTCACAATATATTGAAACAAACATAGTAACAGTATTTGATAAACTCAAAGTCTCCAGTTACTGAGGGAAATACTATTTAACAAAAATGTGGAAAAACTAGTCTGACCAAAATTAGGTTTAAACCAAACCTCACATCATATACCAGCAAAAGATCCAAATGGATACATGACAAAAAGTAAAAAGATCACATCTTAAGCAAATGAGAAGAGCAAGGGAGAATTACCTTTAGTTTATTTTAAAGCTAATAATAGAACTCATGGCTCTGATTCTAAATACATCCTTCCCCCCCTCCCCCTGCTTGTCATCTCTCCGATTGAATTGCAAACCTCTCTAGGGGAGTAACTATTTCTGTTATATTTTTGAGCCTAAGTGCCAACCAAAGTTGTTTTCAAATAGGTTCATTGTGAATAACAGCAAAAGAATAAAGCTAAACAGAAATAATTTCATTTCTGTGTTGCTTGCTTTCTAAGAAAACATAAATTCCTTACAGGGAAAGGTTATTTCATTTCTGACTCTGAATCACTGGTGCCTAGTGTATAATTGGTGCTGAATGAATCCTTGTTGATGACTTGATATTAGAAGTTCTTTTTGCAAGCTACCCGAACTTCAGAAATATCCCCTGATCACTTGTCCATAGTAGATGTCTTTCTTGTAACTGGTTTCAACAGGGACATAATTGTTTTTTATCAAGGATTTTCATATTTATTATAGAATTGGAAAATTATATCATAGGATGATGAAAAGAAATCATGACTTTCTTTTTGTCCTTTAAAAAAATCAATTTTCAAGTTGTCCTTAAACATGAATAAGCTATTTTCTAGTTCCCTCTTCATCACTTCTTTTCTCTTTTATGTTTTGGTTGTACTTTCTCCTTCTTCCTCTTCCTCTTCCTTCCACTTTTACTCCTTCCTTCTCTCTTTTTGGCTTCCTTTATCTCTCTCTCTCTCTCTCTCTCTCTCTTGCTCTCTCTCTCTCTCTCTCTCTCTCTCTCTTGCTCTCTCTCTCTCTCTCTCTCT
>NC_058130.1:627592802-627617120 GCF_016433145.1 Gracilinanus agilis
GGGTTTCTCTTGTTAGTTTCAAAGTCTCTTGAGGGAGGGGTCGAGAGGGCCCCTCCCTGCCAGTCAAACTGATGGCTGGAGGAAGTCTTGAAGGTGGGTACTTCCTGTCAAGATGGATTCCCCAGTTGTCTCAAGAAATAAAGGAAAATGATTCTTTTCTTTTGGCCCTTGTCTTAATTTTCGACACAATGACTCACCACCAGGTTTGAATAGGTAACAAGGGGATTTATTAATACCAGGGTCAGTCAGAAGGGGAGGAGGTTCAGGATTTTCTAATTACTGCTAGGAAGAGGGGTGAGGGTGGGGGATGGGTCGCGGAGAGTTTTAGACAGAGAGAGAGAGAGCGGCTCTCCCAGTCAGGAATATTTGACTGCCTTTTAAATAAAGTCTTTATCAAACCCAGGGATAACTTATTTGAAGATACTCCAATTATCTAAAGAAACTAAAACCTACTATGTTCAATCACCAAGCCCTATCTTCCAACCAGAACCCAAAGGAAATCAGGGAAGGGGAGGGATGGAGATGGGAGATCAGGGAGAGGTCCAGAGAAATGAGATAGGTCCAAATTTCCCCAAAACAAAATAAGCACAGGCCAAGGCCGAAGCAATTAGGCCAAAGCCGAAAGGCCAAAGCAAAAGCCTCCAGCCACAGCGAAAGCCAGAAGGCAAAAGCCCCATCAGTTGGAACTTCACCTCTATTTATAGCTTTAAGTTCTAATTGACTTTCTGAACATTCTAAGATGTTTAACTGACGTTTTGTGACCGTTAGAAATTGCAGAAGCAAAAAGTTTCTGTTAACCACCTTGCATTACAGATTTGCTCATATGTTTTTTGGAAAAATTTGCAGCTTGCAACATTTTCTGGTTGCTAAGATCTAAGGGGTTACTACTCTTATTCTAAGCTAAATTATAACTATGCTCTTATCCCTATCTAAGTTTTGTAAAATAACAAAAAGGTTGCTTACTCCTAAACTATGCTAAGACTAGTCTAAGTTAAAACTAAGATGGGTTATGGGAAAGGCATAGGAAAGTAATGGGGTTTCAGTCTTGCAAAAATTTTTGAACAGAAAAGAAAAGCAGATTAAATGCAAACATTCACAAACAGTCTCAAAGTTAACATTTGCTAACTAAAACAAAGTAATCAATTCTATCTATGTACTTATCTAATTTCATGAACTAGCAACAAAAGTATCAATTAAGAAAAATTTTGCAATCTAAATTTCCAAATTCTAATTCATCTTGCTAAAGTTAATATACAGATATGTTAGTACACTTATGCCTATGTTAGAAATGTTAATAAGAATAAGTAAGACTAATATTCTTTGTAAGTCTTTTGGTTAAGCTATAGACTTAAGCTATGTACAGTATTTACAAAGAAGTTTAGAAAATTCTATCCCTGTTCTAACTTATCAAGCTAATTAACTGTCCCTGTGTGTTAGTAAAACTTATTGCTAAGTGTTAGTAAGCAAATATATACACATATACATTATTTACAAGGAATGTCAGGTGATTTGAGTAGATGTCTGAACCTAAGAGGAAAATGTTGTGCTAAGGCAGACAAACTTCTTTCCTAAGTGTAAGTTTATGTTTCACATCTAGATGTGAAGTCAGAAAATGTTCTATGTGTTGTCTAGTATGACCTTTCTGTGTAATGAATTGTTACATACTTACTCCACCAGAATTCTTCTGCAAAGTGTATGTACTGTGTGGATGGAATCTAAAGTGTTGGATGCAGTGAGAATTCTGTTGGGTGTAAGTTATGTTTTTCAAATACATGGGTCCAATGCTGTTCCGATGCTCCTCTTCACAGTGTGGTTTGTTGTCCCATACACCGATTGTGTATTCAATCATGGATGTCTTTTGTAGTCCTCAGGTTTGCTGTCCTTGTGAGGATCTGCGAAGTCAGCAACGCTTCACTTGTGTCGTTTGATGTTACCCACGCGCTTGTCAACTTGCACACTGGAACTGATGTTTCTGTTGTGTTGACTTGTGTCGTTTGATGTACCCGCACTTGTCAACTTGCACTGGAACTGATGTTCTGTTGTGTTGACTTGTGTCATTCGATGTATCCGCGCTTGTCAACTTGCACACTGGAACTGATGTTTTATTGTGTTGACTTGTGTCGTTTGATGTACCAGCGCTTGCCATATTGCACTGGAACTGATGTTCTGGTGGTGTTGACTTGTGTCAGGAACAAAGTTCAAATGTCTATGAAACGTGATTAATCTTTTCTTCTTTTCTTTTTTTTGTTGTTGTTTAATAAAGATAATTACAGATAACAAAAGAGTTCGTGATAAAGTCTTTTGTGCTTTCATTTATTTGTCAGTGTCAATGTCTAGGTCTTGGATTGATTGCAAATCAAATGTTGTGTCTTCTGCCGTTGATTCTTTTTCATTGTCATAATGGTTTACAGATGATTCTTTTAAGATGTAATTGGGATTGGGATAATCTTTTGGGTGTAAAATTTGGTGTAATATCTGATTGTTCAGTGGTTCTTGGTCTAATTGTGATTCTGATTCATGCTCTGATTGTTGTTCTAATTGCTGCTCTGGTTCTATGGTCTCAGGTATAGGCTGTGGACTTTCTAAGGATTTATTTGATTGATTAGTTGGTGCTAATTGTTCTTTGTGCTGTATAATAACTTGGTCTTGTGGTGGTTGTTGGGACATGTCTTTTGCTGGGTTGACATGGGTGACATGGAACCAAGGATCCTTTCCTTCAATTTTGATTGCACTTGGAGTTATTAGAATAATTTGGAAAGGTCCAAGCCACTTGGGTTCTAACACAGATTTCCTAGCGAAGTTTTTGGTGTAAACATAATCTCCGGGTTGGAAGTTGTGTAGATTAAAATCAAAGGGTACTCTTTGATGTATCAAGCCTAATTTGTGGAGTTGATTTAATCGTTGCTTGAGTAATTTGATATATTCGTAGAGTTTACATTCCATACCTAGGTGTGATAATTTGTGAATGCTTTGAGGTGCTTTGCCATGGAATGGTGGATGTCCGTACAGCATTTCAAATGGTGAAATGTGTGTGATGCTGTTGGGTTGGCTTCTTAGGTGGAATAGTGCTAATGGTAATGCATCAGGCCATTTCATGCAAAAAGTTTCTGTTAGCCACCTTGCATTACAACATATACTTCTTTATTCATTCCTCACAATGATAAATAAGTAGAAAATATAGTGACAAACCCAGGTCTTCCAATTCCTAATCCAGTGCTCTCTTGTCATACTACATACTGTCTTTTTATGTCTCTTTCTTCATATTAACCAAACACCTCTCCAGTATGTTCAGTGAAGCTAAAAAAGGGTTGACATGAAACAGTCAAGATATAATTTTCCAGTCAAGATTTCAATGCCTAGACATTAAAAATAAAACTACTACTTTGCTTTTTTAGCAGATTGATCTGATAATATAAATCCTATTGGTGTTGCATATATTATAGCAGGTTTTAGAAAGTTATCACAAGCTTTACCATCAAAATTGATATTGTTGAATAGAATATAGTTAGGATCCTGTATCTGTGGGGGGATTCATTCAAAGACTTAATGGGTATGGCTGAAACTGTAAATACAAGCAAATGACAATATATGCACCCTCTCAGTTTCTGCTCTTCTGCTTGGTGGCCTCCCCCCAACAAAAGCCCTACAAAGAACCCTCCAAGTGCAAACAGAGCAAGAGATTGCTGCATTTGCTGACCTCCAGTAGCTGAGAGCCCCAGACCTTTGCCACATTCTCCCCACCTAGCTGTCGTGTCTGTCTTCCATCTGTACCTACTAGGTACTATTATCTATTCTGGCCTCCACATGTTCTAGAACTGCCTAGTGGTCCCCTCCTTCACCTGGCAGCAGCCTCCTTTCTTCCTCTAAAATTTGAGATTGACTGAATAGATAACTGAAAATAGAAAGTGAATCTACAGAAAAGGGGAAGAATTACTATATGTACACCCTAATTCTTCCTCCCTTCCACCTTGCAACAGAATAGACACATGTATTTCTTTGGTGCCCCAGAATTTGTTGACTATAGCATAGCATATGGTGAGGCTGGATCTAAGATTGCTTGGAAAGCTATCATGTTGAAGAGCCACTGTAGCATACTACATACAGAAAGAAATTAAGTTTTATTTTGCCAGTAGTCCTTGCAGTGGCTCTGTTTCTGACTTTGTTTCTCTTTGCTTTGAAGGTTGTGAAATATTAGTTCTAAAATTGTTATTATTCAGATATTTATGCTATGTACTTTGTGACGCCCTTTGCTGGTTTTCTTGACAAAGATACTAGAGTGGTTTGCCATTTCCTTCTCCAGCTCATTTTACAGATGAGGAATTAGGGCAAACAGGGGTAAGTGCCTTGCCCAAAGGTCACCCAGCTAGTAAATATCTGGGTTCTGATTTAAACTCTGATTCCAGGCTGAGTGATCTAACCTCTGCACTATTTTTTCTACTTCTTCCATATCATCAAAGGGATCTATGTCACAAAAAAATATTATGAATATCTGCTCTAAGAGAAGCACCCTCTTCAGATGACTTTATGCTAAATTGCTTTATAGAAGTGGTTTAACTCAAGCAGAATACAATGGCATTCTTTCCTTTTTCTAGACAATGTTTTCTAAATATTAGACCTTCTCTTTTTCTAGTCAGGGTGACTTAAAACTGAATTTAATTTTTTCATCATTATCTTCTATGTTTAACTTACAAGTTGCTATTAAACTTTTTATCCATATGTTATGTGGATATACATATATATTGATTGTATTGTTGCATATTTATTGCTGTATATTAATTAATATGAACAAAATGCTAAATATCAATTGATTGATTGCAAGTATATCCCCATTTACAGATGAGTAAATTGAAGCTCGGAAGAGGTAAGTGAATTGTCCATTGTCACACATAGCTAGTAAGAATCAATAGTGTGGCAAAGTAGATAGAACACTTTGCATTAGAATCAGAAAGATTTCTCCACTCTAGCCTCTATACCTGCTCTTTTTGAAATTCCTAGTTCAAACACTAAAACCTTTGGTGGCTTCTTTTATTGTTGTTCAGCCATTTCAATCATGTCCAACTCTTTATGACCCTATTTGGGGTTTTCTTGGCCAAGTTATTGTAGTAGTTTGCCATTTCCTCCTGCATCTCATTTTATAGATGAGGAACTGAAGCAAACATGGTTAAGTGACTTTGCCCAAGGTCACACAGCTGACCAGTGTCTAAGGTAGTGATTCCCAAAGTAGGGGCTGCAGCGATCCAGGGGGGCGGTGATGGTCACAGGTGCATTTATCTTTCCTATTAATTGCTATCAAAATTTAAAAAAAATTAATTTCCAGTGGGCTAAGTAATATTTTTTCTGGAAAGGGGACAGTAGGCCAAAAATGTTTGGGAACCACTGGTCTAAGGCCATATTTTTTTATAAAGATTTTATTTTATAAAGTTTTATTTTTACCAATACATGTAATAATAAATTTCTACACAAGTTTACCAAAATTATGTGATTCAGATTTTCTCTCTTCCTCCCAGAGCTGGCAAGCAATTCAATCTGGGTTATGCATGTATTATCATACAAAATATATTTCCATATTATTCATTTTTGCAAGAGAATAATCATATAAAACCAAAAACCCTCAAATAAAAGCCCAAAGAAATTAAAGTGAAAAATCATGTGCTTTGATCTACATTCTGACTCCAACAGTTCTTTCTCTGGAGGTGGATAGCTTTCTTAGTCATAAGTCCCTCATAATTGTCCTGGATCATTGTATCGCTGAGTAGCCAAGTCTTACACAGTTGTTCATGCCACAATATTGCTGTTACTATGCGCAATGTTCTCTTGGTTCTGCTTATTTCTCTCTGAATCATTTCATGTAGGTTTTCCAAGCTCTTTCTGAAATCATCCTGTTCCCGTCATTTCTTACAGCACAATAGTATTCTGTCACCATTATATACCACGATTTGTTCAGCTATTCTCCAATTGATGGGCATTCCCTCAATTTCCAATTCTTTGTCTAAAGCCATATTTGAACTCAGGTCTTTCTGACTCCAAGCTTGTGCTTTATCCATGCCCTACACCATTGACCTGGCTAGTTCTAGTCTACATCAATCATATATAATCTTACATATTCCCTCTCACCCCTTCCTATCCTTACACTACTAAATGGTCTAGCCCCTGATTCCTTTCTGTCTTTCCTTGGACTTCATTTAGAATTCTCTAGAGGGGCTTTATTTTTATGAGTGACAAAAGTATGAAAGATCTCCATTTGCTGTATTACAAAGCTTTCCAAGCTATCAAGAAGGCATTTCAGTACCCTTTGTATTTCTTGCCAGCTCCCAAGAAGCTCTAGGTAGAATTTTAAGTTTGCTTATAAGCTCTTCTTCATATATAAACATTATACAATTCAAAGCAAGTATTTGCTATCTTTGAAAAAATCCTATACAAAAAATTTTTTTTGGCTTTGGATTTTTGAAAACCCAATGCTTCGTTTCTTTTGACATTTTTTTAAGTTATAGAAGAAGCCTAAAATGTCTTAATGGTATTTGGCAGAAGTTTGTTGCAATAATTGGAGTGATCCTTTCTTTAGTGCTAGCTGTAATAATGCAGATTCAACATAAAAGTACATCATGCATCCAGTTATAATTTACCAGCCTACCCCTGCTTCTCTCTATTGATTGTCTCCAAATTAACCTTTATATATCTTGCTTGAACCGGCTTGTTTTCATATAGTCTCTCCATTAGATCATGAGCTTCATGAAAACTTCTTCTGTCTTTTACCTTTCTTTGTATCCCCAGAACTTAGCAGAATGCCTGGTACACATAAGGTATTAATAAATGCTTACTGTCTCACTGAAAACTTAAAACCCCAAAAGTTCTGAAGAGAAAGGAAAAAAAAGGTTCTGTATACTAATGGAGGCACAGAGTAAAAGGATAAGAATGCACTAATGAAATCCTAGAATAGGTTTACATCTGTCTTTGCAAATGTCTGTGGAGATGCCTTGAACTTATCAGAGGAAAACTACTTTTCCATAAATAAATATTTCCAGTATATTTCCTTTGTTGAGGGATGTAGTTTTAGATGATATAACCAAAAGCATTTAAAAATATTCATTCCTTCATTTATGTAGACATTCTATTCAGGGAGATGATGGAAATCTTGTCAAAAGAATCTTTCTTTGGGAATGATATTACTTAGAATGATGGGGAGGGTGGGGGTTGGTGGGGAGAGATAATTCTCAAGAGGGATATAATTCCGAGCAGCCTGTAGCAAAAAGTCAAAGAAAAAAATGGAAATTCAAGTAGAAGTGCCAATATGTTACATTTCAATTGTTTTTGGTGCATTAAAAATACTTCTATGGCTTTCAGGTCTCTAAGGAAGTTTATAAAAATTACAACTATTCCTCCATTTCCCTTTTTAATTTCTTCATCTCCATAGTGTTGAAACTGTCTTTGCCTTCATTTTAAAAATTTTATTTGAATGCTGCTCTTAAGCTAAGTAACATGATAGTATTCTAATGACTCTTAGCGTGACTGACCTGGAGGGTAAAGAAAATGTTTATCTAACAGAATTGCATTTTCAGTAAATTAGTCTTTGGCTAAAAGAGCTTCCTCTGAAAAAATCTTTATAATTTGTGATAATGGTGGCAATGTGCCATAATGAAAAGAATTCTGTATATGGAATTAGAGAGCTTTGTCAGACTGTCCTTAACTACCTACCCCACTTTTCTTGCATTCTCAGTCAGGTGTCCTCACTTTTGTATTTTTGGTGACACATGCCACTGTGGATTCAAGTTTGTCCATTTTGCTAATTATTTCTGCTTCACTGGCCATACATTCTGCACTCACAACTCTCATTTCTCTTTTGACTCACTCAGAACAGAGTGCTGTGTTTTCATGCTGTCAGAATCCACAAGATCCTTTGCCTCATCAAGTATTCAATTATTTTCTTTTGTTTTGAGGTATTTATTCATAGATGTTTGAACTTGTTTATTAAATCTGGATGGCATATTTCCCCGTGCTGTTAATGTGTTCTCTATTGATTTATCTTCTTATATTCAAAGTCTTTGAGTTTTCTTCCTCCTGAAATCTTTAATAATTTCTTTTCCTCCCCTATTATTTTTCCCTATTAGTCACTTACAAACTCCCTCCCCTCTAATTGTGGACTCCCTTGAGGACTATATCTCAAAGCCTACCAATTTCCTCCCACACTCCAATTCACAGTTCACTATCCTAGGTTTCTGCCTCAAGTGACTTTTAGAAGAACAAAACCTATTCCAGTGGGAACTGGATTCTTTCCCTCAGGTTTGGTAGAGTCTAACCCCTACTCACAGTATCCTATATACCACTATATAACTCTTCCTCCCTTCATGGCATCTTGTCTCTTTCCCTCTGTTCCTTTATTCTTTGGTCCAAAAGTATAAAGCTCTGTCATGCTGGTGGTATTATAGGAACTTTGTTATAGTTTTTTCTAATTCAGTAAAAATGTTTCTTGGTAGCTTGATAGGTATGGCACTAAATAAGCAAATTAATTTGGGTAGAATGGTCATTTTTATTATGTTAGCTTGTCAATATTAGGAAAACCATCCACATAATTGACCATATCAACAAGCTAACAAAGAAAAATCACATGATTATCTCAATAGATGCTGAAAAAGCCTTTGACAAAATACAACACCCATTCTTATTGAAAACACTAGAAAGTATAGGAATAGAAAGGCCTTTTCTAAAATTAATAAACAGTATATATATCTTAAACCATCAACAAGCATCATCTGCAATGCAGACAAATTGGAAGCATTCCCAATAAGATCAGGAGTGAAACAAGGATGCCCATTATCACTTCTATTATTTAACATTGTTCTAGAAACACTAGCAGTAGCAATTAGAGAAGAAAAAGAAATTGAAGGTATTAAAATAGGCAATGAGACCAAGCTATCACTCTTTGCAGATGATACGATGATCTACTTAAAAAAATCCTAGAGAATCAACTAAGAAGCTAGTGGAAATAATCAACAACTTTAGTAAAGTTGCAGGATACAAAATAAATGCACATAAATCACCAGCATTTCTATATATTTCCAACACATCACAGCAGCGAGTTAGAAAGAAAAACACCATTTAAAATCACCCTAGACAAAATAAAATACTTAGGAATCTATCTACCAAAACAAACACAGGAATTCTACGAACAAAACTACAAAACACTTTCCAAACAATTAAAACTAGATCTAATCAATTGGAAAAACATGCTGGTGGTATTATAGCCTGAGCAAATTTCTGCCTTTCAGAGTTTGGATCCCCATAGAAGTGGGAAGAGATAGAATCAAAGTATAGATTTGATCTCTATTACAAGTTTAGATATATGTTATGCCCCGTTTCCTCTTTTCCTCTGCTCTCCTCCAGAACTCAAGATTTATTACAGCACAGAATGCCTCCATGGCTCTGGCTATTAAGGTTTGGCAAATTTCTGTATTTTAGAGTTTGTATCTCCAGGTACTGAAAATACCTGGAGAGGAAGATCAGGGTATGAAGATGCATTCTGTTGCAAGCCTATAGTTCAGGTCAGCTACTGATTATTGTGGGTTGTGAGAGAAGAGGTGCAGAATAGGTTTGAATTGTTCAGAGTGTTTACTGTCTTTTGGTTCTTGGTGTCCTAGATCAATAGAAATGGCTAAAATTGTCTTATCTTTGACACATAATTTCTGTTTTGAAGAAGTCTGAGAGATTATCATGAAAATCAGAAAAAAAGGCCTAGTCTTGCATTTTGTCTGTCATTTAGCCTTGCAAGCCTGGGTTCAAATCCCACCTCTGATACTTGTTTCTTATATGGCTTTGGGCAAGTCACAAACTCCCCTGAATTCATTTTTATCATTTATAAAATAAGAAGGTAGGACTAGATGGTATCTGAAAGTCCCTTCTATCTCTAAGTCTATGGTCTTCCCTATCTACAACTCAGCAAATTCTTCATTGATGGAAATATGAGGAGAAAAGAAGCTTCTTTTTTCTAGGTACTCTTTCTGTAAAATGATTCCTTGGCTCTATAGCTAATTACACACACACACACACACACACACACACACACACACACACACACACACACAGAATTCCAAAAATCTTAGTATGGTGTAACCTTTAATAGCTATTAAAGTTTAAAATACTTCTTATTGCTTAAAATTGTACTATGATTTTTAAAACCACATATGTGTATATAAGTATGCATATGCACACATACAAATATGTGTACACATATGTACATAAACACCTACATATACATGAGAAATATGACTCTCTCCCTAGCCTGGACACATACAAAATACAGTTACATTACTTGAATTTTTTTCTTACCTGAATTTCACTCTAATATTGTGCCATGCCTATAGGAAACACTAAGATTTTGTGATTAAAAAACAAAAACAAAAAACCTCATTGTGAAAGTGTGTTTACATTCTGGTTTTTATTTTTTATTTGTCTGACCAAAAAGTGTAGGGTTGCCCTACATTTGGATCAACAGGAGAATAAAAATACTAAAATGGACAAAGCTCATAAAAATGTTTTATCTTACTCAATTATATTGTAACACGGAGATAATTTTGAGTTAGTCATTCTTCTTCCTCTCCATTCCCCTCTCTTTTTTTGCTGAAGTAGAAAAGAAAGAATGTTTTCTGGGAAATATATTGGAGAAAAATGTAATGGAGCATTTTGAGAAAAGGGTATTTGAGAGTAACTGTAGGACAAAAAAGTGAAGCCTTAAATTCTTCTAGAGAATATTTGATTACAGAGATAAAGGAAATATAATGCAAAGAAAAGAAGACAGACCATTGCTATTGAGAAATAGAATGATCTTTTCATAGAGCTCATCTTCTGCTATCCTGCTTTTGAAAAGAGAGTTTCATAGGATTAAAAAATGAAAGCCATGAATTTCAAGTCAGGAATTGTGTTGATTCCTTCCACTTTGTGAATCAAAGTCAGACAGGTTACATCTGTGCACAAAACAGATAGTTATAATTCATAAATGGCACAATAGTGAGATAAAGCCATAGTGTTAATGACAAGAAATAAAATAAAGGAAAATGGCTAATATTAAGAATTATTTTTAGTATAAAACTGTCACACTATCTTTTTCTTTTGCCCTACCTCCCAATAGTAACCCAGTGAATGACCCTTTGATTCATTATACGTAGAAGTTCCTCTGGCCTTGGCCAATTTGATTATTCTCAACATATATTTACTAAGCAAATATTATGGGCAGACCATTGTTCTAGCTGATTGAGAAGATTAAATAAGACATACTCCCTGCCCCCCTGGAGCTCATAATCTAATAAGAATCAACAGACTTTTAAAGTTACTAAATTGCCCAGCTTATTCTAGACTTACACATCATGTTATCTGTTCCAAAGAATAACTTTGGTTTGAGCAAAAAGCTTTTTTTTTTTCCACCTCCCATCATTGCCATTATCATCACCAGCACTAATTCAAGAAAAAATGCCTGGAAACCACCCAAGAGCCCGTGGTGCTGTAACAGATGTTATACAAAGAACCACAATCAGTTTTGCTGTAACATTTGTTTTGAAAACATGAAGTTGTTTCAATATGATTGATATATTAGGGAATCATGAGTTAAGCATGATTAGAATTTTATATTTGCTTATGCAAGATTTCATAGACAGAGCAAGAGAACGCTGTATCACTTCACAGTGACTCCACAAGAAAACTTCAGGTCTTTTTCAAAGTACATTTATTGTATATCGACTGCCTACTGGGTTTTCTGCAAGTTTCAAGTTTGCTCCTGCCCCTTGAGAATTCACTCATGTTTCAGACTGAACAATAGACCTTGAGGTGTTTGCTGACCCTAGTCTGGGTGGGACTGGTAGATATAGTCAAATGTTGAATACTCTCATTTGTCTTAGTAGTTTCTCCCATTGAATTAGAGTCTTCTCTCAGGAAGCCCAGCTCCTTTCCTATTGTATTCATTGTAGGTGACCACTCCCTGATACCTCAGCTGCTGACCACAGCCTCTTTGAAGCCTTCTTGCAGTTTGTCTATGTATGCTTGCTGTAACAAGTTCTCCAGAGGGTATAAAAGATCCCCAAGTTCTGTCACTCTTTGGAGAATCATCTCCAGCAGTGCATTCTCCCAGAGATACGGTTCCCAGAGTCCCAGAGTCCTTGGCTTTGTGTGGTGTTTTAGGCGCTTGACTCTGTGTGATGGCCCAAATTGAACACTATCTTTTTCCTGATTCAAGACTTGTTTTTTGCTGACTACTTTAGTAGTTCTGCATTATTTCCAAGTTAACTCCACCAAGGAGGTAGCAGCTGTGAGTTAAAAAGGGACGATCTGACCCTATTCCTTTCTCCCACCTTTCCACCAGGATCTTGGTGTTGCAGCCCAGAACCCCTGCTCCTGCCCTCTCACCCACAGAGAACCAACTGTGCCATCCCTTGGGGGAATGAGGACATAGACCTAACAGCAGCCTGAGGCTTTGTACACTATCACTATTTTCTGTAGTATCTGTGTACTTTTTTCAACCAATAAGAATGCATAAAACAGTGCAATAATTTTTATTGTGTTCCTATCTTTTTAAAAAAAATCTTCAGTGTTAGAACCAATACTGAGTATCACTTCCAAAGCAGAAAAGTGGTAAAGGCTAGACGATTGGGGTTAAATGATTTGCCAAGGGTCAAAAGCTAGAAAGTTTCTGAGACTATATTTGAACTCAGGATCCCCTGAGCCATCTAGCTCCAACTCTTATTGTTTATTTTTTCTCTCTGTTTTTTATGTATCATTGATTAAATTTTTGAGCTTTGTGCCCCTAACTCCATTTCCCCCATAAGGTCTGACTTTTATTATAAGATTTTGCACAGTAGGATGATTTTTAGGAATTTATATGCTTCTTTATTGCAGAACTGATTGTACAATATGTAAATAACCATTTCTAACCTCCTGAGACTTACCTAATAAAGTCACATTGACACAGCTTTTGATTTAGTCAATTCATTTAATTCTACCTTTGACACATACTGATTGTGTCATATTGGGCAAGTCACTTAACCTCCTAGGGCTCTAAGTTACAGACAAGGTTGGCATTGGTAAAGGGCGTTTCCTCATCTGGAAATTTCCTGTAAAATTTTCAAAGGAATCATGAGTCCAATCTCTATCTTTATTCCTATGTAGAGAGACATAGTATAAGAGAAATTTGCTTTTTTTTAAAATCCAAAATCAATATAAAGTCAGTCTCTTGATTCAACCATTTTCAATGAAAAAATTTCTAAAATACATAACAAATTCTAATTTTTCTAAAATGAATAATAGCAAACCCTATTCCTCTTAAATAGAACACCATTGAACATAATATAATATTTTTCTTTTTTCTGTTTTCATGGACCTATAAGCAACAAGTCCTTGAAATTTTTTTTTAAGAAAAATTTTTTCCATGGTTACATGATTCATATTCTTACTCTCTCCCCCTCCCATTTCCTTTCCCCTGCCCCGTAGCTGATGCACATTTCCACTGGTTTCTTCATGTATCATTGATCAAGACTTATTTCCATATTATTGATAGTTGTACTAGGGTGGTCGATTAGAGTTTACATTCCAAATTATGTCCTCATCAACCTATGCGTTCACGCAGTTGTTTTTCTTCTGTGTTTCCACCCCTGTAGTTCTTTCTCTGAATGTGGGTAGCATTCTTTCCCATAAATCCCTCTGAATTGTCCTGGGTCATTGCATGGCTGCTAGTACAGAAGTCCATTACATTTGATTTTACCACAGTGCATCAGTCTCTGTGTACAATGTTCTCCTGGTTCTGCTCCTTTCACTCTGCATTAATTCCTGGTGGTCATTCCCATTCACATGGAATTCCTCCAGTTTATTATTCCTTTGAGCACATTAGTATTCCATCGCCAACAGATACCACAATTTGTTCAGCCATTCCCCAATTGATGGGCTTACCCTCATTTTCCAGTTTTTTGACACGACAAAGAGTGTGGCTATAAATATTTTTGTACATGTCTTTTTCCCTATGATCTCTTTGGGGTACAAACCCAGCAATGGTATGGCTGGATCAAAGGGCACGCATTCTTTTAGTGCTCTTTGGGCATAATCCCAAATTGCCATCCAGAATGGTTGGATCAGTTCACAACTCCACCAGCAATGCATTAATGTCCCAATTTTGCCACATCCTCTCCAACATTTATTACTGTCCCCTGCTGTCATTTCAAGCAATTTTCTGGGCATGAGGTGATACCTCAGAGTTGTTTTGATTTGCATTTCTCTAATTATTAGAGAATCTTTTTCTTTTTCTTGATGGCTCTCAGCCATCATTCTGGGAAACAGACTCTCTCCAGATGCAGCCTGATAACTGCTTCTTCGACTATTACAACCATAGCAACTGAAGACCTGATAAAGAAGGTTTTTGCTGCCAAAGTCCTTGGTACTGTTGAATGGCTCATTTTATTGGTGGAAATGACATCTATGAAGAGGCATTAACATTTGCTTTGCCTTGTACCTTGAGAAGAATGAAACTTAAAAAAAATAACCATGAGACTTGCCTCTGAAATCTTACTTGTGTGTTCTTGCCCCCATTAGAATATGAGCCATTTGAAAACAGGGACAGTTTTTCATTTTCCTTTTTGTATCCCTAGCTCTTAGTATAGTACTTTTTATTCATTAATTAATATTTTTGTAACCTTACCTACCTTTTTATAAATAATATTGTGTATTGTTTCCAAGGGTAGAAGAGCAAGGGGTTTCCAAGGGGTAGGTGCTGAGAGTGCAATGACTTGCCCAGGTTCACACAGCTAGGAGATGTCTGAGTCCAGATTTGAGCCCAGGACCTACTATCTCTTGACCTGATTCAATCCATGAACCACCTAGCCACCCCTCATTTATTTTTTTTTGTTTGTTTTTTTTAATTTTTTTTTTAACCCTTGTACTTCGGTGTATTGTCTCATAGGTGGAAGATTGGTAAGGGTGGGCAATGGGGGTCAAGTGACTTGCCCACACAGCTGGGAAGTGGCTGAGGCCGGGTTTGAACCTAGAACCTCCCGTCTCTAGCCCCGACTCTCACTCCACTGAGCTACCCAGCTGCCCACCCCTCATTTATTTTTGAGGGTATCATTATAATTAAGGACATTGGTAATGTAGTAGTTCTAGAAGTGACATTGTGATACAATACAGAAAGTAAAAAACTTAGAAAACCTGGCTTCCAACTCTTTTATAGCTAGTTGAAAATAGGTAAGTCACCTAACTTCTCCAAAGATCAGTTTTCTTATCTATAAAATGGATGGAGTACCTACCTCATAGGGTCATTGCAAGGAGCAAATGAAATAAGTATTAAGTTTTTAACTAAGCATTGGTTTTCAACCTATATGTCATGGACTTTGGAAACTGCAAAGGGGAAGACCCAAGTTAAAAGTTATTACAAGAAGACCACAAACAAGACTTCCAATCTCAGAAAGTGGCAGTCTTATCAAACAACTCAGGATAAGAACTATAGACATACCTCCTGAATAAATAATACATTTTATTCATGTATTACTATTTTTTGAAAGAGAAGGAACTAAATATTTATGTGGCATATACTAAGCACTTTCTGGTGATCTCATTTGATCTTCATAATAACTTTGTAAAGTTAGTGTTGTTATTATATTCATTTAACAGTTGAGGAAATTGAGGCAGAGGTTAAATGACTTGCCCAAGGCCACATAGAGAGTTAGTATCTATGGCAAAATTTGAATTCAGACCTTCCTGATTCCAGACCCAGTGCTCTGTGTACCATGTCCTCAAGCTGAGTATATATATACTATTGTGATAAGAAAAATACATATTCTATTTTTTAAAGTCCCTGAATTCATAAGGTTTTCTGCCATATATTCTCTCAATAAATATAACTACTAGTGTTATTATCACTTGAGACTCTATCTTTTTTTTATGTTGAAGAGGAGTCCTCATATTCAAAAAGATTAGGTACTATTGGTGCAAAGTTACAGGCCACCTTGGGATTTTGAAAATGCCCTATCAATCTTAACTATCACTCTACTTACAAAAAACATTGCTATGGAATACAGGGCTATATGGAAATTCATTCCAATGCATATGGTCATACTATCCAAATGCTCCTTTTTCATAGAAGTGGTATGAGGGGAAACCTCCCCCTGGATGTCCTGATAGCATTTCAAATTCAGATTCTCTAGAAATCTAAACTACTGGCAGCTAAGTGAAACAGCAGAGTCAGGAAGAACTGAGTTAAAAACTAACCTCAAAAAGGCTAGTGGAAATAATTAACAACTTTAGCAAAGTTGCAGGGTACTAGATTAATCCCCATAATCATCAGCATTTCTATATATTTCCAACAAAACTCAGCAGCACAAGTGATAAAGAGAAACTCTATTTAAATCACTCTAGAAAATATAAAATATTTACGAATCTCTCTGCCAAGACAAACACAGTAATTATATGAACACAACTACAAAATACTTTCCACACAATTAAACTAGATCTAAATAATTATAAAAACATTAATTGCTCATGGGTTGAACGAGCTAATATAATAAAAATGCCAATACTGTCCAAATTAATCTACTTATTCAGTGCCATACCTATCAAAGTATCAAAAAACTTTTTTTATAAAATTAGAAAAAATTAGAACAAAGTTCATCTGGAAGAACAAAAGATCAAGAATCTCAAAGGAAATGATGAAAAAAAATGTGAAGGATGGGGGCCTAGCAGTACCAGATCTTAAACTGTACTATACAACAATGGTCATCAGAACAATATGGTACTGGATAAGAGACAGAAGTGTGGATCAATGGAATAGACTTGGGTAAATTACCTTAGCAAGGTAGTGTTTGATAGACTCAAAGATCCCAGCTTTTGGGACAAGAACTCATTATTGGGCAAAAAGTGCTGAGAAAATTGGAAAACAGTATGGGAAAAATTAGGTTTAGATCAACATCTTACATCCTATGCCAAGATAAAATCAAAATGGGTAAATGACTTAAATATAAAGAGTGAAATCATAAATAAATTAGGTGAACATAGAATAGTATATCTATCAGATCTGTGGGAAAGCAAGGAATTTAAGACCAAGCAAGAGATAGAGAACATTACAAAACAGAAAATGAATGACTATGACTATATCAAATTAAAAAGATTTTGTACAAAAAATTAAATGCAACCAAAAATAGAAGGAAAGCAATAAACTGGGAAAACATTTTTCTAACAAAACTCTCTGACAAAGGTTTAATTTTCCAAATATATAAGGAACTAAGTCAAATTTACAAAAAAATCAAGCCATTCCCCAATCAACAAATGGTCAAGGGACATGAATAGGCAGTTTTCACATGATGAAATCAAAACTATCAATAAGCACATAAAAAGTGTTCTAAATCCCTCCTGAATAGAGAAATGCAAATTTAAACAACATTGAGGTACCAACTCATACCTAGAAGATCGGCTAATATGACAGCAAAGGAAAGTGATAAATGTTGGAAGAGATATGACAAAATTGTGACACTAATGCATTGCTGGTGGAGTTGTGAATTGGTATAATCATTCTGGAGGGCAATTTAGAATTATGCCCAAAGGCTTTAAAAGAATACCTGCCCTCTGATCCAGCTATATCACTAATGGGTTTGTACCCCCAAAGAGATAATAAGGAAAATACTTGTACAAAAATATTTATAGCCACACTCTTTGTAGTGGCAAAAAATTAGAAAATAGGGGGTTGTCCCTCGATTGGAGAATGGCTGAACAAATTGTGGTATCTGATGGTGATGGAATGTTATTGTGCTGACAGGAATGATGGACTGGAGGATTTCGACCTACAGGAATTGATGCAGAGTGAAAGGAGCAGAACCAGGAGAACATTGTACAGAGACTGATACACTGTGGCACAGTTGAATGTTATGGACTTTTCTGCTAGCAGTAATGTAATGACTCAGAACAATGCAATATGAGAAAAAAACGCTTTCCACATGCAGAGAAAGAACTGTGGGAACAGAAATGCAGAAGAGAAACATATGATTAATCACATGGTTCAATGAGGGTATGATTGGGGTTTTGTAAGATTTAAATTAATGTACAATACTTCAAGTATTATTTTTATAAAGTTTATTATCTGACAAAATAGAACCATGTGACTAAGTTTTTCTACCCGCTCAAAATTCCCCTCTCCACTAAAGCCTTGATAGGAAAGAAAGAGTGAGAGATGGAACTACACCTAATTTATATACTGTCTATGTCAGCATGTAATGAAAGGAAGTGAGTAAGGTGCTGGGAATTGTAGTTTTTCTGGGGATTATAGTTTTTAGGATAACAGATTCTAATTACACAGTTTTGGTGTTAAAAGATCACTCTATTGCAAATATGAATAAATGGAAATAAGCTTTGAACAAAGATACACATATAACCCAGTGGAATTGCTTGTCAGCTCCAGGAGAGGGTAGGGTAGAGGGGTGGGGAAAATTATGAATCATGTAACCATGGGAAAATATTCTAAATAACAAAAAAAACCTAACTTCAAATATCTTACTATTTGTGTAACTCTGGGCAAGCCACTTAACCTCTGTCTCAGTTCCCTCAACTAAGAAGAATTCCCCCAGTAGAATGGACACATGAGAATAATTTGTTCCATTGGCTATAAAGGTAGATGAAGCAGGTGCTGTGAGGGTGCTTAGAGCTTTGTTAGTCATAGAAGACACCAGAGTTATCCATTATATTCTGAGCAATCAACAATTATCTTGATTTTTGGCCTTACCATTGTACTTCAATGACTCTGGAAGAGAATGAGGTTGAAGACTTTGTGCAATTCTGCTTCACTTAAATCACATTCATGCACAAGTCAAGACAGTACCCTGTGATGTCATTATTTCTCTGAAAAGGAAGGATGGTTATCAAATTGGGGATAATATCACTTTCTTCCCAGAGTTGTTGTAAGAATCAAATAATGTATTATTTGTAAAGTGCTCAACACACTGTGTGTCACAAAGTAGATCTTCATAAGTGCTTCTTTCTTTCCAAACTGAACTTATTTCCATCCAACCACACCAACCAAATCCTCTTGACATCCGTAATGGCACATCTTTTGTTCATATCTCTTTAGATACTCTTCTCAAACCAGGTGCTAAAATCTATAGAGCCAAAATCAATATTTTTATTAATGTGAGTGACAATGAGGAGACATATAAAAATAGATCAATGCAGATCAATGAATTGGGCATGCATCTAAAAAAAACTAGGAAAAAAATTAAAATCCTCATTTAAAGACTAACTTCGAAATCCTAACTATTAAAGGAGAACATCTTTGGTTAATGGGTCTCCTGGAAAGTGAGCAGCATTGAAGATCAGAGCATCCTTCTCAATCTCGAAGACATTCAGCATTTTTTTCAGTATGACAGTCACTATAGACATTTCATTCATTGGCTTCTCAACCTTCCTGTCCCCAGAAAGGGACTTCTTAAGAAATTCTAGCCTTTTCCTAACTTTCCCAAGTTGATGATGAGAAGAAAATTATCATTATTACTATTATTACTCCTCCTCCTCAATAATTACTCTATTTACATAGTTTTCAAGTGGTTCTAAAGTATTTGCGTGCACTATCTCATTTAATTCTCCCCAAACTCTTGTGACTGAAGAATTTTGAGTATTATTATCCCTATTATACTGATGAGAATTCTATCACTGAATAAACTGTAGTTAATTCTTGTTGCCTGAAGAATCAAATACAACGTGCTCTGTTTAGCATTCAAAGCCCTTCATAACCTAGCTCTTTCCTACCTTTTCAGACTTCTTGATCTCATTCTCTGAGATACTCTTCAATCTAGTCAGACAGGCTGTCTGGGCACCAGGGAATACTCAGTGCAGAGACACCTTGTTCACAGAGTTAAAACCAGGCAGAGTAGCAGATTCTATTTGGAGTGACCTGAAAATCCAGTTTCTGCTTCCTATAAAGGAAGGCCAGTGCCTTCCTCTTTAATTATTTCCTGTTTATTTCTTGAGATCTATATCTATTATATGTATATATGCACATAAATATATTTATATGTGTTTACATGTTGTCTCCCCTTTAAAATTATGCAGCCTCCAGCCCAGATGACTTTTCTATGTATTTGATCCCCATTTGTCTTGATATTTGTTTAGCATACATCTTTCTGTTTGATGCTTTGTTTGATGTTGACACTACAAAGGCTATTAATTATTACCCTGGTGGTCACAGCTATTATGGAATGTTAGGTCATATAAATATATTCAAAGAACCTCCTCTTTTGAAGGGGAAAATTTAAAACTACAGTTTGCTCTACAGTGAAATAGTTTGTTGTGATCAGTCAGTAGACAATAAAATCTTAAATTGTAAATATCTTTCAGTCAACTGTGTGACTGGAGATAAAGTTTCTTGTAAAAAACTATGTGTAAAAGTCAGCTTTCTCACCTCTTTTCATTTTATTAATCACCCAATGGGGACAAAAAACATGCTAAAAAGATTTCATAAAGATTATAAAGCAGCTATGAGTCAGTAGCTCTTAATGTCTTGTTAATCACTATTTTTGGCTACATCACTGTTGTGACCTTTTATCTTCCTTGAGAATTTTTCCTTCTTTGAGATAGCTTCAAAATCAATCTCTCAGAGCTTTTAAAATTGTATTGCTTCCAGCACAAATTTCTTGTCTGTGTATTTGATCACTTCAGTCCATTCTGCCCAGTTTTCTCTTCTTCATTTCCATTGCCATTTCCTCACATAAAAGATTCACTGCTGAAGTGGTGGAGTTCAGATGAGTTGGTTCTATTATTCAGTTTGATGAGAATATTGTGATCTTGGGCAAGTGACAGTCTTTCTGGGCCCGAGTTTCCTCCTCTGTAAAATGAAGAGGTTGGATTCAGTGGCTTTTAAGGTCTCTTCCAGTGTTAAATCTGTCATGTATATATGAATTGATGCCTATATCTGCTGCAATTTGTGTCCATTTGTTGTTTTCCTTCTATTTTTATCAAGAGATATCCTCAGGATGATTTAGTTTAGCTACGTCTCACAAGCTTTTTTTTACAGCCTTATTTTGTCAATAATTGTTTTTTTAAGTTTCAAAAGAAGATATGGCTGATATTGTTCTATTATCCTCTGTAATATTTTGCAAATGGGTTGTTTTTACTCCAAGCCACCATTGCTCTTAGCCACCAAGTCTCTCCACTTGGCAAGGACATCAAACATTTGCTGCCTACAGGAGTTTTGGGGCTCTTTGTCCTCATTATGGCAACTTTTTGTTTTGTTTTGTTTTGTTTTGACAAGACCTATGGTGTCTTCTGGATAGATAGCTCCCAGTTAAGAATGTCTCTGACAAAGCAAACTGGCTCCATCTCTCCAATTTAAATCATAGAGAGTTGCCTGGGGCACTGATATTTTAGGTAACTTGTCCAGAACACATAGCCAATATAGATCAAAGGTGGAACTTGAACTTAAACGTACTTGGCTCCAAGACCAGATCTCTAAACCACTCTGCATTCAGCCTCGCATACACTGAATAAACTTTTCTCAGAAATTGTGTAAACCAAAGTCAATGAACTCACTTTTGTCCATTTTTATTTTTTAAAAAGTCAATAGAATATTTGTCTAGATCATGTTTCTTTTAACTTTATGATCACAAAACTCAAGAGATGCTAAACATCTCAACAATCATTTAGTCCAACCGTTTTACAAAAGCAACCCCTCTAGAACAAATCTTACAATGACCATCTATTCTCTGATTGAAGACCTGCAAAGAGGGGGAACCCACCGCCTCTCATATCACTTAAAAAACCAACCCCTTACCTTCCATTGTCAATACCATGATTTCTGCATTGTGATAGATTTCTTTGGGAACAGAACCTGCCACGTGAACTCAGTGGGATATAGTTCTCTTTTAATACCAGTGATGTATAAAATGCCATGACTGTTTCCCACTACATTTTCTAAGCTTTCAGTAATTCAGTTGAATCAGTGTATCCATCAGATATAACCACTGATTATGTGTTTCAGTCATTATACTTTTTGACCTTTAAAATTCGAACTCCCCCAGAGGGGAAACTTTGACCCAGTTCCTCCTTGCTTCAACTCATGCCTCTAGGCCATTACTGCCTCTCATAACTTAATAATATAATCCAGAATATGTCCAGTAATTGAATCCAAGCTCAATGGTTTATAGTTTTCAGACTCCACTCTTCTTTTGAAAGTTAATACACTAACTGGGGGCTGTGATTGGTCACTGGGTCCAGTCCTTATGAGCGTGTATAGTGTCCTCTGTTAATGCAATCTCATGTAAACTTGAGAGCATGCACAGACACTGTTTCTGGTCTCCTTATGTCATAGTGAATGAAGATGGATCTTTTTGGTCCATGCATAAATAAATGAGTGCTCATCACTGACAAAAAACAGAGACCTGTGTCTGAAAATCATAAACTGACCTATCCCATATATCATACTAAAGAAAAATTCATGGAGTAAATAAAGAATGGTGTTGTGTTAATAAAATTAGGACTCAGGACCTTAGATTGTTTTTTAAACCTTACCTTCTATCTCAGAGTCAATACTGTGTATTGGCTCCAAGGCAGAAGAGTGGTAAGGGTAGGCAATGGGGGTCAAGTGACTTGCCCAGGGACCTTAGATTTTAATAAAGTTTATTTGAATTACTAGGATAGATGAAAGAAGAGAAATAGTTAGAAAGTGAGAGATAAGCAGCCTGATCTAGCTATCCATATGGCTTTTTTTCAGCAACACCCCAGCACCAAGTTGCTTGGCAGGACACCAGAGACAGAGCAGGTGAACTTCCTTGTTCACCTCTTTTATTCTTTCATGTCAACATCAAGTTCAAACTCACGTATGCAGGTACACAGGTGATGCAGATGATGCAGGTGCACAGGTATGCAGATCAGCATGTGACCTGACCCTAGAAAGGGGGGAGGGTGAATTTCCTTCACACAATACCCCTTTTGATTCTTTGGGAGACTAGCATATTAGATCTCCCCACTAGGGTTTTCTAGGAGATTAACATGTCAAGTCTCCTCAGTGAATTATTCCACATATGGAACCTATACATTTACAGGTTCTCTTACCAGAGGTATATAAAGTATTATATCCTAGAGGGAATTAAAACAATTTGAGGGATAAGAGGGAAAGAAAGAAGGAAAAAAATGATCAATAGATGCATTGAGAAAAAGCCAATTAGGGGGCACTCCCCTTTGGCATAAGAGTTTACATTCAAAATAAATGATAGGTTCAACCCCCTTCAGTTCTGTTCATTATATCCCCAAACTCACTCTGGATCTCTTGAGGTAGTACGTGATTTCTATAGGCATCTTTATGGCATCTTCTCCAGAAAATCTACTTTCTTGATTCAGGGTGTTGGTGATTTTCTTTTCCTAAAATTGGTTTAAAAGATCTTAAATCTTGGATTTTAGCATAATTATACAGTATTTTCAATTTGCAAAAAATAAAAAATAAAAGTATATTCCTAACACTGAAGTTATTGTATTATGTTTCCAATATAGGTACCCAAATACTATTTGAAACATATAGTTCAAGTTAAACAACGGCTCATACCTTAAGAGTTGGAAGAAATCTTAGAGGTAATTTAGTTTGATTTCCATTTTACAAATGGAGAAACTGAGGCTCAGGGAAGTTATCCAAGGTCACAAAGATAATAAATGACAATAATTAAATGCAAACATAGGTCCTTTGACCTAAATCCACCATATTTTCTACAATATCATGCTGACTTAGACCACTTATACTCTTCCCAACCTTACACTAGTCTTTCTTCTTCCAAGAAAATACCCAGTACTCTGGGAAGTATAGGAGGCACTTCCCCATTCTACCTTACTTCTTTAAATTAGGCAAAAATAAAACATACTATAAGCATGTACATTAAAAAAGTTTGGGGTTGGATCTTTACCTCAGAGGACTGGGTGCTGGAGGAATTGGAGAGGGAAAGACAAAGGTGTTGCTGATTATTCTTTCCCTAAGTCTTTCTGCTATAGGACAACTAGGACCATAAATGATTGAGTACATTCTTCTGAGTTTTTTGCTTGTGACTATGAAGTTAACCTTGTTGAGGAGATTATTAGAATGTGCTAAGAATCAGTAGTTATGATGGACTATGACTCTAAGTCATGGGTGGTAGCATTAGAGAAGTCCATGAGTGAAGACAGTGGTATATGCCATCATTGTTATCCTTCTTTATTATCATTGTGATGGTTTGGGTATGTATAAGAGTTTTTTTTTTTGTCAACTTGAACTTCTCTCTCTCACTACTCTCTCTCTCTCTCTCTCTCTCTCTCTCTCTCTCTCTCTCTCTCTCTCTCTCTCTCTCTCTCTCTCTCTCT
>NC_058130.1:627617439-627772577 GCF_016433145.1 Gracilinanus agilis
CTCTCTCTCTCTCTCTCTCTCTCTCTCTCTCTCTCTCTCTCTCTCTCTCTCTCTCTCTCTCTTATTAATAGCCCTATGTGGCAAATGGCAATAAGGAGCCATGTTTGATTAGAATTCAATATAATTCAATTAAATTCCTCAAGCAGGTGTTTATTTTTTTTTAAATCCTTATCTTCTGTCTCAGAATTGATAGTATCAGTTCCAAGCAGAAGAGTGGCCAAGGCTAGGCAATAGAGATTAAGTGACTTGTCCAGCATCACATAGCTAAGAAGTGTTTGAGGCCAGATTTGAACCCAGGACCTCCTGTCTTCACACCTGGCATTCTATCCACTGAGTCAGCTAGCTGCCCTGAACAGATTTACTCTTAAGACTTGATATGACTTGGCATTTAATTAAATATGAGGTATAAAAGAGAAAGAATAGTAGATTATAGGATCAGGCTTTGTCTGGAGCAGTTTACTTGAATTGTATTACCTCACTAGACTTTCCCTGTAGTTCCTGATGCAAAGGTTCGATACCTCCATGTTCTTTGGGGCACCTGTCACTAACAGTGGCCTGAAAAGGTCAGCATATGCTTCTATTGCCTCTAGAATATTAGTGAATTTTTAAATGGAACACTTAGGCTATGGCAAATCTGTTAGAGCTGGAGGTGCCAATGAAGCTGTTGCTGTAACATATGTGGTCACTGCTGTGCTACAAATAGGGCAGTCATCCCCTGCAGTTCCTGCAGCTGTCTGACCAGCCCTTAGATAACCTTCATCAGATTCCCTTGAGTAAGAGGAGTCTGGACAATCTATCCAAAGCCAGTATTTCTTTGACCCCTGAGATGGCTTGCATCTCTCTTTGACAAAGACACTACCCAATGAAAACAAGACTGATTGCTCAGAAGATGATGTCAAGAATGTAGCCACTGTCAATTTGATGACTGCCAAATTCCTTTGATATTCATAAGACCATAGATTCAAAGTTGAAGGGAACTCCAGAGATTCTCTAGCCCAATCCCCTTGTATGACAGATGAGGAAAGTGAGATCTGAGGAGGTTAAGGGACATAACCAAGATTAACCAGGAAGTTTTGTGGCCCCAGATGTTGAACAGCTTAGCAGCAGAACCTAAGTCACAAGACTTCTCCAGGGGCAGTAAAAAGATCTCCCAGAGGAGTTTTCTTACCTGGAAGTTCCTTGCATCAATAAAATCAGTTCTTATTTCTATGCTATCCAAAAATGTTACTAATGTACTTAATAATACTTAATAAAACTTAATACGTTTTAATTTTAAGACATAAGGGAAGAATTTAAACAAGTGTGTGAGGCATCAGTCAAATGCAGGGTTTCATGATACAAGCAAGTCCAACACTCCTATATACTTTGACAATTTAAGTATACAGGATCCTAGAACTAGAGTTGGAAGGGACCCTTGATGTCATATGGTTCAACCCTCCCATTTTACAGATACTAAGATCCAACCAGATAGGCTGCACAGGTAGTAAATGGCAGAGCCCAGGTCCTCTGACTCTAGATCTAAGGCTTCTTTCACTGAATCACACAAGTTAGTTGGCAAGTCAAAGAGTCAGTAAGCATTATGTACCTACTATGTGCCAAATACTTTGCTAGGTCCTGGGGTTAAAGCAAAAAGGCAAAAATGGTCTCTGTCCTTAAGGACTTTACATTATAATGACAAAGACAATATGCAAGTAGCTATGAACATACAAGATGTATACAGGGGAAAGTAGAGGAAATTTCTGAAAGCAAACCTTGGTATTATGGGAAATGGGGAAAGGCGTCTTGCAGAAAGTGAGATTTTATCTGAGATGATAATTCAAGGATCCTAATTCAGAGATCCTTTAGAACACATGGAAACACTTCATCCCACAACACTAATAATAGTTTCTATTTATATGATGTCCTTGAATACACTTTTAACTTTATATTTGTTCTTTTAATTTAGACATGAATGAAGTATGGGAAAATAGACAAAATAATTTACTTGAATCTTGAATATATGGTGCCTATGGCTCCAGGAAAAGCAACAAGCTAACTCACCAACAATGCTTGGGGCACCCACATTTGCAGCCGAGCCATCCACAGACCAGAAGATGGCATCACTGCAGCACTAATGCCAAGTTGGACAAAACAGGCAAATCCCAGTGTGAAGGGCTGAAACCACATTTCCTATCACTTCAGATAGTCATTCATGCACTAAGTCCACCTTGGGATATCAGGATATGGAATTTTAAGGTTCAGTTCCACATGGTGAAAAGGAAATCAGATCTTTCCATGATTAATTTGTGCCTTAGGCATGTGCTACACTGATATCTAACTGTTAAATATTGCTACTTAGCAAGAACAGTGCTACCATATTCTTTATATCTTTGCAGAGGAAAGTAGAGGTACAATACATAGATTGACCAAAGGCGATATCCATCTTTCAGTGGGTCAACTGGAAGAACAACAAAGAAATCCATTCTAGGAAGTAGATAGCTAAAAAGTACTCCCAGAGAGAAAGCTGAGAATGTGCAGGGTTTCTAATAGAATTGAGGAAACTTTTAAAAAGAGAGTTTAATGACTTTCTAAAAGTCATAGAGAAAACACTGTGAATGACACGGGGTCCAATCCTACTGAGTCATGATACTTTTGTCTATATTATTAAAATTATAATGTAATGATTTAAAAAGTAAAAACTATTCATAAATGAGTAAAAAACACATTAGGATAATACAAGAATTACAAGAAATAATAGAAAACTTTTTCAAAAGCATGTAAAATGTTGATATCCTCTTATCACATTACCAGTGCTACAGGCCTTTTCTTAAAAAACAAACCGGCAAAAATTCTTACCTTTCATATTTAACATTACAACACTGGTAAAATCTCTGCTGCCTTGGGTCCTGGATAAGAATCTAGGACTTCTCAAACACTAGCCTGTCAATAAAATGTTTTCCTAATCTTTCCAATGGAGCTCACTAGAAAAGACTTTATAGCAATGATCTCGTTGTGACTTGGCTATAAATTTTATCTATTTATTTGTTTTATCAGTAATGGCAAGATAGCCACTACAATCCATAGGTTTTATATGTAAAAACATAGTCTCTAAGAAAACATTGACATATGGTAGCCTTGACTTCCTAGAACTATAAAGATTCTGATAACTATAGGCATTCCCCAGGTACCACTGAACTTATTAACATCTCTCACATAGCAATGCACATTGCTTCTTCTGTAGGAGATTTAACTCTTTTTTTTCTGCTACCCTGGAGGAAAGAAATTTATCTTCATTTTTTTATTGCCTATAAAGGGGAAAGAGCAAGATGCTTTGTCCTTTAGGGACAAGGAGAGCAGAAAACTCCTCTGCTAATGGGATTCTAGGATGAAGCATTAGATCAAAATTAAATATTTTTTTGGAAGAGATAATGGAAATTTGGCCCAACTTCCCTCCCAGTTCTGTGTAGAGTATTCCTGAGAGATGATCAGTAGGCTTCTATGGCTTTTTCTGGCCTACTGATCTAATCAACATTTATTATGTTGCTTCTATGGGGAGAAAATGTATTCCCATTTCTAAGCAAGTGATTTATAAAATGAACTTTTGTAGCACAGCTCATTTGTAAACCAGAGACTGGCTCTTTCTGTCTCAAAGCATCCTATTATCCTTTTTCCTGAGGCACGGTTTTGATCCCTTGTTCATCATCAAAGAATAAATTAAATAAATTGTTTCTATACACATTATATTAAGAGCCTACTATGTTTCAGAAGTTCTGTTAGGCTCTGGAGATGTGGAGACCAAAGTCAGTCACTGACCTCAAAGGAGTTTTATTCTGTTGGGAGGAAAGAACATGTTTCTTTCCAATTGCCACTCACAGGTCAGGCAAGCTCGCCCTGCTTGAAACATTAGGGCACCCTAAGGGGGAGGCAAGAAGCAGTGTGCCAAGGCAAATCAAACCACCACTGCCACAACCACCTTGAACACCCATCTCCCCTTAAATTCTGATGAAGATGGCCCCGAGACTTTGAACCCCAAAGCCTTGGGAATAGCAGTGTCCCCAAACCACCAGACATGCTTCTTTATGGCTCTGGACTTTCAGTGATCATTGAGGGGATAAATCATTGTGGGGGGGGATGCACCTTTCTCATTATTAGCAGCAACTGCTGACCAACTGCCATCAATTGCTTTTCATCCTTCATTTTCCAAAAGAACCAATAGTATTGAGGATTGATGTTTGGTCTTAAGTGTGAATTAGAGTTAAGTGAGTCAGAATTGCACAAGGCCTTAAGCTTCACTCTCTCTTCCTAAGTCATTAAAGTCCAGTGGCAAGATAAAAGTCAGAATAACTGTTGATGTTTTAGGATGCATCTTTGATTTCTAACCAAGCACTAAGTGCTCCATAATACCTGCTTTAGTCACCTTCGTAGTCATTGAGATAAATTGCTTTCATCTATCCACTCTTCTAGGGGAAGGCTTCACATGCTTATAGTAGAAATCCCTTTAAGTCACTGAGGGATTTGAAGCTTGTTGGTTACCCTCAACCTGTTTTAATTTGTTGGCTGAGACATTTTTACCAGAGTGTGGCTGCTGTGCATGCTATAGCTTCTTGGAGCCACAAATGAGTGTTAGAGTGAGAAGTGGACATCATAGGTGGATGAGCAGCCATGAAAAGGGCTCAGCAAACCTATATACTAAAAGTGCTAGTCCTTCCCTGCACATTCCTTACATACTGTATCTCAGGCCAACACCTTTGGAATAGGAAATCTTCCATCTCAGTACACCAACAGCCATTATTCTGCAATACATCCTCTATGGAGATGCAGTCTGGCAACTGCTCCTGCCAATCATGCAGCCACATCTTCAGAAGACTCCCCAGAAAAGAAAGTTCTTGGGGTGCCCTAAGTTCTTGACGTTGTCAAATAATTCGCCTCAGAAGCTGAAATGATTTCTGCAAGCAGAAATAACACCAAATGATACTGAAGAAGAAGCATTGCCATCTGTTTTGCTGCTGTACCTTAAGGACTTATGGAGTACAGAAACCTTCCATATATGCTGTCTCCATCATTAGATTATGAGCTCCTTGAGGACAGGAACTGACTTGTTTTTTATTTTTGTCTCCACAGTGCTCTGCCCATAGTAAGTCCTTTATAAATGCTTTATTCATTTATTCATTCAACATTGGTATAGACAAAAAATGCAAATTTTATACAAATTAAACACAAAATAATTTCTGAGGAGAAGGCATTTGTTTAGGTGGGTGGAGAGAAATCAGGAGATGCAGGAGAATCCTGTAGGTGGTGGTGCTTGTTGTCAACCCTGAAGAAAGCTAGAGAATCAAAGTGATGGATGCACTCCAAAGGGAGTTCTGGAATAAGAGAGAGCCTGTGTGGGGGCACAGAGACAGGAGATAGACTTCTGTGTAAAGTCAATAGCAAGTATGTCTGTTGAGTTGGAATGTGGAGACGAATAATGTGCATTAAGTCTGGAGAGGTAGGCTAGGGCTTTTGAAGCCAAATAGCAGAACCTGCATTTTCTCCTAATGGTAAGGGGGAGTCTCTGGATCTTTTTGAGCAGGGTAGTGACATGGACCAAAGAAGCTAGAGCCATGAAGCAGAGAAACTAAAGAGGAGGCTATTATCATGAGACAACTGATGGGGAAGTAGACAGAATGCTGTGTCTGGAATTAGGATAAATCTGAATTCAAATCCAGCCTCAGACACACACTAACTGTAAGATGCTGGGCAATTCACTCAACCTCCATCTACCTCAGTTTTCTTGAATATAAAGTGGGCATAGCACCATTCTCAAAGAGTTGTTATGAGGATAAAATGAAATAATTGCAAAAAAGCCCACTTAGCACAGTACAAATGCTTAATCTCTTTCTCCTTTCTACTTCCCTTTTCCTCTATTGTAACAGTACAAGTGAGAGATGATGAGCCATGAGCTAATAAGTGAACAATGACTGGAGCGAGGAAGACAGACCTGAGAGATATTATTCAAGGTCACATATCATGTGTGTCTCAGAGGAAAGACTTAAACTAATGTCTTCCTGGATCAAATAGAAACTCACCATCTTTCTTATGTCCTCCACTGCCTTTTTAAACAAATATGGGGTTTTTATATTATTGAATTAGGGATAAAAGGTGAAGGAAATAACCATGTTAGTTTGTGCTTTCAACAGATCAAGAGTTGGGATCTCTTCTCATGATCCTTCTGAGATCCAGAGAGATCTGCCCAAGGTCACACAGATAAGATAGCATCATCAGTATTTCAACAATGTTCTTCAGACTATAAAAACAAATTCCTTAATAACTGCTTTTGTTGTATCCTATAGGTTTTGATATGTTGTCTCATTATTGCTGGTTTCCAGAGAAAGACTGATAAATACAAATAAGCAAGATGATTATATATATATATATATGCATATATATATGTACAATATATATACTTACATATATATTGATCAAGTGAAGCTGTCTTTAGTGCAGGGAAGGGAAGAAGGGAGGGAGATGCCCGGAAACTTTAATAACAAAGAACAATATTTTTAAAACTTAGCTCTCACAAAATAAGTTCTCTCTCTCTGGGATTAAAAGATCTCAGAGAAGATATAGGTCCTGTACTAATAACAAACTTGGAAGACTGCCCTATTTAGGTGAATCAATCAGGCTGCCTTGTCAGCATCTAATCTGCTGCTATCTCGTTTTCCATTGAGCCTACTTGGTTTCCACAATGTTGGCATCATTGAAAATTTTAGGCAGGAAAAAATGCCCTGATTTTAGAAGTAACTTCTTGGGAATTTGATTGCTTTAGAACTGACAATAACAGCACTATTGAACATCAGTGGCCAAGTATAATAATGATATTCAGGTGTTTGTGTTGTTGTTCAATCTTTTTAGTCACATTTGACTTTTTATGACCCCATTTGGGGTTTCACTGGCAAAGATACTGGAGTAGTTTTGCCATTTCCTTTCCTAGTTCATGTTACGAATGAGGAAACTGAAGCACATAAGGTTAAGTGACTTGCATAGGGCTACATGGCTAGTGTTTAAAGCTGAATTTGAACTTGGGAAGATGAGTATTTCTGACTCCAAACCTGGCACTCTATCTACTGTGACTCATTTTTTAGAGAGAAGGACTAGAACTTTGTATCCATTGATTTAGGGAACTTTCAGATGAGGAAATGAATTCCTTTTATCAAGGCATACTAACACTTTCCCCTAAGCTTATAGTTTATAGAGAGCTATCAATAGCCTTCAGAGATTGTGACTTGATCAAGGTCATGCAGTCAGTGTATATCACAAGTGGAACTTAAACTCAAGTCTTCCAGGTTTCAAGATTCTCCATTGCTGCCTCTCACTACCTTATTTATGAGCAGGAAATCTGTCAGATCCCTATGATAAGAACTCAGTCAATTAAGCCAAAGGGGAGATTAAGCATAAGAAAAGGTCTGGAAATAACATGGTCCCCAACAGTCTAACATATTAATTGGAACAAGTTGGGTCAGGGAAATGGAGTGAACCAATCTTTATGCTTCTAAGATTGAGAATTTCACCTTTCATGACATCCCCATTACTAGTCCACACAAAGCCCATTGACTTGGTTACTATACACTTTGACTGAGGGATCCCTGAAGTCATCCAACCAACTGAGTTTGGCTGCTTGTCAGTTTGGAGGTGGGGAAGATGGAAGGGCACAAATGTCAGGAAACTGGGGTTGATTTTATTATTGGAATAAAACCTATTTAAACCACATGAGAAATAAAGGGACAGATGGGAATGTCTAAGGGAAAGAAAATCCAGGCAATCCCTAGTGACTTCTTGGAAGGTAAGGGAGCATCACTTTCATTACCATTACCATTCTCCAGAGAGGTTTAATAGATTTAGAGGTAGGAGGAACCCACAGAGCTCATTTAGTCCAGTTTCTTTATTTTATAAATGAGGAAACTGAGGTCTGAGGCATTAAATGATATATCTAATGTCTCATAGGAAGTAAGTGGCAAAAACAGGACACAAGCTTAGGTTCTTTGGCCCTAAGTTTTTGATTATTCATTTGTTTCAGTCTTGTCCTACTCTTTGTGACCTCTTTTGGGATTTCCTTGATAAGGACATTGGAGTTCTTTGTTATTTCTTTGTCCAAATCATTTTACAGATGAGGAAACTAAGGCAAATAGGGTTAAGTGAGTTGCCCAGGGTCACAAAGCCAGTAAGTGTCTGTGGGCAGATTTGAACTCAGATTTTTGCTTTTATACACTGTGTCACTTAGCTGCCTGTGGTTCTAATTAGGGTTCTTTTTTCTTTTTGTCTTTTTCCTTTCTCTTTCTAGTGACTTGCTCATTATATATTTATTTTAGGGCTACCAAACATTTATTATCCATATTGCTAAATAAGTTTTAAAAAAATTACTTTACTCCTCCAGCATTACCTCCTTCCCCACAATCAATTTTTTAAAAAAGAATACATGAATATATATCTAGATAGTGTAACAAAACAAATACTCCACATTTTTAGTCAGGACAAAAAATGTATGCCTCTTTCTGCATCTTAAATTAATTACCTTTCTGTCAGGAGATGAGTGGCACATTGTGTTGATCAGAGTTCTAGTCTTTCAAAATTATTATTCTCTATAATGTTATCATATAAATAATTCTCTTAGATCTGCTCACTTTCTTCTGTATCCATTCATAAAAGGCTTCCCATTTTACTCTCAAGTTGTTTGTTTCATCATTTCTTATGGAATAATTAGTTTAGTCATTCTTGAATAGGAGGGCACCCCTTAATTTCCATTTTTATCTATAATGAAAACAATTTCTACAAATATTTTTGTACATTTAGACCCTTCTCTTCCTTCTTTGACTTATTTAGGGGTGTAGGTCTAGTAGTGGTACAGTTGGATCAGAGAGCATGCACAGTTCATCTGAAGGGCACAGTTCCAAAGTCTTTTCCAAAATGACTGGGCAGCTCTACCAGCAGTGCACTTTGTTGTAGTTGTTCAGTCATTTCATATTTATTCAACTTTTTATGACCCCATTTTGGGGAGGTTTCTAGGCAAAAATAGTGAAGTGGTTGGTCATTTATTTCTCTGATTCATTTTAAGGATAAGGAAACTGAGGCAGGTAGGGTTAAGTGACTTTCCTACTTGTCTGAGGGCAAATTTGAACTCAAGCCTTCCTGACTCCAGTTCTGGTGCTCTATACATTGGGCCACCTTTTCCAAGTTCCTCCAGTGCTCTTTTTCACTGTAGTACTATGCAAATGGTTTCCCCATCTACCCCTATCCTAACACAAATCTCCTTATCCTTTTATTGAGCTGGGAATATTTTCTTACTCTTTCTTCCCTTTACCTGATATCCAGTTGCATGGGGTAAGTCTAAGAAGATAGCCTGGTGGTACTGGTTTCCAATATGACAGGATGATGGAGGGAGAGGAGAGAATATTAGGGTTAGTGGTAAACAGGGAGCCTTGGAGGAACTTCAGGGATGAAACAAATCCCTCATTATCTGCCCAGTTACACAGATGCTAAATAGAGTTTGGGGACCCTCTAGAGCCACTGATGCTTTTTGCCATTAGATTAATTTCTCTGTAACTTGAGCTCTGCACATTATACTCTTTCCAGGTCATATTTAGTGAGGTATAGACATTAAAAGCAACAGTAATTAAAGTATAACTCTAGAGTAAGCCCAGCGTCTCCATAGAAAAATGGATTTCATATGCTTATTCACCAAGTGGCAGCAGGGGCAAGTGGTTTTCACCAGAAGGTACTACCTGGTGTACCCAAACATGAAGGCAGCACATCATCACAAATAAAATACAAAGAGAGACCCGCAAAAGGCCCTAGTGAACAAGAAATAATAAGGGCTAATCCTAATGCTCTGGTGCTTTAAAATCAGTGTGCTCATTTTGGCTAATAGACCCATGCATGTTATGTTGCTGCATATATTACTAATTGACTCAGTTATATATTTCTAAAAGCACTTTCATTGGGGAAATTTGAATTTTGAAATAAGCACCTTCCTTAAAACTTACACAAAAGATCTGTGATTTAGTGAGTTTGGGAGACTTCTAGATTGAATGAACAAAGTAACAAGTATTTATTTACTCCTTGGTATGTACCAGACACTGTGCTAAGCAATGGGACACACATATAAACAAACAGAGAGACAAATCCTTTGCTCAAGGAGCTTACCTTCTAATGGAAGAAAACAATAAAAAAATAGCTAAAAAATCAGAGCAAAAAATGTGAGTGGGTAAGGAAAGTGGGACAACCCTAAGCAGGAGCATAGTGGTAAAGTCCAGAGAATGAAGGGCAACTGGCCTCAGCAATTCCTTAAAATGGAAGTATTGGGAAGAACTCACCAATGGGAGAAGGGGGCCAGAGGAAGAGGAAGTCAATAGAATGAAGGAAAGCTAGTTGATTCCCTTATTCAATATGGAGGAAAGAACCTCCTGCTCATGACCCACTCCATCATGAGAATCTACAAATATGATTTAATAGATTAAATTGTAGGTAGTTACCAAAGACACTGACTGATTAAACAAGTCACCCATGGCCCCTCAGACAGTAAGCATCAGAGGTAGGATTTGAATTCTGGGTTTCCTGTCTCTGAGTCCCCATACTGTTATCCACTATGATGCTTCTCTCCCCAAAACTTGCTTCATTTTATCATGGAAAATGATGACATTAAGAAACACTCAAATTCTTCCAAATCAGTGACAGGGATGACAACACCCTCTAAAAATAATCATATGCTTATGTAAAAAACACAGTCACTTGCTGTTCAAGGAACAAAGCCGCGAAGGGAAGCCTTGTGGTAGTACAGCTTTGAGTCCCTCATATATTTCAATCTGTGTTTGTTTCATTGAGGGTGGGATATTCAAGGGGAAAGTCTTTTTTTTTTTCTTTTTAGAGTCTGGAAATAAGGCATTTATTTTATCTAGAAAGTTCACAGTAGTCATTTGTTCTTGTGTAAACCTAATTCCTGTAGGAAACTCTTTTTCTTCCTCTTTATGATCCTTCATCTAAAAGGATCCCATAGAGGTGGTAACAGAAACATAGAAGAAATTGGAGTTAGATCAACTAGAAATAAATTATTATTGTTACTATTACTATTGTTGTTGTTTAGGTTCATGATTCTACTGGTTTAGGAAATTAACTTCTAGAATAAAAACACCTTCCACAGATACAAATCAGCAGTTTATCCTTACTTAATATTCTTATGGTATCCTGTGACACTGAGAGGTTAAAGTGATTAACCCATAGTCACATAACATGCATGAGTCAGAGGTAAGTCAAATCTTGGTCCTCCTGATTCCAGAAAGGCCTGCCCACTATCTATCTGTGTGTTATCTCTCACTGATTTATCTTATTGTTATTATTAAGGTCACTATTATCATCATCATCATCAGTTTTGCTTTTACTTCTAAAAAGAGCTGCTTGACCTAGTTTTGTATGATTCCATTCATTATTCCTATAATGTCCAAAATTGAAATATCCCTCCCTGTCTGTCCCTCTATGTGTTGTCTCTCACAAATAGAATTAATTCTGCCTCTTGAGGGCAGAAAGTCTCTTTAACTTTGTATTTGTATCCCTCCCACTTAGCCCAATGCTTGGCACAGAACAAGTAATCCTTTTTCATGCGATCATTTATTCCATGCGGTTTGGAAGTTATAAGTGTTTGGTATGATTGTATCTATTTAAAAATCATGTTTTTATGGATCAATGTTATAATCAGGTAATTGAGGAGATAATTTCACCTGAAACAGTGTCTCCAATTCCAGTGCAAATTATTTGTTGAATTCTAAATTTTGTTCTCAAAAATAATTTGGGATTTGTATTTGAAGTACTGATTGTTGTCGATTTCGTTTGTGGAAAACATAGTAAACTACTAGTGTAACATTGGAAGAAGCCAGAATGAATAATTAACAGATCACATGGAGTGGAGTCAGGAAGACCTGTGTTCAAATCTGCAGATACAAATTATTTAACTTGCTGTGCCTCCATCTCTTCACTGCAAATGGGGATAATAATAATGCCCATCTTCCAAGGTTGTTGTGAATACAGAATGAGATAATGTTTATAAAGTACTTTGCATAGTTTAAAGAGCTATAAAATGCTAAATATTATTAATGTGTGGCACAGTGGATAGGGTGATGGGGTTGGAGTCAAGAAAACTCATTTTCTTGAGTTTATGTCCAGCCTCAGACACTTATTAGCTGTGAGACCCTCAGTAAGTCACTTAACTCTGTTTCAGTTTCCTCACTTGTAAAATGAGCTGGAAAATGAAATGGCAAATCACTTCAGTATCTTTGACAAGAAAATCCTGAATAAGGTCACAAAGAGTCAGATATGACTGAAACGACTGAACAAAAACAGCATTATTAATATCACCACTTAATCACGTCCCTATCAATTAGTTCTTTCCTACTGCCTTTTTTTTTTTTTTTTTTTTAACCCTTGTACTTCGGTGTATTGTCTCATAGGTGGAAGATTGGTAAGGGTGGGCAATGGGGGTCAAGTGACTTGCCCAGGGTCACACAGCTGGGAAGTGGCTGAGGCTGGGTTTGAACCTAGGACCTCCTGTCTCTAGGCCTGACTCTCACTCCACTGAGCTACCCAGCTGCCCCCCTACTGCCTTTTTAATGTCCAAGTCTCCCCTATCCTTAAGAAGCATTCAATAGAGATCCTATAATCCACCCTCAAATTATCACTTTTTAATATCTTCTTTGTCTCAGCCATTTCCTTGAAAAAGTTATCTATACTTATCTTCATTTCCTCTCACTCTCATCTTTTGCAACCTGGTTTTCAACCTTATCATTTGATTGAAATTGTTTACTTAGAGCAGCTAGGTGGCTCAGTGGATAGAGTTCCAGGTCTGGAGTTGGGAGCACCTGGATCATATTCCCTGACTCTGGGTGCTCCCCTAGGTTCTGTCTTGAGACTCTTCTCCCTCTATACTTTCTCTCTATATGACCTCATTAGATCTCGTGGACTGCAATTATCTATGAATGTAATTATTCTTAGATCTATATATCTAGTCTCAATTTCTCCTCTTAAATTTTATTCTGTATCCACAATTACTTATTGGATGTTCCAAACTGAATTTCCTGGAGATATCTTAAATGTAGCATGCCTACAACTGAACTCATTTTTCTCCCTAATCCCACCTCTTTTCCAGACTTCCCTTTTTCTGTAGGAAGTGCCACCATCTTTCCAATGTCTCGTGTTTATGATTTCAGCATTTTCCTTGACTTCTCACTTTCCCGCACCCCACTAATACAGTTACCAAATCTTACAATTTCTCCTCTTACATCTGAAGCCTTCTCTCTACTCATAGAGATACCTTCATAGTTCAAACCCTCAACACCTCTTTCCTAGATTATTGCCACATCCTCTTAATTGGACCCTGAGGTCCTTCCCTGAGTTTCACTGCCAAACATTCAGACTCAGCTTCAGAGAGCACAAGAGCCATGTCACTGGAATGCCCAATATATGTTTACCTGAAAGACTGTTTTTCAGAGAACTTGTGTGAAGCAACTGCTCACATAGAGGTCAGAAGAAGCAATACAAGGACACCCTCAAGGTCTCTCTGAAGAATTTGGCTTCCATTGTGAGACATGGGAGATACTGGCACAGGACTGGCCAGTGTGGCATGCTCACAACACTTTTTCAACCTCATTGGACGTTATCTTTCTCCTCATATTCTGCAGCCTGGAACATCTGTCCTTTCTGTTCGTTAGTCCTGTTACTCTCCTCTCCCATCTTTATGCCATTGTACTGACAGCTTCACATGCCTGGAACATCCTCCCACTCCACCTTTACTTCGTAGTCTCTCTTTCTTCATTTATGATTTAGCTCAGATGCCATCTTCCACATGAAACCTTTCCTGATCCTCCCAATTCTAATTCCTTTTCTTCCAAAGTATTTTATACTTAATTATTTTGTGTATATATATATATGTATATGTATATATATAAGTGTATACATATACACATGTTACATATATGTGAGTATAGATACATTGTATGTATACCATACATATATAACTATCATCTATATCTATCTAATGTATACATGTATGTATATGATAGGGATCTGATACATCCCCATACCACTTAAAATTGAGGCACCCATAAGTACCTGCTTTTGTGAAACAGGAGACCTGATGTATTTGTGGATATTAAGCATTGATTGGCCTTCCATATGGATGGGATCAGCCTCTTTCCACTTTCTATCTACCTAGAACTTCCTGTATCTTTAAAAGTATTGGGCTGAGGCACAGTAAAATTCTCTTTCTGGTGGAGTCTACAGGAAAAGAACTTATTCATTTAGCAGGCACTGCATGGACATCATGAAGTAATTGGGAAAGCCCTGGGGGCTACCTTCCCTTTGCTTTTGGTTTTGTACCCCTAAGAAAAGAGCTTGGGAATTTGGTCTTCTTTCATTTGTTGTTATCAGTTCTATGTGTACAAAGTGGAATACTGGACCCAAAAGCTCAAGCTTTGGATACCACAGAGCCCAGGATTCCAGGCTGGATATTGTAAACAAGCCCATAAGTGTGACAATTAGATTAAATCTACACTGCCCATCTTTAGATTTAATCACCAAAGGTGAGAGCACCTCCAATTTTGGGAGGTCCGTAACCCATGTGTGCTAGAGTGGGTGATGAATCAGAATCAACTGACTGCCCCCTAGGCAGTCCTATGAGAAGCGTCTATTGTGATTGGACATGCAAACTAGGGGGAAGGCAAAGGACTTGATGCATAAGTGACCCCTTTAAAAGGAGAAGGTCTTCTGCTGGAGAGAGGCTTCTGGTGAAGAGGGCTGCTGGTGAAGGAGCTCTTCTGGTTGGTGGAGGAGTGTTGGCTGGAACCCTGAGACCTTGGTGAGACTGCTTTCAATATCTTCTTTAGAATTCCATGTGGCGAATTTAAAGACTGAATCTTCCTGAACTTCTCTTAAGGAACTTCCCCTTAATAGAGACTCTATGAATGAAGCTTTGCTTCATTCACCTCCAGGCTTCTGGCCCTCTGACTCTGGGCTGAGGGTTAATTAGATCTACCTGGATAATTAGAGGATTGTAGTAATTTACCTACTGTGTTAGATTCTTATTTCCTTATTTCTTCTACCTCTTCTCAATTATAAATAAACTTCCATAAATTCAATTTTGACTTGAGGTTATTCTTAATTGAGGATTGATAATTGTTCAATCCTCTGGCAACCACCTTTTAATATATTCTACCAAAAAGCCCCACCCTTTCCCCCCTTACATAAGGAATCCCTGAAAAGCCAGGTTCCTAGGACACAAACCTAGGGGGTACTTTGGACATGGAACTTGTTAGGACTAAAACTATGCAGAAACTAAGCTAAAATGTGATCCGTGTCACATTTCCTAAGAGGGAGATAGTGTAGAGGACAATAGTGATCTAAGGCTTGGTGGAGTAGGAAGAGTTTGTAATTCCTAGTTATACTTTTGAAGCAAATATTTCTTTGTAAAAGCTCATCTGACTATTACATGATTAAGTGGAACTTGGGTGCTTGGACCCCTAAAATTGGAAGAATAGGGTTGATGAGGGCTTGATCCAATGGCAGACACAAGAGGAACCCCCCCCCCAAATTACCTATTATAAATTATAAATTATCTATAACAACCCCAACCCTCTAAGACTACTAAAGAATGCTGGCAGGAGGAGTGAAAAGATCCATAAACCTTATCTTTGGGCAAAGGAAGGGTGCCAGAGAATATTTGTGTACTTATACATATATACACATATACCACACACACACACGTATATAGCCACATGTGTATAGGTATAGAGCTGGGCATATGAGCTTGTATATATACACACATACACTGCATTGCATATGATTATATATGATATATTTTTATATATAATATGATATCCATAGTATTTTATGGGCACATATGTATGTGTATATACACAGAATAAAACATTCATTATATGTTATAACATAACTGCATGTGATGATGTATAATTGTGTGTAATAATATACAGTATTTTATATACAGAGCTATGTAAATATATTTATTCCTTTTATATTTAGGCTATATATATTTGACATGCACTTGTTTTCCTCAATCAAATGTAAACTCATTGCAAGTAAGGAGGGTTTCACTCTTTTTACTTATCTCTGTAGTTCCTATTTCTCTGCCTGATGTAGTAAGCATTTTAATAAATAGATGTTTCTTGATCATGTCTTTCTAGATACTTGGTATGTGCTAAAGTTTCAAATTTATAGTCAAATATTCAGTTTATATCATTTCCTTGGACTGATCAATAATTGGGACACCAAAGATTATTGAACAATCCAAGGAAATGATAGAAACTGAATATTTGACTATAAACTTTCTATAATTCTTTTCAGAATTAGACTAAGCATGACAGACTAAACTATCATGAAGCACTCCATTTCTGGAAACAAATCTTGACTATCGTTTGTTCAGTGCTGATCTGTGGACAATGTTTTTCATTCTGTTCCCTCATGTTTTTTATTTCTTCTACTTGTTCTTTATATTTTAAAAATATGTTAATTCCATTTGCCTTGGAAATTATGAGGATTTGGTATTGTAAATGTACTGAAAGCATTGTTCTTCAGTTTTTTTTAAGGCTGAGTCTCCCCATCTTGCCCTGTCTTGGAAATGAAGTGGCAACTCATTGCCTCATCTCATTACTGAATAGCACAGAAGTTCAGACTTGGGCTCCTTAGATAATCTGTGGCTCCTTCCCCCTGCCCCAACGCAGGGACTCAACATATTTATGTTGAATTTATTATGAATGTGATTGGCTTGGCCAATACAGTTCAGAACTCTGGAGCTCAAGAAATCCACTTGCCTCAGCCTCCCTCAGCAGCAGAGATCACAGAAATGCATGACTTCCCCATCTTTTCATTTGTATGCATCAATATTATAACCAAGTGACTGTGGGCAACAGTTTTGTCATTGATAAAGTTCTGGTTCCAGAACAGTTTGTTTGTCAAATTTTCAAGGATATTTTGGGTTTGAGCTCATAGTATGGGGATTTGTCACCTCTTAGTTTAAGAAAGATAGTGTACTTATGATGCATCATTCTAGTCACTAGGACATGGTAGTCCCTACTACTATGTATTTGGTATTATTATTTCTTGCCAGAGAGAGTGGGAGAGTGATTCTGTACATATTCCAAGAGGTTATTTTTTTAAACCCCTGTCTTTTGTCTTAGAATCAATAATGTGTATTGGATCCCAGACAGAAGAGCAGTAAGGGTAGGCAATGTGGGTTAAGTGACTTGTCCAGAGTCACATAGCTAGGAAGTATCTGAGCTCATATTTGAACCTGAACCTCCTGTCTCTGGGCCTTGCTCTCTATCCACTGAGTCACCTAGGTGTCCTCCCAAGAAGTTTTTGAACTGGGTGAATAAAATCCAGTTTTTGAATAGATCTTGCATCTCCGCAATATGTGAACTCCCTCCAGTGATATAGATCACAACCCATTTCAGTCTTCTCACTTTCCCCAGCTCTTTTCTAAATTTAGCATATAAAAATTATATTTTACAGGAAAAGAAATACTCCTTTTGTTTTCTTGACTAAAGGCCCTAAAGAAATTGTGCCAAACAATTACACAGAGCAAACCACAGTGCTATAAAAGGAATTGATTCCAGACTTTTAAACTTTATGTGAGTTCAGTGAAATCTCATTAATTCAGAGTTAAGTTACACCAGCCATTACAAAGGATTTGTTGCCAAATTAGTAGGGCAAACAAGATTGTAAGCGAAATGCTTAAGCTACTTAAAAAGAGGATTAGTTCCTAGTATCACTCCCTCAGCAGTATGACATCCATAACAAACATTACATTATGATTCTTTATTTTCACTTCCAAAGTAGCTTAGATTATAATTTCCATTCCAATAATATTCTTCTTTACAATAAAGAGTGAAATCTATTAAATTTTGATTTTAGTCCTATAAAATTATTGCATATACACATAATATATTTATAATTGGTCATTACAAAGCATTTTTTATCCCTGAACATATTGTGAAAATTAACTAACTAATCTTCAGAGAGAAATCACCATACTGTATCCACAAAGGGCCACCTTGATGTATATATTTAAATACTTTGAAAATATTGGTGATATTTACATATATTGATAAGCAAGTTCCAGGCATTTGAAAGTACATTAGTGCCATTGGGTGTTTTAGAAGGAATTCACTTATTAAATAAATGAACATTATTTTTGAGAATTCCAATGCTTATAGGAGAGATCTCTGGGAAATTACAGATTTGACTTGGTTTTGAATTCATAGAAAAATCTAGGAGGAGGAAGGAAAAATATTCCTTCCTTCCACAGAATCACTAAGTTGGAAGGAATCATCATCAATATCTTTGTGAGTGGGTATCTTTCTTTTCCAACATTATGACAAATGGCCATTAAGCTTCGATTTGAAAAAATAAATTAATTTCTACTTGAAAACCTATAATGATGGGGAATTAAATACCTTTTAAGGAAGTCCATTCTAATGTTTTGTTGTGGTTCAGGTATTGTAGGTGTGTCTGATTTTTCATGACTTCATTTGGGATTTTCTTGGCAAAGATACTGGAATAGTTTGCCATTTCCTTCTCCAGCTCATTTTACAGATGTGGAAACTGAGGCAAACAGGGTGAAGTGATTTATCCAGGGTCACACATCTAATAAGTACCTGTGGCCAGATTTGAATTCAAGAAAATGAGTTCTCCTGACTCCAGCTTCAGGGACCACTGCTGCAGAGATGCCTTATTCTATTTTTAAAGAGTTCTAATTATTAGGAAATTTTCTTTCAAAGGAAAAGTCTCTTTTTGACATTTTTGTCCATTGTCCCTTTTTTGCCTAGAGGCGAAGCAAAATTAATATAATCCCACCTCCACATGAAAGACCTTTAAGCACGGGTATTCTTTCCACATTGGGACTTTCCCCATGGCAGTTTGATATATCGTGGGTGAGCATAAGAAATTAAATGGTAATCTTTTCCAAGTTTTGCTAAAGCCACAGATGAAACACAAAGCCAGAAGATGACACAGAAAAAGTTTGGAAACTCAAAGTACATAAAATATACGTATAGTATTGTATAATATCAATAAATATTTTAATAGTTATTTTTTAAATTTAGTTTTCATTTATTTATTTTTAAATTAGTAGTTTTTTGAAGTTAAAAGAAATATAAAGTTAAAATTTTCAAACAGAACACCCAACAGACAACATACAAAGGCTAGAAAATGTTAACATTGACTTACATAGAGCCTATGACCAAATACTTAAGCCAAATTTTATAATAAGGTACTCTAAACATCTCAAAAAATAAGATAAAAAACATTCAGACTTCTCTGGTATGAAGTGAGAGCCAAAACATTTTACATGGACTGTCCAGATCACAAGGGAGCCGAACACCTAACTCTCCTCTCCTTTGTTCTCATCTCTCCCTCCTCCCTCATCCCCACCATGTGTCAAGGATACCTATATTTGAAAAGAGATTATTGTTATTGCCACTTCTCTGGATCAAACTCTCTAGGACTGTAGAGACCACAAGTCCAGACTATGGAAGTTTGCTTTATCCTCAATCAGCCAGCCTGTACACAAAGCCCTTTAGGAGCAGAAGCCTGCTGGGAGTTGAAACTTTGAAACACCAGCATGCAAAATCTCTGAACTGCCAGTGCTGGGCCAAAGACCTGAGGGAAATGGAGAGTAGGAAGATAAGGAGTTGGATAGGTCACCAAGTCAGGACACCATACTTATGGGGAGTTGTGCAACACCCTACCAAGCCTGAGGGAAAGAGCAAGTATCTGTCTGGGTCCACTTTGGGCCACCCAAAAGTCTGGTGGGGCAGAGCGTCAGGCTGGTGAATTGTGAATTGTCCAGTATGGGAAGATACAGAGGTGGTGTGCTCTCTAGCCCCCAAAGAAACCACAATTAGAGGGGAAGGAGTCAATAAGTGAGTGAGGAAAATAAGAGAGATGGGAAAGGGAAAATTCCCAAGATTAGGAGAGGACTAAAACTCAAAGACTTTGAGCATAGGTAGATAAACAAACAGGATAAGCAGTAACAATGAAGGAAAGAAGACCTCCAGGTCTAGTAAACAAGTCCAGGCATCTATTGATAATTACTGCAAAATGAAGAAAATGATCTAACACTTGATAAGACAGAAGACTTTAAGGAATTTGAGGAGGATACAACATGCTGTTTTTGAGTGATTTGAAAGAGAAATGAGAATTATGAGAGCAGAATTTATGTCCTATGCAGCAAAAACAATGAACAGAATAGAAGCACTTGAATCTGCAATGGCAAGTCTCACCAAACAAATAAAAGGGAGAGCAATAGATTAGGAATGAAAATAGTAATTAGTGAAGGACATCCTAGAAGAAGAGAAGTGAAAAACATAAGGATCTTAAAGACACGATAAGCGAGACATCCAAAGGATCATAGGATTCCCAGAAGAATGTGATGAGGCAAAAAGCTTTAACAGCACAATGAAGGTAATATTAGAAGAAAGGTGTGCAGAATTTTTGAACAAAGAAAATGAAATCTCAATTGAAAGAATTCACAGATCGCCTCCAAGGGAAAACAAAAAATAAATAAGATTGCAAACTCCAAAATAAATAGTCATTAAATTTAATAATTCAGTTTGGAAACAAGAAGTTCTGAAAGCCATCAGGTGAAAAACCTCCAAATATAAAGGATAGAGGATGGGATCAATGCAAAATTATTTCTTAATGTTTAGAAAAAGGAGGAGAGAATGGAATAATGTGTCCAGGAGAGCAGTAGAGCTCAGAATGCATCCCAGGGTGTTTTATCCTAAAAATCTAGACATACTTTTATGTGTAACCTAGGGTAAGTTACTTATCCCCAATTGCCTGGCCCTTACCACTCTTCTCTCTTGGTATCTTATTCTTAGTATCAATTCTAAGAGAGAAGATAAGGGTTTAAAACAACAACAAAAAAACAAACTAACTTAGAAATAAAGAGATTACTTAGTTCTCAAACACCCCAACAGAACTGCTGGATTCAGACAATAAAGCAGCAGAGTGACAACAGAAAGACCTCTTTCTTTTTTAAAAAATTAGTGCATTTATTTGTTTCTTTGTTGCATTAAAATACCTAGTTAACTTCCTTCCATCTCCCCATTAGAAAAGGTGTTAGACAAAAGAAATATACATATATAAAATTATGTCTTATTTATTTCTGTCTATTAATAATCTTTCCAAATGTATGTAAGGAGACAAAGATAAAGGCAAAGAACTGTTAGAGGTAACAGTGAAGAAACAGTCAGGGGTATTATGGACAGAACCTGGCAACACTCTACCTCCCTCTTAGAAACCAAAGAGCCTTCAGGGGAGTGCATGAGAAGGAATAACTTAAAATATTTTTTAGCTTTTTATTATTTTATTTTTCTTTCAAATGCATGTAAAGCCAGTTTTAACCTTTTTAAAAAATTAAATTTGAGTCAAATTTCCTCCTACCATCTCCACATCTCCCTCCCTAAGATGGTAAGCTACTTGATATAGATTTTACATGTGCAACAATGTAAAATGTTTTTTCTGTTAGCCATTTTGTAGAAGAGGCAAACAAAAAAACGAAGAAAGAAATGGAAAAAATAGTATGTTTTAGTTTGCCATTACTGTACAAAGAAAGGCAAGGTTTTTGGTTTCACGTACAATCCTTTTTTTCTTTCTATTCTATTTTATGTATGGAAATGTTCTTTTTATGGTAAGTTTAAAAAAATAATTTAAAGTAATATTTTAAAAAAGGAAGATCTATTGGTAAGTCAAAATTTGGGATTCATAGTTGGGACCCTCTAAGAATAGGTTATGTCCAAGAGGACCTACTTACTTATCAATTCCATAAATTTCCCTGGAGAAATTTCAGTCTTTATGATTATCTCAGGAAACTAACTACCAATTGATAAATAGCTTCCCTCCAGGCCAGTGTATAATCATTGGTCCCATAGAGGAATTAACTCACTCTTCAATCAGTTGTAGTCCTTATTTAAACTCCTATCACACTTCCTCCTCTGACAGTTCTACTGCTTTGAGCAGCTCTAGATTTGGGGGTCATCTGGAATGTGTCCTGTGAAGATAAAGACAAAGTAATTCCTTTACTTATCAGTCTTCAGGAGAGCCAAAATGAATCCTCATTGTAATTTTCATCAACCTCTTTCACTCTAAACTACATTAAGAATGCAATGTAGAGTGGCAGCTAGGTGGCACAATGGAGAGAGCTCCAGGCTCAGAGTAGAGAGGACCTGGGTAAACTCTGGCCTCAGACATTTCCTACCTGTGTGATACTGGGCAAGTAATTTCACCTCATTTGTCTAGTCCTTGATCAACTTCTTGGACTTACTAAGATAGAAAATAAGGGTGTGATTTTTTTTTAAGAATGCATCATGGAAATTATGCTTAGATAATAAAATTAGAAGGAATCATACACCAAATGTCAGTATCTGAATGGCTATATAACATGATTGCAAGAATTACCTGGGAATTCCTTTTCAAAGACATTGCTTTGAGTTTTGTTTTTCATTATCCTAATTTTCCATATCAATAAGACACTTCATTTGTATATTAGTTCATCTTGCCTGCCACCCAGGTTTCTGTCTAAACTCTCTTTGGAAATTCATCTTTCATATTCTATTTGAGTAGGGTTATGACATCCATATTTATTTTTATTGACGTATATTGACATCATCAATATTTTGGAGTTGGCATTGGTCACTGAGCTGGTCAGAGTTAAGTCCTTAAAAGTTGTTTTCCTATACACTGTTGCAGACATTGTTTAAATAATTTTTCTGGTTCTTTTTACTTTCCTGCACATCATTTCATCCAAATGCCATCATTTGCTCATTCCAAGGTTAATGGGCTCTTAATTTGTTTCCAATTCTTTACAGTAACCAGAGTGCTATTATTTATAAATGGTAGAGCACAGGTAAGTACTTTCCCTCAGTCTTTGACTTTTTTGATGTATATACTTAGTAATGCTACTACTGGGTCAAAAAATTGTATAATTTAGTGACATTAGGGGCATAATTCATTCATTTAGTGACATTAGTGGGCTTGTCCTCCCACATCTCTTCCAAAATTGTTATTTTCCTCTTTGGCCCTCTTTGCCATTCTCATGGATGTGAGAATCTTATTTGTGATTTGAATCACTTTTTTAAAGATAGTTGTGGCTAGCTTAGATTTCTTCCCTTAAGAATTACTTGTTGATATTGAGAATAACTTACATATCTCCCTCTATTCCTATAGACAGCTTGATTTACAAATCTCATCTATCAGATAAATTTGCTGCTCAGATTTTCCCCAACTTTTTGTCTTCTTATTCTAACTACATTGAATTTTTTGCGTGCAAAAAGTTTCTATTCTATATACTCAAAATTGTCTATTTTATCTCCTTTATTCCTTATTTGATCAATAACTTTTCCCCTCTACATAGCTATGAAAGAAATCTCATTCGCTTCTCCTCTAATCAATTTTATAATATAATCTTGTATATCAAGGGCACATAAGTATTTGGAGCTCATTATCATAAATGTATGAGATGTTGACCTAAACTTGATTTCTTCCAAGATTGCTTTCTACTTTTCCAGGCAGTTAAAACAGTTTTTACTTCAGTAGTTTGTATTCGTGGGTCTACAGAACACTAAGCCACTTTTGCATCAGGATTTTGCATGCCTGATTTGTTCCACTGGTCAACTTTTACATCTTTTAACCAGTGCTAGTTAGTTTTGATATATAATTTACCTTTCTTCCCACTTTTTAAAAATGATTTCTCTTTAGACCAGGGTTTAATAAATCTAGGTCTATAGATGCTCAAGAGATCTGTGGATAAATTTCATAGACTCCAAAATATTGTAGTGCTTAGGGGAAAATATGCAGTTTGAACAACAAAAAAATAAAGAACAGATCAATGAACTGAGCATACAATTAACAAAATGCTTGAAAACCAACACATTTACAAAATTAAATGACAAAAGAGAAATTCTGAAAAATCAAAAAAGGGATCAACAAAATTGAAAGCCACAAAACCATTTAATTAATAACTAAAACAACAATAGCAAGAGATCTTTTTAAAAAATCAGATAAATTATTTACTATTTTATTTTTTAAAGAGAAAGCCAATTATTAGTATCAAATATGAAAAGATAATTCAAACAAATTAAGAAGAAATAAAATAAATTATTAGAAATTATATTTCTCATATATATTCCAAAAAACCAACAACTTAAATGAAATGGATGAATTTTGAAGAATTGGGAAATGCTCAAATTGACAAAATAAGTAATAGATTGTTTAAATAAGCCAGACTTAGAAATGAAATGGAACAATTGGTTGAAACATTTCCAAAGAAAGTAAATTATGGGACCAAGTGGATTTATAATCAAATTATATTAAAACATTCAAGAACAATTATCATATTATACAAACTTTGAAAAACTATAGGTTAGGATAAGAATCTATTGGATTTCTTCTATGATATAAGTGTTTTATTGATATCTGAACTGGAGAGAGTAAAAGAAAGAAAATTATAGACTAATAATCCTAATGAATACCAATATGAATTTTTAGATGAAATATTAGTAAAGAGACTAGAATAATATATCAAGAAAATACACTGTCTTTGGAACACTATGCACATGTTGTCTCCCTGACAAAATGTAAAATCCTGCAATTATAGGGACTGTTTAACTTTTGTTTTTGTATCACCAATGCAAAGCACTGTACCTGACACATAGAAGGTATTTAGAAAACATTTGCTTATTTATTGATTGAATATATTTTATAGAGAAGGGACTTATTCAGCTATTTAGAAATAAGGGGCATTCAACTGATTAAAGTAGGTTAATGTCTCAAATAGATTGCTCTCTGAGGGAGATATAGAAGCTATCAATAGCAATTTGGAAAAGTTTGAAATCACTAAGAATAGAAAGGTAAATTAAAACAACTCTGAGATTGCACCTCATATCCATCAGATTGGCAAAGATGACAAAGAAGAAAAATAACAAATACTAGGGAGCTGAATGAAAATTGGCACATTACTGGTGGAACTATGAATTTGTCCAGCTTTATGGGAAATCAGATTATACCTATGCCTCAAAAGCTGCTAATCTCATATACTTTTTTGATCCAGTGATACAATTTATAGGCATATTTCCCAAAGAGATTAAAGACAAAGAACTAATATATACAAATTTCTGTCACATTTTTTGTTAGTGATAAAGAACTGGAAACTAATGGAGTGCCTACCAACTAGGAAACTGGACCAATTAAAATATATGAATTTTGAATATTACTATGCAGTGAGAAATTTTCAAAGGGAGACTTTCAGAGAAATCTGACATTATGGGGGACGCTATGCCAATAAATGCACTTGTATGAAATAATAAGGATTAAAGTGAAAAGACACAGAATTACAATTCATATAATAGAAACATTCTCAAAATAAACAACTTTGAGAGATGTAAGTACTCTGATCAATGCCATAGCCAACAACAGTTCAAGTGGACTCAAAATGAAACATGGTACCTACTGCCTGACAGAATGGTAGGTGTTGGACTCAAGATGCAGAATGAGAGATACATTTTTGGACATGGTCAATAAAGAAATTTGCTTGACTGTGTATATTTGTTACAAAAGTTTTATTTTATTTTTATTAATTAACAGGGGCAGACAGCCATCGGAGGGAAAAATGTGGCTTTATTAACTGAAAAATCAATTTAATTAAAAAAATGTAAATCCTATGTGACTAATAAAGTCTTCCTGATCTGGCCTCAATCTTTCCAACTTTGTTATCCTCCTGCTTCACCATTCTATGGTCCAGCAAAATTTTATTTCTCTCCATTCCTCTTACAGACCTTCCCTATCTCTGTTTTTGTACTGATTTCTCCCTTGCCTGGCATGTACTACCTGCTCATTTCTACCTCATAGAATCTCTTGTTGCTTTTAATATGTAATTAAACAATCACTTTAAAAAAAAAGCATTCCCTCACCCACAAGTGCTCTACCTCTTTAACCACCTTATATTTATTTTGCTTTTATTCATAGTTACTTAGAGGAACCATTTATTCTTCTCTCCATCTCCCACATAAGCTCCTTTAGAATAGGTATTGTTTAATCTTCTTTTTCTCCATAGTTTTCTTCAAGACTCAGCCCAACTGCCAAATTCTATGGGGAGCCTTTCTTTATTCCCCCCTCCCCTGCCAGATGGCTTGTCTCTCAAAATAATCTCATATTTATTTTCTATGAAATATACAGGGAAGCCTAAAACTTGTTTTAGTGCAGTTTTAAGTTACTAAAGTTTAAATACTTGAAATTTTGGAAACTTGTTTAAGCTGTTAAAACTTAAAATTACACTGTCTTTAGGACACCATGCCAATTAATGCACATGTTGTCTCCCTGACAAAATGTAAAATACTGCAATTATAGGGACTGTTTAACTATTGTTTTTTGTATCACCAATTCCAAGCACAGTGCCTGGCACAAAGAAGGTATTTAGAAAACATTTGTTTATTGATTGGTTGGATATATTTTATTTCATTTATTCCTGTCATGAAATGATAAATTTCTATGTTAAGATCTATAACAGTGATTCCCAAACTGGGTGCCACCTCCCCCTGGTGGGTGCTGCAACGATCTGGCTCGCCAAAACTGTTATGATGATAATAACAGATAATTTGGAGAAGCAGATAAATGTGTCAGGGCCAGTAGACCTTCAAGTCACAGGCACTGATTGACAGGTTTCAGTGAGAAAGGAGGGGGTTAGACACTCCTGGATCTCAAACCCCTCCCCCTTAAGCAGTTGCTGTTTTTCTGTTGGAAAATGGAGACTGGCTAAGATTCTTCTGGTAAGTTTCTGTTACGGCTGAACCCCAATGATGATCTCTTTCTTTAATTTATATTCCTGACAGGTCTGATAGAGGAATAAGTAGAAACTAGCTATCTAACTGTTGAGGACAGAGATAAATGATCTTCTTAAAACTGGCAGCTGACAGGATTCAAACTAGATGACCAGACTTGAGTTGTGAGTATTCCCCCAAATAATTTCCAGGCACAGATATTGAAGGTAAAGCTTATATTAAGAAGTAAAAAGGAAAACTAGAGTAGTTAATGAAGATATTTGAATAGAGAAAGGTGACCCTGATCTATTAGGTTGAAGCTGCCCTTCCCACCCCCCCACAGGAGGGGATGAAGGCACTTAACTAAAACTGGCTCTCTTGCTATTAATGAATATTTTTACTCTCTAATCACTAAATATTTGTTGTATTGAAGTTGATAAAGATCAACCCTATTAAACAGGCTAACCCTTATGTAGAAACCACAAAGGCTTTGCCACAAAGGCCACTCAAGTGAACCCCCAAGTCAAGAGCAGAGTGTCTGATCACTTCAACCCCCACAAAGCAACTGCCAACTCCTCTCAACTGCCTCCTCACCCAAAGTTCCCCAGGTGATTCCCTGGAATTCTGGGTGAGGCTGTCTCTGTATCTTTGCAGGGATTCCATGCATCCATCTCTACATAACAGATCCAGGGGGGCAGTGATGGCCACACCTGCATTTTTCTTTCCTATTAATTGCTATTAAAATAAAAAAAAATTTCCAGGGTGCTAAGTAATATTTTTTCTGGAAAGGGGATGGTAGGCCAAAAAAGTTTGGGAACCACTGATCTATAAAGTCTTAGTATTACCCCTTTATCTAAGCCAATGTTATTCACTCTAAGTTTTTAAAAAGCATTTAATTTTAAGAATAACTAAAATGTTTTAGCATCAGGATGTTGATATGTCCACTAGTATTTAGTAGTGTTAGAATGGTAAATGTATTTAATACTTGCTCATGGTACAAGTACTGACAAAATTTTTGTCTATTGAATGTGTAGCATTGTTTTGGTCATATCTCCTGGAGGTGTTACCTAGGACATCAGGATGACAGAAATAGATGTCTAAGGATTCCAACAAAAATTTCCCAATGAACTCTTCCTCTACTCCATTAGAAACAAAGTAGTTGTCTGTTGACAGGTAAAATGACTGAATGAATTGTGGTGTATGAATGGTATGGAATATTATTGTGATATAAAAAATAATGAATGTGAGGAAATCAGGAAGAGAGCAATTAATACAAAGGCTACAAAGTAAATTAGAATGGTATTGAAAAATGGTTGAATTCTAATTATAATGACCAATGTTTGTCTTAGAAAACAGATAATGAAACCCTGGAGGTTGGGAGACTACAGATATAAAATGTTGCATATGTTGTCAGACACTATTATGTTGATTGATTTGGTTAATTTTTTTGTTACAAGAAATGGTTCAATGGGGAAATGTGGTACATTACATGGGGAAAAGAATGTTATATAAACAAAGACATTAATAAAACATTACAAAAATTGAAAGTTTTTTTGACATCTCTTCAGAAAAAAAGAGTGATTTTATACTGATAGCAACTAGTATTTTACATGCTGAGAGCATAGTTTATTTCATCTAATGGCTTGTCAAGTGGAAATACAAGATCATTAAAACAAACTGGTCACTTTTATTTTCATGCCTTTTGTATGCATGCCATGATATAACTGCCTTTTTTTCTTAAATGGAAATTTAGTGTTCATGAAAGGCTTATGCAGAAAGAGATAATGATGATATTACTATTCATAGGCAAACCCAATTGACTCTATAAAATAATTTTCAAATAGACCCTCTGGGTGGACACTCAGTATTTTTGAAAGCCCCTTTCACACTTAATTTTTCTGTCATTATCTAGATGTTCTCTGATAGGAATGAACAAAATATAAACAGACTTAAAAAAGAAAACATGTTGACCCACCAGTTTCTCTAGAAGCATAATTGCACAGGTGTTAAGAAGGGGAAAATGCTTTTGGAGACTGAAGCTTTTAGGACAATTACACTAAGACAAAGGAAAGACTTTCACATAGACAGGTCTTATAGTCCTTTAAGAAAGCCACGCACTGCAAAATACAGATTTTTAGCAGATTATCCCTTTGCATCACTACAGGACTACCTAAATCACCATACATAGAACACTGTGCGGAACACTTGTGTTGGGAGCTTCCATCTGACTATGCTTTGGGGGAATTTATCAATTTTTATTTCTTCTGCAAAGTTAATCTCAACATTTCACTAATGTTTCCAACCCCAGAAGTGGCCACCAATCACCTTTACAAGTGCAAAGATTCACAAGGTTTGAAATATAAACAGATTTATTTGTAGGTTAAGCATAACATACAAACATTATATTAGACTTCACTGAAAAAGTGTGGAAAAGTTCTCAAGTCCCTGCCTTAGCAAAATAGGACTACAATTCAAAATATATCTCCAGACTAAATTAATAACTTTTCCTTGCTCTTCTTTTATATTATAGTTCTTAGGATTCCTGCCCTCATGAATCTTCTATATTACCCTCTTTATGTTTGTCTCTCAGTTGCTGTGATTCTTCCCTGTAGGGGTTGGATAGATTGCCTGACTACCTCTCCTGTACAGATTGGGGTTACTCTGCAAATTAAAATCTGAAAAGAGTAGCCAAGAGCACTGATCAATTAAATGACTTGTGCAAGATCACATAACCTGCATGTGTCAGAAATAGAACTTGAACATAGCGTTTAATTCAAATAATATGTTTTATTAGTAAAACGGGTTTGAAAAATGGATCAGTGGCATCCCCAATCAGTACAAAGACCCTGAGTGAGATAGATTTTTATTTGTTAAAAACAATTAAATAAAATCAACCAATTATGAGAAAATAATTACCTAGGATACAATATTAGGAAATTTGATTTCTAATTGGAGTAAAGATAAGAGGTTTTTTCCAATTTGGGAGGAGGAAAGAATGAGTTTCAGTTCAGTTGTGAGGAGAATAAGTAGGTTTCAAGGTCTTACTATTCTTAACATTGAGAGATGTTGATTAATTACTTCTATTTACATTTATAAAACAGTAGATGATTTATGCCATCTAGTTTTCCATGGATGATTTACAGAAAAACAAGATGGAGGAGAATACATATGACAGCACAAGATGGAATTGGTGTTCATAATGTAGAATCTGATTGTTTCTCTTGATTTCAACACCAAACCAACTGCATATTTTATATGGCCCACATCCAGCTAATTCTATACTATAACTGGCCTTTATTTCATCACCAGGTCTTCCTAACTTTAAGGATAACTCTACAGTTACCCCCACTATTCTATCTCTAACTTTCCAGTATAGAAGCTTGAATCTCAGTACATGAAAATGAAACTTATGTGGTGGAGGAAGGAATGAAAAGAAATCCAAAAGAACTATGTTTTAATTTGGACTTGTCTCTAAAACTTTTATGTGAACCTAAGCAAATATCCTAACCTGCATGGGAATCAATTCCATTTATCTTTAAAGTGAAGGAGTAACCACAGGTCATTCTAGATGATTCTTTACAGCTCTGAACTCCTATGGTCTAAGATAAGAGGTGTGGCACCTCAAACTCAATATATCTAATACTGAATTTACTACCTTTCCTTTTTAAATCTACTCCTTCTTCAGACTTGATAATTTGCATACACCATGATCATTTATCCTTTCTCCAGGGAGATTTATCTTTGAATCATCCTTCATTCTCACTTTTAATTGCTTACTGATTTTACTGCTGCAGTAGCCCTGAGCTTTAAATATATTCCCTTTCCTTTTACACCTACATATTCTTCCTCCAACAAACCTTCTCAGATATTCTGATCATTATTACCTGTATTTTTGTCTTTTCATAGAATAAAAGTTCAATAAGGTGCAGAAATATTTTTAATCTATCCTAGCACCTAGCACAATGTAGGTGCTTTAATAATTTTTGGCATTAAAATTTAACATTAAATTAAATTGAAAATTTGATATTAAATCCTACTGTTATGTTTTAAGACCAGGATGCAGACATTTTGGCATTTTTCTATTAGCTATTCACTTATCCAAAAAGGTTCCCTCAGAGCGAGTCTGGCAAAGTGATTTAAGCCTTGAATTTAGAATCAGGAGTCCTCAGTTCTGAGTTTTGGTAAGTCTGAGCTTTGAATGTCAGTTTCTTCATCTACATAATGGGAATAAATAATTTTCATTAAAATTTTTCATTTAATTTTTCCTAACAGAATTGTGAGGATTTTATGTGTTACATGAAAGGGCTTTGTGAACCATCAAAGAGAAGGATTACTAATAGCCTTAACACTGATGTTTAAAGACATTTATATAATTGAATTTTATTATAATGCTAAATATTATATCTATTGTGCACATAGTAAAAGCTTAATAAATGCATGTTGACTGATTATAAGCTGTGCATAACCCTGGGAAAGTCACTTCAGCTCTCAGTCTCAGTTTTGTCACCCATAAAATGTAAGGTTTGGACTTTGATGACCTCTAATGTCTCTTTTAGCCCTAATTATATATCATCCTATAATCATTACAAGATTCTTAGTCCATGGCACTTAGCCATTCCATTACTGGCAACCTCTTGTCTCTTCTAAACCTTGTAATTCAACATCACTGGCTACTTCAGCAAAAGATTCCTTTCATTTCTATTTTTCTCCTCCCCCATCTCCATTCATCTCAACCCCAGCAGGCTTCCAAGTTGGTTGGATTTTCAGTGAGAGCATAAATACCTCAGAAATCATTAAATCTTACAAAGCCAGGTTTGATTTGGTGTTTGGTTGGTTACTAGAGACAAGAAATTGGTGGAGAAAATTTTAGTAATAATGTAGATTAAACTTTAAAATGTGTCATAAGAACCTTTTTTTGGAAAGCCAGTTGTTAAAAATCTACCAATACACCACTAGTTATTTCTTTTCCATGTCTCCTACCTTCTCTCCTCTTCCCCTTCCATTACAGATTTAAACCTATAAGGACCTTTAGATGAAACCAAGTTCAACCCTTTATTTATATTATAAATAATAAGTTTCTAGAGAGCACAGTAGATAAAACACTGAATTTCAGCCAAGAAGATGTGAGTTTAAATCCTACCTCAGATACTTAGCCATGTGACTCTGGATAAGTCAGTCAATCTCTACTTGCCTCAGTTTCCTCCTCTGTAAAAATAGGAACAATAATAATACCTACTTCTCAGGGATTTTGTGAGGATTACATGAGATTACTTGTAGAGTGCTTTGCAAACTTTAAAGTACTATATAAATGCTAGGTATTAGTATTACAAATATAGAAAGTGAAACCTAGAAAGGTTAAATGAATTACCTTGTGTTGTGATAGGGTTCAACGGGTCTTTCTGATTCCAAATTGGACATTCTATCTATTATATAGAGGTGTTAAACTCATGGCACCTAGCCAGCCACCAGTCAGAATAAACTCAGGAGTAGGACATAGATTAAAATAGCTCAACCACACTCAGAGATGGATGGTCATATCTTAGATCTTACCAAGGCAACTGCTCCAATTCTATGGTTCAAAACTCTAAAATTCTTTTATTTGATCAAAACTGCATATTTAAATGTGTTTTTTCTGCCTTACTCCTCACTTCTTTATACTTATTGCAATGCCTAGCCACTCCATTCCTTCCTGAGATGGCCTGTTTCTTAGTTCTCATCTTTTTTCCTACCTTTTTGAGGCTTTTTGGTTTACTCAATTGCTTTTTCTTGCTTTAGTTCCCAACTATCAGATTGCTTCTTCTTCTGAGTATCTATCTGCCTCAGCTTCCTCCACTATAAAATGTGATAATAATGCTGGTTTTCCTAGGTTGAATTTCATTCTAACTGGAAAATAATTGAAGAGTGCCTTGTAATCATGAAACTGCATATTTATTAGAAATTTCAGTCCCTAAATAATAAATCTCCCAGAATGATTTGGATAGGAGATTTCTTGCCTGGTCTTCCTCTTCTTTACTATATTGCTGAGGTAAATGGAATCTATCATGTGTAAGTATAATATAAAATATATAATTTTATTTGCACCTTTGGGAAAGCTTTCAAAAGAGGCTAAATTACTAAAGCAATTTACAGATTGAATTACTCTTTTGAGAATTCTCAAGCAGCTTAAAAGCATAACATTGAGTCCTTTTCCATTTGGCCTCCTTGACTGCAATTTCCCCAGGTAGAGAAAATGGGGATGAAAGGTATGCACAGAGGCAAATTTTGTTAAGAGAACTAACACCTAGAAAGAATGAGCAAAACCAAATGACTGTCAAAATAATAAGAAGAAATTAAAACTGAAAATGAGGGGTTAGACAATTCCTGCCCGAACTTGTCAATAGCCTTGGATGACAACTAAGTCATCCAGATACTGAGTTTCTTCATCTTCTTAAATAATACATTTTGAAATGGGAGATATTGTAAGAAAAAATCCTTTGCCTTCATTAGTATCTATTTACATTTTCAGTGACAAGTACTATTATTAAACCAGTATTGTGATGTACCCCTATTTAAAATATAGATGATCCCTTTCTTCTTAATTGTATAAACCACTCTACTTTTCCCTTTAGTCCCAAATCTATAAAAACTGACTGGCATAAGTCTTTTCCTCATTTATAACTCATGTCTTAGTTCCTGGAAAAGACAAAGTTGGAAAATCTTTGAGTACATTGCAGCAAAGAAAAATTGTATGATAGATGAAGACATTCACAGATACAGAGAGACAGAAAGAGAGAGGAAGGAAGGGAGGGAGGGAGGAAGGCTAAGAGGGAAAGGGACGGGAAGGAAGGGGAATAGAGAAGGAGGAAAGTTTTTTTTCATCTATAAGTGTATATACATATAAAGAAAAGTAGCACATATGTATACCAACATACATGGAATTGTACTTCTTTTTCTTTGTGAGTATAGATATGATTATGTGTGCATATTTATCTGATGAACACATGCTATATAGATACATGGATAAATATAGATGCATAGACATATACATATAAAAGGTTGTGGTTAAATATATATATATATATATAAATTTAAAATGTGAAAGGACTTTAATATCTGTTGAGTTGAAACGCCTCATATCATAGATGAGGAAACTGAGGCTCAAAGAGAGGAAAGGATTTGCCCAGCATCATACAACTAATAAGAAAAGATTTGAACTCAGTTCTTCCTTACTTGGAGTGCAGCAATCTATTATATACCCTGCCTCTCATCATTGCATTTTTGTAGGAGTTTCACAGAGAGGTCTTGAATTTTGTTCTGATTGATTCCAAACTTAATTCTTCACTCACCATGGAATGGTACCTCTCTGCATATGGCATGTGAATATACATAGAAACATGCACATTTACCTAATACACATGTCTATCTATGTATATTATATATAAATAAAGACAAACAACATNTACCCAGCTGTCCCCATCAGCATCTTTTTTTTTCTGAATCATTCCAATAAAACAAGGGGGTTGGACTTTATGGTCTCTTAAGTTTCTTTCTAGCTCTAAATCTATGATCTGTTAATAATCCTGTGAGTAGGGGCAATTATTTAAGCTCTAAAAGCCCCAGGGAAGTCTGAGAGTATCAATCACAGAATATGCCAATATGCATCAGTAGAGGGAGTTCCCATACCATTAAAATCATAGAACTGGTGTCCAGTATATATCTGTTCCTATGTATCTTATATATGGGAAGCAATCCAAAGCTTTCTATAACGTACACATGTAGTACTATTCAATTCAATTCATTTTACTTCAATACAATTCAACAAACATTTACTAATTACCCGATTTATGCAGAATATTGTGTTATATGCTGGAGGAAATAAGGTCCAATTTTTTTTCTTGTATAGAAGGAGGATATAATACTTAAGCAATAATTATTCTACATAATAATATGTAGAAGACTTCATGAGAGAAGTGACATTTCAGCTGGGTTTTAATGGATGGATAGGCATCCAATAGGTAAATGGCTAGGAGAACATCCCAAGCTTGGGGAAGTATGTAAGAAGGTGATAAAGTATAAGAAATACTTCAGGAAAAGAGAATATGCCATTTGACTAGAATAAAGGACACATGAGGAAAAGATCATGAACGATCTTGAATGTCAGTTCAGGACATTTTGATATTGTATGGTAAGCATAATGGAACTACTGAAGATTTTTGAGCAGGAGTGACATAAAAAATAAACTAAATTACATTGAAAATGAACTATTTTCTATCCCCTAAATATACCCTGAAGTTTCTTGCATGTGAGCTTTTTATTTCCACTGAATATCTCTTTTCTCCTCTGACACTCCTTTTCATAATTACCTATTAGAATCCTACCTATTCCACAAGACACAGTTTAAATTCCTCTATGAATCAATTGAATTTAATTTCACAAGGATTTGTTAAGCCTCTACTCTGAACAAGGGACATGTTGTTAGATACTAGGGATAAGAAAACAAATGAAAATTATCCTTGACTTCAAGGAACTGACATTTCTTTTGGGTAAATCCAACAAGTATACAGAAAAATAAATATAAGACAATTTGAAGAGTGAGCACACAATAATAGGAAAGATTCCAATAGGAAATGACAAGTGAAGAAATCACTGAAAGAAGCCAGGTATTCTCAGAGCCTGAAGTAGAAAGTATGCTCCAGGCCTGCAAAAAGTCATAAAAATAGGTGATGAATAGTCAAATTTGGGAAATAAGAGTAGTCTAGTTTGCCTGAGATGTTAATTGTTGTCCTTGGTACTGAAAGAGGACCAAAATTTTATCACTGGTAATATTTTTTGACTCACACATAAATTGGATTTAAATGAGGCAGAACTGAACAAACTCTTCAGTTTCACTCTCTCTGCTAGAGTTATCAAATTCCAGAGACAAGACAAAAGTTAATATGACTGCTGAAGGCTCAAGATGCAGTGGATGACCCTTGGTTTTTTCAATGTCTATCTAAGCTATAAGTGTTCCACAGCACCCTCTTCTATTGTTTTCATGGTCCACCAGAAGTCTTCATATGCTTAAATAGATATCTCCCTAACTCACTGATGGTTTGAAACCTGTTACCCTCAACCTGGTTTAGCCCACAGGTCATGAAAGTTTACCAGGGTTTGGCTACTATGCATGCTATAGCTTCTTGGAGCCATAGATGAGATTTGGGTGTCAGATGGGCAACAAAAGAGGAAAGCAGCCCTGAAATGGGCTCAGCAAGACCTTGTACCAGAAGTACTAGTGTTCTGTGAATGCTTCATACATATCTGGGATGTAGAGAATATAAAAAAGGAGTTATATGAGATGTATAGAAACAGGTATGTGAGCCAGGCAAAAGAGAGCTTTGAATACTGGGCTATAAAGTGTGTATTTTATCTTTTTTTTTTAACCCTTGTACTTCGGTGTATTGTCTCATAGGTGGAAGATTGGTAAGGGTAGGCAATGGGGGTCAAGTGACTTGTCCAGGGTCATACAGCTGGGAAGTGGCTGAGGCCAGGTTTGAACCTAGGACCTCCTGTCTCTAGGCCTGACTCTCACTCCACTGAGCTACCCAGCTGCCCCCTGTGTTTTATCTTATTAGCAATAGAAAGCCTCTCGATTTTTGAGTGGTGGGATGCTATAATCAAATCTGGGTCTTAGGAATATCCATGCAAAGGCAATGTGAATGATGAATCAGAAATGGAAGAGAAAGTGATTAGGTTCAAGGAGATTAATTTGGAGAATATTGCAGTAGTTCAAATAAGGGTTAATGAAGTTTGGGAAAAGGTCACTGGCCCAATAAGTAGGAAGAAGACATTGAAAAGATGTTGGATGTAGAAATTGCAAAATTTGGCAAATGAGTAGATTTGGAGAATAAGAAAGATGGAATAGGAGGGGATGTTCAATTTCACAAACTGGATGTCCCAGGAGATATTAGTGCTTTCAAAAAGAAATGGGAAAATTTGGAGAATGGCAGGTTGAGGGATAGAGAAATGATGAATTCTTTTAAGGAAATGTTGAACACTATGGATAAAAGGTAGAGATGTCCAACAGATAGCTGATGATATGTAATTGGAGTTTAGGGAAAAGGTTAGGGCTAACTGTTGATTCATTAATTATTTGTTTAGAGATAATGAATAAATCAATAGGAGTTGAGGAAATTACCAAGAGAGACTGAAGACAGAGAAGAGAGTTCAAGATAGATCCTTTGGAGACAGCTACATTTACACAATGATAGGTGGATAATAATTCTGCAAGGGAGACTGGGAAGTATTTAATTAAGTAGGAGGAGATGGAGGAGAGAAAAGTATTGTGAAAGACAAATAAGAATATGAGGAGATAGTAGTTGGATCATTGAAAGTGCAAAAGTCAAATAGAATAAGGACTTGGAAATTTCTTAGGAATTAAACAATTAAGTTTGTGCATAATCCTGGAAAGAATGGAATCTAGATCAGGAGGGTTTGAGAAATGAACAGGAGTCAAGGAAATAGATGTAATAAGTATAGCTGATTTTTATTTTTATTTTTATTTATTTTTTTGAATTTGGAAAATTTTATGTAATTAATTAATTTAGAATACTTGGTAACAAGATTTGTGTTCTTTCCTTCCCCTTCCCCCACTTCCTCCTATAGCTGACATGCAATTCTACTGGGTTTTACGTGTCATTGATCAAGATCTATTTCCATATTATTGATATTTACACTATAGTGCTAGTTTAGAGTCAATATCCCCAATCAAATTCCCATCAACCCATGTGATCAAGCAGTTGTTTTTCCTCTGTGTTTCTACTCCCACAGTTCTTCCTCTGAATGTGGATAGTGTTCTTTCTCATAAGCCCTCAGAGTTGTCCTGGATCATTGCATTTCTGCTAGTAGAGAAGTCCATTACATTACATACCATAGTGTATCAGTCTCTGTGTATAATGTTCTCCTGGTCCTGCTCCTTTTACTCTGCATCAGTTCCTGGAGGTCATTGCAGTTCACATGGAATTCCTCCAGTTCATTATTCTTTTGAGCACAATAGTATTCCATCACCAACAGATACACAATTTGTTCAGCCATTCCCCAATTGAAGTGCATGCCCTCATTTTCCAATTTTTTGCCACCACAAAGAGCGCAGCTATAAATATTTTTGTACAAGCCTTTTCCCCTATTATCTCTTTGGGGTATAAACCCAGCAGTCATATGGCTGGATCAAAAGGCAGGCATTCTTTTAGTGCCCTTTGGGCATAGTTCCAAATTGCCATCCAGAATGAGTATAGCTGATTTTTAGTTTGGTGGTTCAAGGGAGATTAAGATAGTATTAGGGTGGCAGCTGGGTAGCTCAGTGGATTGACAGTCAGGCCTAGAGACAGGAGTTCCTAGGTTCAAATCTGGCTTCAATCACTTTCCAGCTGTGTGACCCTGGGCAAGTCACTTAACCCCCATTGCCTAGCCCTTACCACTCTTTTGCCTTGGAGCCAATACACAGTATTGATTCCAAGAAGGAAGGCAAGGGTTTTTTTTTTAAAAAAAAGATAGCATTAGCTTACCTGCAACCTATGTGGCTGAGGTGCAGCAAATATTATGGCAGACCTGGAATCAGGAAATCCCAAGTTTAAATCTAACTCCAGAAATTTACTAGCTTCATGACCCTTGGAAAGTTGCTTAGTCTCTGCTTGTCTCAGCTTCCTCAACTGTGAAATGGAAATAAAAATAGCACCTAACTTGCAAGGTTATTGTTGAGGATGAAATGAAATAATATTTTGTAAAAAAGAACTTAGAACAGTGCCTGGTTCATAATACATACTATAAAAATGCTTATTCCCCTTTCCTTCCTATGAGAAGATGCCTGAACCCACATAGAGTTGGGTTAGGTGATATAGTCTGAAGTAATGCCAGAAGCATGGATCTCTACAGTATTCCTGATAAATAGCTCTGCCTGAGTAGTCAGATCATTAGTTTGGCATAGTGGAAGGAGAGCCAGCCTGAGAGCCAAGAAACTTTTGTTCAAGTCTCATCTCCAACATGCTGACTCTGTAAGCAAATCACTTCATCTATTAGTTTCCTGGAAGTCTTATAAAATGCAGAGAATAAGTCAATTTGTATCAATTAAGGTGTTTCCTCTTCCTTGTGTGTTTTCTCATATTAAAGAAAATGTAGTTGTTTCCCCAGTTGGTAAATGGGAAAATATATGATTAGACAGATTAGACAGAGAAGAAATCAAAGTCATATATATAGAGAGATTTATGAAAAAATACTCTAAATCATTACTAATTAGAGAAATCAAAACAATTTTGAGATATTAACTATCAAATTGACTAAAATGATAAAAGGGCAACATGGCAAATGTTGGAGAGGATATGGAAAAATGAAGACACTAATACAGTGTAGGTGGAACTGTGAACTGATCCAACCATTTTGGGGGCAATTTGGAATTATATCCAGAGAGCTATAAAACTTTGCATACCCTTAGACTCACCAATACTATTGCTGAGTCTGTTTCCCAAGGATATCCAAGGAAAAGGAAAATAACCTAAATGTTCCAAGATATTTAAAGTAGCTCTCTTTGTGGTGGTAAAGAGTTGGAACTGAAGGAATGTCCATCAACTGGGAATGGCTGGACAAATTGTGGTATCTGATTGTCCTAGAATATTACTGTCATAAGAAACTATGAACAGGTTAATTTAAAAAAAATTGGAAAGACCTATATAAAGTAATAAAGTATGAAACAAGTAGAAGCAAGAGAACATTATATATAGTTTTAGAATTAGTATTTAAAGAATAACTTATGAATGTCCACCTCTAGAGAATGAACAAAAACGTAGAAACATGAAAGAAATAATCTATAATGCATATCTTTTGTAGGGTGATACCTTCTATGATGCAGGGAATGGAGGGTTCCTGGGACTGAGGTTCCTGGGAATAAATTCTATTAAATAAATGAAATTTTAAAAAGTTTAAAGCAGAGTTGTTGTTCAATCATATATGACTATTTGTGACCCCATTTGGTGTTTTCTTGGCAAAGATACTAGAGTTATTTGCCATTTCTTTTTCCAGCTCATTTGACAGATGAGGAAACTGAGACAAATGACATTAATTGACTTGCCCACCATCACACAGTTAACAAGTGTATGAAGACAGATTTGAATCTAGGAAGATGAGTCTTCCTGACTCAAGGTCCAGGGCTCTATCCACAATGTTACTGAGGTCTCAATTAAAGTATATGCAAAATTCAAAAGTTAGGTACAGGATATTCTTTGAGGTTCATTGGAAGATGGAGTCTATGGTCATACAATCTCATGCTGAGCTTCTAATAGCCAGACTCTGGGGTAAGGGATGAGAAAAATGAGGTAGATAAAAGCACAGGCAAAACCCATACTATTTTCTTTTAGTATTTAAAAGTTTTCCTACAAACATCTTTATTACATACATGAAACACATAGAGACAAACACATTTCTTTTTCTTTACATTGTTGCCCTCCAGGACTGGTACCAGGCAAGCACTTTATCTGCTGGAAATAGGGGCTAGAAAATGGCAGCTAAATGACACAATGGAGAGAGCATTGGGTTTGGAATCAGAAAAACTCATCTTCTAGTCTCAGACACTTACTGGTTGTGTGATATTCTGCCTCTGTTCCTCATCTGTAAAATGAGCTAGAGAAGGAAATGGCAGATCACTCCAGGATCTTTGACAAGAAAATGCCCTCAAAATGGGGTCACAAAGGGTCAGAAATGACTGAAACGATTGAACAACAACAAAAAGGGACTGGGAAGAGGGCAAAAGACAGCTAATAGGGTCTTTTCTGCTAGCCTGGCTAGTGGTCACTACTTGAGAGTCCAAGAGGCCATCAGGGAGGGCATCAAATTACTAAGAGAGTCAATGAAACTGACACAGGTGTTTATGGCAAAAGAAGGGGGAAAGACTGGGGAGAAGAGGGAATGGAAGAAGGGATCGAGGAACGGAGGGAGAAGGGGAGGAAAGTAGAGATGGAGAGGGAGGGATAAAGGAGGGAGGGAGCGAGAGAAGGAGGGAGGGAGAAAGAGGGGAGAGAGAGAGAGAGAGAGATTGAACGAAAGCTGGAAAGTGAGCTACTGCTGTCATCAGAGCTCAGCACAAGCGCAACTCTGATACTCAGGAGCAACAGCAGCTGCTGCAGCAGTGAACAGTGAACAGTTGCCTCCGCCCCATCCCCAAGCCCAGAACCCACCAGTGCACTCTCACAGCCCTGGTCTCGCATCCTCTTGCTGTGCCACTGTGCCAAAGAATGGAGGACTCGCAGGAGACATCGCCTTCTTCCAACAACTCTTCGGAGGAGCTCAGCTCTGCCCTGCAGCTGTCAAAGGGCATGTCTATCTTCCTCGACGTAAGTACAAATTGTAGGAGTTCCGATCCAAGCAATAGTACCCCAATCCCGGAACCGCCATCCGCACAGTCTTTCATCCTTTTCGCGTCCTGAAGTCTCTTATATGTCTTATATGTGGTGCTTTGGTGTTGTGGGATTAGGGTGCCCAGTGCCTGCTTTGCCTCATAGAAGAGAGTGCAGAGGAGAGGATCACAGATTTATAACTGAGACTCCAGAAGTCATCTACCTGCTCTTTTTTTGTTTGCTTGGTTTTCAGGGATTGAGAATTAGAGCCACTTCCCCCAAAGGCAAAGCCATAGAGGGAAATACTACATGCATGGAGAAAATCTTTAACAACCAACTTCAAGGAGCTGTCCAGACCTCTCAGCACTGGACTACTCATTGCAACCCTAAAAGAAGCTCCAGAGTAATCATTTCCAGATGTTAAGACTTTCTCAGGAAGGCCCTCTGTGGATCATAGCAGCGCCCCATCTAGTGATTTAGCGAGTTGGAAGTTTAGAAGGGGTTTCCAGGGAGGGTTTCTTACAGGGAGACCTGGGTCAACATATTCTTAGCATCCCCTATGACCTCAGCAGTAAGCCTTATTAAAGCTTGTGGGTCAGAGGAAACAAAAGGAAATATTACAAAATTAAAAACAAAAACAAACAAACAAAAAGACCTCTGACTCCTCTTACTACTCCCCTTGGAAAGCAATTACTCTGAATGAGTTCAGATTATAACCAGAAGATTAAGGAAGCTTCCTACTATTCAATGTGACAAGTGTTGTTTGTACTAGGCTTTTTTATATGCATATTTATTGTTATGTCGTTTCATTTATCTTTCTGTTGTTCTTGCTTTAATTTATTTCATGGAATTTCTTTGTATTCTATCTCCTGTTTTTTTCTACAACTCTCCAGATTTCATGTTAATTATCCTTCCTTTGCCTCTCTGTGTTATTATTTTCTTGCCTTCTACAACATCCTTTTCCCCCTTTCATTCTTTAATATTTTAATTTCTTTTTATTTTTGTTTTGCTCCCCCCTCCTTTTCTTCCCCTCCACCTACTTTCCTTTCTTGCTGTTTCATGCTTTTGTTTCTGGTCTATTTTGTTATTTGAGTCTTTGTCTGTCGGTCTTTTTTGTACCTTGGTATTTCTTTTCTTTATATTAGCTTGCTCTTTGCTTTCTATCATCTTCTCATCTTTGGTGATTTTCCTTTCCTTTTCCCCATCTTTTTCCCTTACTATCTACTTTTCTCTCCAGTCTTTCATCTGGGCTACTTCTCATTGTGCTTCACCTGTCATTTTGGCTTTCTATCTGCTCCTTCCATCTTCCCAGTTTCTAATTGAGATCCTTCATTTCTTCATTTAAACTGCAAAATGTTTGAACGGTCAGCCCTTGGTGTCACCTCAGAGTTGTCTCATTTTTTAAAATGTAATAAAAGTTTGTGGAATTAAATTAAGCTGATAGAAGAAAGTGGATAAGAAAAGTAAAGAGAAGTGTGACATGACTTAAAATTCTGTTTCTTTTATTCCCCATCTACTTTTATTTTAATATAGGAGAGTAGAAGACCAAATGCATTTAAAAGTGGTTAGCACAGGTCTATATCAAGCTGGCTTATGAAAAGGCTGGAGATTCTTTTTTCTCAAGGATGAGAAGGAAGTGAAATGAGCTTTCAATACAATGATAGGGAAGTGCACATGACAGTGATGGCTCAAGGGAACTAATTTTCCCATGTTTATTTAAGCAAATCAAATTATTTATTTTAATGAGAGGCAGCTATAGGGCTGATCAGGATTTACCTTGGCAAGATATAGTTTATCTTTAGGGTTTCCTTCCTTTTAGTATCATTCTTTTCTAACTACTCAGTAAACCCTCAATTATTGGAATGCAGTAAGGTGAGAATAACCCTATTTTAAGTGTCATTTCTCTTTCTTCTTTTATTTTTTGTTAACTTCAGAAGAGTATATGGATTTTCTCCTTAAATCCTATGTCCTACCTCCTCAGCCTCTCAAGATTCTATTTTCTGTTAAGTGAATGAGTTAACCAGATAAACTAATACATAATAACATGACAGTGATTGCACTACCTCTTCTAAGTTTAATGCTTTCCTGAGAGGCCCTTAGTTAAGGAATTTGGAAAAGAAGGAGAAGCAACAGTTTCAGGCACTGTGGCAGGCTTGTGGAAGAGATGTTTTATGTTGGTGGGCACTTCATTGCCTCTTAAATTACATCAAATAGATTTTTGTTTATTCAGCCTCCTTTTGGGGCTAATATCATCTGCAACTCAAAAGCATGGGAAAAGACCTTCATTCACTCTAACCTCCCCTAAGAAATTAAAGGCTTCACTGTGACTTTCTTCTAAGCAACAAGTAAACCTTGGTGACAGAACAGAAATGGAACTAATTGAAATAAACAGAAAATCTTTTATTCCCTCATAGACGCTAATCTTGGCAAAAGTATTAAAATTATTGCTCCTTAAAAAGAGGAAATTAAAATATTGTGTTTCTTATATGATTTAAATTTCCAAATGGCCTGAGATGCTGCAAAAAATGGGTGGGGGAGGGGAGAATTGATGACTAGGAGATCACGGTTTCAACCTTGCCTCTCCCACTAATTCATTAAGAATCAAGTCATATGCTACTGGGATAAGAACAATGCCTATCCTGTCCAGTTCACTCTATAGACCTAATTCACCTAACATTGTTTTTGTTTTTAAAATTTACCCAAATAATAAAATTATATATTAATGTTCATTGTTCACTAGCAAAATGTAAGACTACATAATACATTTGTTGATTTGATCTCCAATAGAAGAGGCTTTGCTTACCTTTGAATGAATTCTTTGTGATTTGGGTGAGAATTATAACACACTGCTGGAATCCAAGATAAGAATATGATCTTTTGCCATTGAGAATTTTATAAAATTGCTATTTATTGATCACAAAAAGCAAAAGTATATATTGTTTAGCTCTAAGATATCAGTGAAATACTTTCTAGTATCTGTGATTTACTTAAATTTGATTTGCCAGAATAGTTACAAAGGGTTAGTTTTATGAATCCTATTCTATCAGAATAGATTCATTTGTTTTATTCTGGATATGTGGTTTAATTGTATAAAAAATTCCTAAATGAGGAAGTTCCTTCCACTAATACAACAGCAATTTTCTTCAATTTATAGGTCTAGAAACATGGGATACTGAGAGATTATGTAGGTTCAGCTGATAGTGTGTGTCAGAAAATGAGCTTGGTGGGGGGCAGCTGGGTAACTCAGTGGATTGAAAGCCAAGTGTAGAGATGTGTTGTGAGGAGGATTGCTTGGTTATTATTTAGGAGACCTAGCAGGAAGGGCTTGTGAATTCCAAATGGAACGGGGAAGCAGGAAGTGTGCCTCTCTCTCTGAGACAGACTCCATGGTGGTTGGGACAAGTTGTAACTGATCCTGGGAGACCTCAGAGGAAGTGGAGTTTGTACCCTTATTCCCTGGGATCATGAAGGAAGACTGATATCTACTTGTGGGAGATTTTGATAGAGACTATTAATCCCAACTTGAGTTGCAGGTTAATTTGGGCTGGGTTAGCTCCTAGAATCTACCCACAGCACATTGGAGGTCCTGGATTCAAATCTGACCTCAGATACTTACCAGCTGTGGGACCCTGGGCAAGTCACTTAAGCACTATTGCCTAGTTCTTACTACTCTTCTGCCTTGGAACTAATACAAAGTTTTGATTCTAAGGCAAAAGGTAAGGGTTTTTTATTTTTTAAAAAAGAGCTTGAGACCTATTCTAGCTACTGCAACTTCTCTTTGGAGTGTATATGTGTAATATAATTTACTAATTTCTAGATGGAATTGGAATAAAATATAGCTCAGACTTCTCTATGTTACTCTTGTTGTTGAGTTTCAGTTATGTCCAACTTGTCATGACCCTATTTGGGTTTTTTTTGGGGCAAAGATACTGAAGTGGTTTGCCATTTCCTATTCTAGCTCATTTTACAGATGAGGAAACTGAGGCAAACAAGATCAAGTGACTTGCTCAAGGGCATAATTTGTGCTTTTTGGAGCATATCTGAGGCCAGATTTGAACTCAAGAAAATGAGTCTTCCTAATTTCAGTCTTGGCATTCCATCCACTATGCCACCTTAGATTTATAAAAGCTAAATAGACTTCTATATACAAAGCCCATTTCAATTTTAAATTAATAAAATGTTATTGTTTTCTGTTCACCTAAGGTGGAATAAGTATATCCCTTAAACTTTATTTAAAATGGGTACAAAAATTATTATAATGACATAGGTAATTGTTATTGTTTCTCTCACTATGAGTTCTACTTATAACAAGGAGACAGAAATTGAAGCAGTTTCCATTTTAGCATGGGTCTCTTTGTCTCAGTTTTCCTATCAATAATTCAACAAAAAGTAGTGTATGAACAGATAAAGTAAAAAAATAAGGAAAGATACTACCAATTTAAATGTGTGTGATTTAAACACATCATTTTATATTTAGAATCAGCTTACTAAGGTAAACCTAGTTAAAAAGAAATTAATCAAATTAAATCAAACAATTATAGAGGCTGATGTAAACAAATTTTGATGATTGTCTACCTGATAAATCATAAAAAAGCAAGCCTTCAATGTCAACAAATGTTCTTGAATATTTAGTAACAGATTTTAAATCAGTCCTCAAATCTGGGCAGCATCCTAGAGGTGATATTATTAAATATTTATGGAAAAGGTGGATAGTAAGAGTAAGGGAATATGAGATAAGTCCAAATGTTTGACTTATGAAAGGAAAAAGACATGAACAACTTAGTTATTTCTTCTTAGCTTCCATAGCAGCATTCTATATAAATACAATTAAATTTAACTGCCTCTTAAATAATTTAAACATATTTGACTGTGTGACTAGTGATCTTGTGGACAATAAAGACTCCTGAATCATTACCATCATAGTATAATTGTGAGGAAGAAAAACAATGACAAATCTATGTCTGTCTAGCTTTGTCAGCTCAATTTCCAAATGAGTTGTCACTTAAAAGCCACCATCTCTGCTATATTCTTTTATTTTATATTTTTTAAGGTTTCTGAACAGTTAATGGAGTATAGAGCCTAAAGAATAATTTCTTCCTGAACTTTCCTCTCTGGACTCCTCTTCTGACTTTTCGTATCATGGAAGCAGCAACATCTTCACCCTACCCAAAAGGCTCCTTCCTCTGATTGGTCAGCTGCTCCTTAAAAAACAGAAATGTATACATGTACTTAGCAGGAAAAGAAGCAGAAAAAAACCAGCCCACTAAAAGAACCCTAATTAGGCAGTAACTCTCTCTTTTCTCTTAAACTCTTAGCACACATAAAGAAATTCTAGTTAAGATTTGAGGTTGATGATCTGACCTCGTTTATTGTATTAACATGAGAAACCAATGATTGAGACATTGTATGAGTTCTTTAAGAGAAAAGTGCAAACCAAGTTCTTAAATTCATAATTTTGGAAATACTTTTCATAAAGTCCATTTTCATGAGTGCTGTTTACTTTTAGTCTAAGGGCTAAGGCAGTGCTTTAGTTAATATTAAATTATGATTTCCTCCTTTCTTCTATTGAAAATACAGTACTATGTTCTTTCAATTACTTTAACCTTAATTTTTTAAATGTTATTCTCTTTCCATTAGATCTTTCCCCCCTCATCCTTGATCCCTTCCTCTCATTTGTAACCTCTTTTTTTACCTTCTTTTATCTGGTTGTATAATTCCTTCCCTATTTCTCCTTCTTGGTTGAATAGATGCCCTTTCGTCTCCTCTTTAAATTGATCAGTATTTCAAGTTTTATTTGTTGTACTCCTTTTCAAAAAGAACTTCTCTCATTCTCTTCATGAGCCATCTTCACTTTCTGTCTACTCTGAATTCTCATTCTCTGATTCATGATCCCTCTAATTATCTGGCCTTTCTTTTTCTGTATTTCTCATGCAATCAAAGTTTCCCAGTATCCATTCTAAATTATCTCCTTTAGCCTATTTTTCTCAGGTAACACATACACTTTCTACCAAGCCACAAAATGTTACAATCTGAAGCAGTGGAAGGAATAGCTACTCAAAACCAAATCATAGATCCAAGGGCTTATTTTCTTGCCCTTGATCACCCAGTACCATTATGACACTGTGAATTACCCAATCTTTCCCACTAAGCTTTCCTCTTTTCTTTTTTCCTACCATTGCATAGTTTTCCAACCTCTCTGTCTACTCATTGGGCCTTTTTACCATCTTTTCATGGTACACTGGACAAAGCACTAGCTCTGAAAATAGGATCTATGTTCAAATGTTGCCTCTGGTGAATGCTCCATGTGATCTTGAGCAATTCACTTAATCTCCTTGGACCTTATATATAAAAATAAGGGGATTGGACTGCATGACCTTTGAGGTCCCTTTCACCCCTATCTCTATAATGCTATTATTTATCCCTTAGACTTAGACGTTCTTTCATGGTTTTGCCTTTTCTTTTACCTTTTTTTTTTCCTCATAAGAAGACAGCACTTAAAGCTGAAAGGGACCTTAGTGACCATTCAGCACAAAGCTATTATTTTACCAATAAAAAAACTGGAGATAAAAAATTACATTATTTTTTATGTTCATTTAGGTAGAACATATCTGATAAGGGATTTGGTTTCAGGTTAATTAGATCTCCAGCTCTAAATATATGATCTTATGAATTCATTCTTTATCCCATCTTCTCTCCCTCCAATTATCTCTTTCCACAGAATCTCTTCCTTACTCCTCCACCCCTTTGGTCTAACCTCTGCTAAATTAAAGTGATCTTTCCCTCCTCAACTTTCACAGAGAATTTTTCCTGGACCTTATCACATCTTTTCCCACTTTTGTCATGGTTATTTGTGTGTCTACATTTTCCCTCTCTTATTTAGACTATAAGAACTTTGAAAACAGAGTCAGTATTGCATCTATATTTGTATCCTTAGTATCTTGCAAAAGCCTAGGATACATTTGTTAAATATAATATTCTGAAATATTGGTAAACTGAAGTGTAGCATGTCAAAGACAAAGCTGGCCACCACCCTGGCTATTAATAGTTAGTGTTTCTAAATAAAACATCAGCCCAGGGTGCTTACAGGTTGCAACCCCTTCACCAAGAGAATTGTGAAAATAATTCTGAAAGATTATTTCCATGACTGAAATCCATCTTCTGTAAAAGCAGGCTGTTATCTCATACACATAGTAGGAACAGTGTTGGCTGAATAACTGCATATAGGCTCATCATGGGATTTTCCTGGAAGTATATATTTTATTCTTTACCAATTACATGAAATACTAAATTTCCATATAAATTTTCCAAAATTTTATGATCCACAATTTCTCCTTCACTCCCTCTCTTCCCTCTTCCCTCCTGTAGCTGGCAAGCAACTTGATTTGGGTTATACATGAATTATCATGCAAAACATATTTCCATGTTGTTCATTTTTGTAAGTGAATAATCATATAATCCTAAAACCCAAGTAAACAAGTAAAAAATTACATACTTTCATCTGCATTCTGACTCCAACAGTTCTTTCTCTGGAGGTGGATTGTATTCTTTGTCATAAGTCCCTCAGAATTGTCCTGAATCATTGTACTTGTGAGAGTAGCTAACTCTATCACATTTGGTCATTCTACAATATTGCTGTTACTGTGTACAATGTTCACTTGGTTCTGGTTATTTCACTCTGACTCATTTCATGTAGGTCTTTCTGAAATTATGTTCGTCTTTTCTTACAGTACAATAAATAGTATTCCATCATCATCATCTGCCACAATTTGTTCAGCCATTCCCCAATTTATGGACCTCCCTTCAATTTCCTATTCTTTACTACTACAAAAAGAGCAGCTATAAATGTTCTCGTATAAGCAGGTCATTTCCCCCTTATTTGATCTCCTTGAATACAGATCTAGTGGTGGTGTTACTGGATCAAAGGATATATATATACATATATATATGTATGTATGTATGTATGTATGCATGTATGTATTTTTAAAATAGCCCTTTGGGTATAATTCCAAATGATTGGATCAGTTCACAACTCCTCCAGCAATGCATTGGTGTCCCAATTTTGCCACATCCCCTCCAAAATTTTTCACTTTCCTTTACTGTCCTATTGGCCAATTTGAGAGGTATGAGGTGGGAACTCAGAGTGGTTTTAATTTGCATTTCTCTAATCAAGAGGGATTAAGAACATTTTTATATGATCATTGATAGCTTTGATTTCTTCATCTGAAAACTGTTTATTCATAACCTTTGACCATTTGTGAAATGGAGAATGACTTGTATTCTTATAAATTTGATTTATTTCTCTATATATTTGAGAAATGAGACTTTTGTCAGAGAAATTTATTATAAAATTGTTCCTAATTTGTTGTTTCCCTTCTGATCTTATTCACTTTATATATGATAATGTTCTTTATCTCTTATGTATTCATAAATTCTTCCTGAAGAGCATTTTTAAAATTAGATAGTAAGGAGAGCAACAGAATAATGCAGAGATAAAGGAAGATATCATATGACATATACACAGGCCTCTTCCCTGCCTATTTTCTTTGTTGCTAACACTAGGTGAGAAGCCTTTCTGCAAATTTAGAATTAGTGAGGGTTTTAAAATATCAGAATTAAATATACTTTAACTTATGGTTGAGTACATCCTTTATGGTGTCATCTATAAAAGTAGTAATTCTGTAATGTCCTCTTTTTTTACAGATACTGAGAAGAGCAGACAAAAACGGTAAGATCAAATGGTTACAGTTCCTTCTTTTTCTATCTCCTCTTTTGTCAACCATGCCATAAAGGGCACTACCTATGTGGAAAATGGAACCTAGACCACTTCCAACATAATTACTGTACTAGCAATAATTATATCTAAGGATTCATGTTAAAGTTGTAGAAAAGATCTTATATTTTTCTTCAGGAAAGACATGCTCCCTGGGATCTGGGGTCCATAAGGGCCATTGCCACAGGCATTTTTTTCTATTTTACCTTAAATATATTTGTAGAAAAGCAGAAAGAGATCCAGATTAAGATTCAAAGTGTGAGTTTGAGTCCTTTACTGATTATTACACGTGTGACCTTAGGCAAATCTCTTCATAAATAATTGATGTTAACTAACACCTTAAAGTTGGCAGAGTAAATTTCAAGCATTATCTCATCTGAGCCTCATACTATCACAGGTAAGATAATCCTCATTTTACAGATAAGGGAAATGAATCTCAGAGAGCTTACGTGACTTGATCAAGGTAACAAAGCAAGTAAATGGGGCAGAATTTTAATCCTATGTCTTCCTGACTCTAAATCCAACAGTTTGTCCCTTAGTCCATGCTTTGATTGACAGGTTCTTCATATGTAACATGTGGATAATAATTGTTTTTTAGCTATGGAGCTTGACTTTTAGTAGATAATTGTCTTTAAAACTGTGAAACTCTACTTGAAGGCTACTATTAATTTTGGATAAGCTTAAAAACAGTTGCCAAGAGGTTGCCACTGAATGTGTGGAGGAATACCTGAAAAACACATGACTACTCCTTCTATACACAGACATAGGAAGACAAACCACATGATCATGCCTGATAACTTAATATAGATGATATTGTAATTCAATTTCCACTTAAATTATTGTCAAATATCAAGCCACTATAATAAATACATTTTGATTATTTTAATGAATCACAAAATTCATGAATTTCAAAAATTACCTTTCAATATCATAACGAAGGCTACCAAATTATGACTTATTATTGTAACACTGAGGGTATGATATGGCATCTCTTTAAAAAATAAAAATAATTATCTTCCATTTTGGAATCGATTCTAAGATGGAAGAGCAGTAAGGTCTAGGCAGTCAAGGTTAAATGACTTGCCCAGGGTCGCACAGCTAGGAAGTGTCTATAAAAGAAGAGAGTTATTTCATAAATACAGTAGGTACAGTATTGACTTGACAACATCATATTGGGTCATTGAAGGATTTTCCATGAAGAGTATATTTCAAACTAGATACTAGGGAGAGTAGCAGAATAATGCAGAAATAAGGAAGATATTGTCTGGCACACACACACACACACACACACATATATGTAAACTGATATGACCTAATTATGTGTAATAATTAGTTAGGATTCAAATTCCCATTTTTGAATTTTAATCAGGATATCTAATTTTTACTTTCCTAAAAATATATTTAAGGCAAAATACAAAAACATGCCAGTGGCAATGGGCCTCTTGAACCCCAGATCTGAACCAGATCTTCTGAAATCCAGTCCTAGATCTCTATTCATTGTGCCACCTAGCTGCCCTGTTGCTATGACATCTTTAAGTGATTCTTGACAGACAGGAGCTATATGGACCTCTCCCCACCCATAGAATCCCATATTCTCCCTGTGGAGGAACATTGCTCTCAGATTGCAGTTCTGATATATTAAAGACATATTGTACTTTGCTAGTTACTATGCGGTCTGATGAGTAAGATCCTGACTGACCACTGTACATCTCTATGCAATTAACAGAAATCAGAGAAGCAATGGAGTAGATTGAAATGAGTCCCTGATAATATTTGGAAATTTAACTATATCTCCCCAATAGAATATTTTCTCAAACTGTCACAGAAATTAATGTTACTGAATCAGGAAATGATTTTTAGCCGAACTGGTGGATTCATTTTTATTGTGAGGTGAAATGATCTGCCAAATAATTTTCCTATCCCTATCCCCCTATTTCATTTTGATTGATTGACACCAATTAGTTTTACCTGACTGTCCACACTCCAGTCAGCCCTAGGAAGAAAGCGGCTTAGAATATCTCATTTGATCTGTATTCTTCTTCCTCCTTAAAATGACTTCCTGCTATATCATATTCTCATGTGGTCTCTTGTGACTTCCTAGAATTCTTTAAGATTTTCCATCTGGCCCTAACCACATCAGGTGAGATTCAGACTTGTCTTTACCATTTCAAAACTTTGCTAGGGATAGAATGGGATTCTCTTCTATATGCTACATTGAAATAGCTTGGCTTATGAAAGAGTTTACCATCACAGAATCAAAATTCTCAAATTGAAAAAGACATCAGAATCCATTTGATGCAGCCTTTACCTGAACAAGGATCTTTTCTAAAGTATTCCCAAAGAAAGGTCATCAAATCTTTGCTCAGAAATTGGAAGGAAGAGAAAACTCACTATGTCCTTAAATAGCCCATTACTCTTTTGAACTTTTAATTATAGGAAGTTTTTCTTTGCATCAATCATATGTGAATATATATGTATATTTATTTGCATATATTATATGTATTTTCCATATATACATATGTTTATACACGTGTATACATAAAATATTGACTCTGTGATGGAATGTAAGCTCCTTGAGGTAAGGACTGATTCATGTTTTTTTTTTTTTTTTTTTTTTTTGTATCCTCAAAGCTTAGTGCAATAGCTGCCACATGGAAGACAGTTAATGATTGCTTGAATCCAAAATCTGCCTTTCCAAACCTTTAATTTTGTTCTTGGTTCTGTCCTTGTATCCAGGAAGAAAACATCCCTTTACTCTTCTACATGTTAGCACTTTAAATAACTTAAGACAATTATTGTGCCCCCTTCAAGACTTCTCTAGGTTAAATAGTCCCGCTTTCTTCAACTGCTTCTTGATTGGCATGATCTTCAGACTTTAAAGTATCCTAGACCTTTACCCTACTCTGGGTGCTTTTTAGCTTTCCTGAAGCCCTTCCTAAAATTTCATGTCTAGAAATAATGAGAGTACTCCAAAAGTGTTCTCATCAGAGCAGGATTACCACTTCCCTTATTCTAAGCACTTTTGGATTGGACCTGTGATTTCACTGGTTTTTGTGAATTCCCAGTAAAGAAACATCTTGTACCAGTGCAGATCACAATTGTTCCACAACTTATAGCCAAAGAGAATTGTCTGAGGCACTGAGAAATTAAGTGTGTATGTGTCAGAGGAAGGATCTAAATTTAAGTTTTCTTGACTCTGATTGAGCCTTGCTTTCTATACTGTGGAATATATCATGTTTTGTCTAGACACATTAGATGTTATGCCTATCAGTGCAACCCAAGATATTGACAAAGATATTTTTAACATGTTGTAATTTTGTCAGTGTAGGAAATTCTCCAGTGAGAAACATCCTATCTTATGTTAGATAAGCATCATCTCTACTTCATTTTCTTAGAATTTCCTGGAACACTGACAGGTTAAGTGACTTCCTAGGGTCATATTACCACTACAAGTCAGAGGAAAGACTTGAATACAGGTCTTCCAGATACTATAACTAGCTTTCTATGCAATATATCATATTGCCACTTTTATAAAAATGTTAAATAGCATAGAGTCAAGCACAGATGTCTGGGTCATCATAGAGGGATTTTTTCCAATTTAATTTCTCTCCATTGATGATTGATCCTTATATCTTATAATTCAGCCAGGTCCAGATCAATCTAAACATGACCATTAAGCCCATACCTTTTTCATCTTCTCAAGGACAGTGGAGTATGAGAGACAGTTTCAAAAACTTTTGAAATGTGATGAACTAATTAACATGGCAGAGTTAAATATTGACAATTTCCAATAAAATTATCCCACACAAAGTTAATTTGTTTTTTAAAGAATAGATAGTACCTTAACTGAATTTGATTCAACACATTTTTTAAAAAATTAATTGTGTATTATATGAGAGAATCAATGATAGATAAAACCCAGCTCACTACCTTCAAGGAACTCATCTCCTATGTGGAGGTAAGCAGAAATATCAAACACATATGTATCTGTATACAATTCATGGAAGGGCAAAGGGGAGATCCAAATGTTTTCTGGAAAATATGAGTAGGGACAGAACATTTTAAGATAGGGGGATTTGGAAAGGTTCCTTGTGAAGCTATTGTGTTTAGTTAGACAAAAGTCTAATAATTTTCTACTATTAGTAGCACTAGTCCAGTTTAACTGGAAGAAAATGAAGGAGAGTAAATGTAAAATCAGGCTGAGAAGGTAAGCAAGAGCCTTAGAAGCTAGGCTGAGGAGCTTATCTTTTTTTCGAAAGGCATTTGGGAACCACAGAAAATTTTTGAGCAAGGAAATGATCAAAACCTATAAATTGGAAAGATTATTTTGTCAGGTTTGTCAAGGGAGCCTTTGGAGCAGGAAAAGTCTAGAAGAAAAACCAGTTACTAGGTTATGGCAGTAGTTTGAGAAAGGGATGATGTGGATTTGAACTTGGGTAGTAGTTTCATCATTAGAAAAGAGGAAATAGATATGATAGATTTTTGGAGGTAAAATGGACAAGAGTTTTACAGCTGACTAGATGTTGTGGCTGAGGGAGAAGGAGAATTCAAAGAAAATTCTAAACTTTTGAACTTTGATGAATAATAGGATGGCAATGCCCTCAATAGAAATTGGGACATTGGATTTTATTTGATAGAACAAAAATGATAATCCATTCAAAAAAGGAATTTTTATGTTTATGTTTAAATGTTTTAAAATAATTTGAAAAAATGAAATTGGGACTTTGGGAGAGAACAGAGAGTGGGAAGATGAGTTCTGTTTTGGGTATACCATGCTTGAGATGCCTATAGCCAAGAGATGTACAGTAACAGTAGTGATATGGGATTAGAATAGAGTGAATAGATTTACTGGATATATAGGTTTAGTAATTATTATTAATAGTGATAAAGAAAATAAATATATGTTTAGAACAACATCATGAGATGATGGTAATAAGGAGAAAATGTTAAGTATATATGGAAGGTCTGAGAATATTATATAGGGGGATGAAGTCAGCAAATATGGAAAAACTGAACATAAAATATGAAGGGAATAGGAAGAAAGAAATTAAAAGGGAATGGCAGAAAAGAGAATGACAAAATATAGGAACATATGTGATCAAAGATGCAAATGGATGGTATTAATTTGGCATAGAAGTGGACTATTTTATCCTTTGAGACTGGTGTAAAAGAAGAGAAAAGATTCTGAGGTATAAAGGGAGAAAAATAACAGAACCTAGGGTCAATGGCTTATTTTCAGTAAATAGGTTCTGGAATAATCTGCTGAGAGAAAGCATAGTGGGGTAAAGTGGAATTTGTAAAAAGGAGGAGAAGATTAGAAACAACTCCAGGAGGTCCTGGGTTCAAATTTGACCTCAGGCACTTCCTAGCTGTGTGACCCAGAGCAAGTCACTTAAGTCTGATGACCTTGCTCTTACTGATCTCCGACCTTGGAAACGATACTCAGTAGCAATTCTAAGATGGAAGATAAGAGTTTTTTTTTTTTAAAAGAAAGCATCCCTATGGGGATCATAAAGGGAGATGTGAATTTGTGGCAGACCCAATCTGCATGGCTTTATCACTTCCTCAAGTAATCTTTGGTGCTTCAGGAGCAAGAGTTGAGAAGGTAGATGGGGGAAATATCTCACTGCTGAGCTTATATAGCAAAGAGGACAAAGATAGAAAGAAGAGTCACACATATACCAAAGCACCTTTCTTTTGAGAAGCAGAATAACTGGCAGCAAAGTAGATGCTCATCAATTGAGAATAAATAAATTAATTGCACTTTGTATTGTGAATATAATAATCATTATTATTGTTCTATAAGAAATGATGAGTATAAGAAGTTCGGAGAGGCATGAGACAATACATAAAGTAATGCTGGGAAGAAAACTAATATAGAAAAATAGTACACACAGTAATTACAATTGAATAAAAAACAATAAAACTAAAATGAACACTGAGTAATTATACAGACAGTACATAGATGAGAAAACTTTTGTTGAACACATGGAGGTATATGGATGTGAAATATTTTGCACACTGTCAGACATATAATGTTTGACATTGGATTATTCCTTCTATTTTCTTATTTTTTCCTTTTATATATTTTTATGAAGGAAAAGTTCATAAAGATCACTAGGTATAAAGAGGAAAGTATACTCAAAAAGTGATATAAAAACAAAGTAATATAACTTAAAGTGAATGATGAGAACCTGTGCTTAAGGCCTTCATTATCTCTTGCCTCAACGATTGCAATAGTTTTCTAACTAATCTTCCTGCTTTATTTCTCACCACACCAATCCACCTTTCTTTTAACTACTTAAGTGATTTTTCTAAAACCTAAGTCTGATGATGGGGCAAGCTAAGTGTTGCAGTGGATAGAGTGCCAAGCCTGGAGTGAAGAAAATTCATCTTCCTGAGTTCAAATCTAGCCACAGTTAGTTGCTAGCTGAGCAAGGCACTTAACTATGCATCAGTTTTCTCATCTATAAAATGAGGGGGGAGAAGGAAATAAATGGAAAATCACTCCAGTATCTTTGCCAAGAAAACCTCAAATGGGATCATGAAGAGTTGGACATGATTGAAAAATGACTGAACAACAGCAACAAAGTCCGATGATGCTACTGTCCTGCTCAATAAACTCCAGTTTCTTATTATTTCTAGTAGAATATACCAGATTCTCTCTGAAAGTTCTTCACAACTTGGGCTTTTCATACTTTTGTAATCTTCTTATACTTTAGTTTTCTCCATGTACTCTAAGATCTAGCTACACTGACTTATTTACTATTTCTCTCACATGACACTCCATTTGCTGCCTCCATGCTTCTGTATTGGCCATCCCCATAAACTGGAATATTCTCCATTCTTATTTGCATTTCTTAGTTTCCCTGATTTTCTTCAATTCTGTACCAATTTCCAACCTTTTGCATCAGTAGTGCCCTCAACTACTACTACCTTTCCTCTGAGATCACCTCCCATTTACACTGCATAGATCTTGTATGTTCTTAGATATTTGTGTGTTTTCCCCTCCCTCACACACTCCCACCTTGTGAGATCCTTGTAGCACAGTCTCTTTATGTTTTTCATTATATTCCCAATGTTTAACACAATGTCTGATACATTGAGAGAGTGTAATAAACACGTTTAATTGATTCAAACACTTACAATTACAATAATTCATTATTTTATTAATTTATACAACCACACTAAAAATAAAAGAATAAAACCAGTATAGTGACTTGGCTAAAACTTTATCTAATAAGGATTAGATGAGGAGAATGAAGTGACAATCATGATCATGATCACGATGAATAAAGTCTTAGAACTTTTCTGTCCCTAAATTTATTATTCAATGTTCCCTATACAAATTGATAGTTTACTCAATTCACAACTCCTTGTAAGGTAAGTAACATAATTTGTTGTTTAGTTGTTTTTCAGTCATATCCAGCACTTCATGACACCATTTGAAGTTTTCTTGGCAAAGATACTGGAGTAGTTTTCCATTTCCTTCTCCAGCTCATTTTACAGATAAGGAAATTGAGACTCTTAGAGTTGTCACCCAGGTACTAAAAGCCTCAAGCCAGATTTGAACTCAGAAAGATTTCTTAAATTATTTTAGGCCCAGCACTCCATTGACTCTCAGATATCAGGAGACTAGCCTATTTTTGCATATGGCAAGTTAATGAATGCTACAACAAAAAGAATTAAGTTCATATAGTACTCTAAAGTTTTCAAAGTGGTTTATGTGTGTTATTTCATTTAACCATTATAATAACACTGTGAAATATTTACCTTATGTATTATTATCTTCATTTTATAAAGAAACTAAGACTCATTGAGTTTAAGTGACTTATCTATGATCAAACTTCAGGTATCTTGACTTCTGGTTTGAACATTTTGATTCATTTAATCAGTGTCATTTCTTGGTATTAGACTATGTACATTTCTAAAGTATTTCTTACCACCTATTTGCTCTCTTCCACTCTATCTCTTTGCTTATTCATTTTTTATCTGCTATCTATTCACTCTATAAACACAGAGCTTGAAATCCTGAGGATTAAAAAATATGAAAAGGGGTGAGGTAGGGTGGTGTGGTGGGGAACTGCCTTAATATAGAAAAAAATAAGCATTCTTAAATCAGATTATTGAATTCTTTGGAAACTAGAAATGAAACATTGTATAAATGTTCATGATAGCCACTTCTTAATTTAAAACAACTAGACCATTTCCTCCTCTTTAAATATTCAAGTGCAGAGTATGTGATCTTTAAAAACGCTGCAGTTTTTTTCTAATCTAGTACATAGCCTGAGAGACCAAGTTTGGGCTCTTTAAAAAGCAATACATTCACACTTAAAATAGTTTCATAAACTTTACCACATTCTGGCAATTGGAAGCAAAAAGGATAAGGTTGATTTCATAATTTAAATGAGTGTACAAAAACATGAAAAAAATCTATGTCCAAACCATGCATTCAAAGATTTTTGCATTTGCAAATAGTTTTTATGAATATTTAATCATTTTGCAATAGAATATCAATGCCTAAATTACTTATGGGTAGAATAATTGGTGATAACAAAATAAAAGGATACAAAGGACATATACAGTATGTTTAGGTAACGAATATAAAATTGGTTCTAAAAATTATGTGACATGGAGGAAAAACCTATTGGAGAGGTGAAAAACTATCACTAGTGATTAGTTATAATAGCATTACTTTTGTTTATCTTCTTTTATATTATAAGATAGGGAAATATATAAATATATCTCAAAGTGCCTTTAGTTATTTGTAGAGGATGGCTTTTTTGTTTCAATTTTGAAATAGTATATGCATTTATAAAATTTCTGGAGAATGTCTTTATAAAAGGCCAGGCCATGGGAAAGAAAATAGAATCCATAGAGTTATTAATTATACATTATTACAATTATACATTTTATATATAATACATATCATGTCTTCTTGTATCATACATTAAATGAAATATTTCACATTAATGATTTATTTACCTGGATTCTTTCTTTAATGTTAATGTCTTTGGTCATCTATGGTCAACAACTATAGATAATCTATAAAATGAACTGATTCTTTGAGTTATGGTAAAGATGTATTTATTTAAGTAATCATTGCTATTCTTATTAAGTGCTTTTAGTATATCAAAATATTTTAAAAGAATTTATCTTTTGAAACTAAGAATATTCAAGTATGATTTATTTTCTCCTTAGGCATAAAAGTCTCTTAAGCATTTAAAAAGTTATCAGACATGCAACTGAACCTATTTCTCAAAAATCTCATACAGAATCAAAATCTTTCCAAATACTGATTCCTCATCATGTGGAGACATTGTTTCCATGACTCATCAGACATCTCCTGAAAAGATACATGGGTATGCCTATAACCTCCAAATACTTTCCTGAAGGTTATCACACTGCAGAAGAGAAACACACTCAGAGCAGGAAAATTATACTTCAAATTACCTAGACAATGTGCCTTTCCCAAGCCCTACATCCCACCGCTATACAACCTGTTTTCCCAGTGACTCATGTAATTATCTTTTGCAAGTAGCCATCTTCTACAAACTGTATCAAGATGGGGTTCAGATTTTAGAACACCCAAAGAAGGCATGTGACAGTTGAAAGACCATTGGACCAGCTCTATAAAAAGGACGTGACACCCAGGCAAACCAACTCAATCCTGAGTTTTGGGTGGAAAGGGTAGAAGGGAGGTTAGGTAGCTTTCCATTTAAACCCTAGAAACTTCACTAGGATTGTGTTAGCCTGATCCACAGTGCTGGGTCTAGCAACTTAGATCAATACCTGTCATAGCTTGCACTCTGCAGTTTATATTTATACATCATTATCAACCAATATCAACAACAACTTCAACAAGTCATCTATGAAAAAGCAATAGCTACTTGCTTTCATCTGGTTTAGCTAGCATTGTTATCCATCAGCTAGCAGGCAGAAGCTGTAAACAAGCTGAGTGAGAATTCCATTAGAGGTTTCCCTGTGGGGAATGGCCTATTCCTCACTCATTAGATTTAGTCTTAAATTTTCCTGAATCCTCAATCCTTCCCCTTCATTCCTAGTTCCCCATGCCATCAAGTTATACCTTCATTAGCTAATTAAAGTTACCTGTTGAAGAAACTGAAGTCTTCCAGCTGTTCAGGTCCATCAACTTCAGAAGAACCTCCATAATGTCCAGATTGGCAGTTGGGAGAATCTCTCTGCTGTGAGGGAGATTCATCCTCATCCTTTGATTCATCCCCTGACAACTTAAGCTATCTATAACCATTGGCAGCCATACCATCTTAGCCATACTTAACACCTAAAGATAGACAAAGGATTCAGTGGGCTTGGACCCTCTCCTGTTAGGAATCTCTAAGTGCCTGCCTGCTGAGGAATCCATTATACTGGCCCATCCCCGTCGGGTCAGAGCCATGAAGCTGCAGAACAGACAGCAGCTTGAAAATAATCCAAACACTCATGAACAAAAGTTAGCAAGCCAAATTAAATTCATCAGGACTAGTAACAGGGCTTCTTCTTACTTAAATATCTCAAGTCATTAAAGTACTTTGATGCTATCCATTGCCTCAGTGCTGAATTAGCCAACATCTTTCAGCTTGATACTGGCCATGGTGCTGACTACTTGCTAATATAGCCATAGGAAAACGACTCAGATATGCTCTCCATAATGCATAAAAATCCTGAAGCAGCAATATGCATATTATCCTATTGTAATCTAAAAGAATTAATTTTTCCAATTAAAATGTGTTTCACTTATGATCAGGAAATTATTTTGACCACCTACGATAAAATGATTGGATTTTAAAAGAGTTACTTTAGTATTTGAGGAGTTTAAGGCCATTTTAACGACAAGAGTGTACTCTTTATTTTTTATTCTTGCATGGACAAACTGATAATGTTCTTCAACAATAATTTGCCAATTATATATTAAAAGTGTAGATAGGAAGAGACCAAAATCTTCATTAAACATTTGTCTTGGAAGCAAATAGATGGTTTAACAAATGTTTTAAGGTCCCATCTAACATGATCAGCTGCAGCTCAGGAGTAAAATGACATAAATATGTCTGAAAAAATCTAAGCCCAATAAATTTTCAAAAGTCCTTGAGATGAAAGTTAATGAATTGAATCTAGAAAAAAGGTTCAGCAATATACTAAAAGACGTGTATCTCACAATTCTTTGCTCTTTCAAGTCAAGTCAGCATGCTGTTTGTGAGAATTAAGAAAACTTAGGGACTCATAATTTATCACACAAGAGAACTTAATAGTGAACCATAGCAATGAAAAATTGAGGCAGTATGAATTTGGGAGGCAGAGAGATCTACAGACAATGCACTCTTTACTATGGGCTATATTTTCTTTGAAACTCCATTGTTGTGGATATTAACTGATATGTGAAATGGTTTATTATGCTAACAATTCTACGAAAACACTTAAGAATCCCAGAGAGCATGAAAGTATCTAGCATATATGATTTGATACATTTGGTCAGTGTGAGAAAATGTGATGACATATGATAGAGAAAAATACAGGTTGTGATAGAAGTCAGAGGAATGTGTACAGGAGAGATACTGGCTTAGACTGAAATGTATAGTGTAATAAAAATGCCACCTGACATTTAGTCTTCTCTGCTTTTGTTTTCATTGCAAGGAATGTCTAAGCATAGTGTCTGGCACATAGCAGGTGCTTAATAAATATTGATCGATAGGCATTTATCTGGGTCCAGAGTGTGCCTAGTCTCACTAAGAAAGAGAATGGACCAGAATGGTGATAAAGTGATGACGAGCTTGTGAAACATCTTTCCTGGCACTATTTGAATGGTACTGGTTGAACTTACGCTGTTCCTGTCCTTCCAACAGGCTATCCAATCACAGACACAACTAATATAAAGCATATATGTTCCAAGAAATGAAATCATGATAAGAATCTTTTATTTATTTATTTTTTTAAACCCTTAACTTTCGGTGTATTGTCTCATAGGTGGAAGAGTGGTAAGGGTGGGCAATGGGGGTCAAGTGACTTGCCCAGGGTCACACAGCTGGGAAGTGGCTGAGGCCAGATTTGAACCTAGGACCTCCCATCTCTAGGCCTGGCTCTCAATCCACTGAGCTACCCAGCTGCCCCCCCCCATAAGAATCTTTTTGAAAAGTAATTTGTCACCAGTGCAAAACAGTAAAGAAAAAACACATAAACACAAATTGGCTTCCAAAAAGTCAAACAAAATATATTTTCAGAGAAAAAAGAAAACATTCTCTTTTTTCCCTTAATGTTTTTTTTAAAATGCAAAATTAGTTTTCACACTCCAAAAGTGTTGCTTTTCTGCCAAAAGTAGAAAACCGTGAAAATTGTTAGCTTTACATAGCTTCTCTAATCAACCTTAACAGAGATAAACAAGAAACTCATAACCAAATTTGTTCCCAGTTCTCCATGAATATGCTCAAGAACTAATGGAGTTGAAATAATATATTATGTATTGCTTACGATTCAAAGTATGAGAGTAAAAAGAGCTCTGTAACACTTTGGGACATCTGATTGGCTTTTGTAAATGCCTTTGTCCCTTTTTGGTTAAGAATTCATCCACTACACACATGTATAATACGTATATGATCTACTTTTCTTTTTTATGGCTCAATCTTTAAAATTTACATGACAGATGCTTATTAATTGTAAGATAATGGTTTAAACCAAATTCTGAAAGGCTGCTTCCAATTTTCTTAGAAATTCATTTTAAATAGGGAACTATTTCTTTCCCAGGTCACCTGTTTTTAGGTTAAATGAGAATTAAGTTATTGAGTTGAGCTCTCTCTGATTTTTCCTTGTCTTTTCTGTTCCACTGATATGCTTCTCTATTTTATAACTCATGCTAAGTAGTTTTAATGATTGCTAACATGTAGTTTGAGATGTAGAAAGGTTGTACCCCTTTCATTTTTATAGTTTTCATTATTTCTCTTGATATGCTAAATCTCTTGTTCCCTCAAATAGATTTTTGTGATTTTTGTATCTTACTTGGCAAAATATTCATTTCATGGTTTGGTTAATAAATTATCATATCTGTAAATTAACTTTGGTAGCATTTTTGTTCTATTAATCCTATATCATAAATGTTAATCATTTAAGAAAGATTTTGTCACTTAAAACAATCATTGAAACTTCAGTTGAGTTATTCTGGGTACTTTTTCTGAGTTCTGAATCTTAATTTGCACCCCAAAATTCAAGTAGTCATGGTTGACCTGGAATTTTTTTTCAGTGTGAGTAAGCAGGGCATATAACTATCAATAATGATCAGTTTTGTTTTTTTTTAAATATTAAGTACCTAATATGTGCTAGGTACTTTGTTAAGCCCTTTAAAAATCTCATTTCATTTGATCATCACAACTCTGAGAGGTAGGTACTATTATTATCTCAATATCACAGTGGAAGAAACTGAGGCAAAAATAGTGACTTGTCCATGGTCAGACAGTGAGTAAGTATCTGAAACTAATTTTGAACTCAGATCTTCCTGACTCAATAACCAGCATGCTCTCTGTACTGCATCATCTGGTTATTCTGGGTTGATACCTCCAAAACAATTTACCTCTCTTAATGGCCCTCTCAAAAACTGAAGTCTGCATTAGCACAGCAGATGCTTGGTAAGAAAGAGTAGGTATTCCTCTAGAGTGCCTGCATAATGATAGACACACAGTTCTCTCAGAGATAAGATCTTTGACAAATTATAGCAAGGGAATTAGCAGGAAAGTCTCCACATCCTAATCCAAAGGAAATACTATTGTTAGAGAAGTCTATTCACTAGGTGGTGTATGGTATCCTCCAAGTCAAAGTTTTCTTTGTCCTTTAGTATATCACATTCATGCTTAATCCTTCTTTGGTGATAACTCTTCCCACATTGAGCAACTCCTGCTATGTGGACTTACAAAAGGAACCCCTAGGAATAGGATACAAAAAAAGCAAATGGGCATCACAAAAGGGAAGTAAAGTAGAAGAGGCAAGGACGTTGTGATCACAAGCTCTTGGTTTGAATTCTACTTTTTCTATTTACTAGTTGCGTGATCATTGACAATTCACTTAATCTTTCAGAGCCTGTTTCTTTGAATAGCACTTTAATGTTGCAAAATACTTTAGATATCATATGTTAGTTCATTTGATCCTCACAACCACTATTCATCCATTATTATTTTCATTTTCAGATTAGGATATTGAGACTGGTAGATGTTAAATGACTTCCTTAGCATTATACAGATAGGAAGTGTGTGTGAGGCTCAAGATTCAAAGTCAGATCTTCCTGCCTCCCCATCCCAGAATCTATTCAAGGCATTTAACTATCTGATAAAACCTGTATTATTAAAGGCAGATGGATGGTGTAGTATGGAATAAATTGGAACTAATCAACAGAGAAAGGGAATTAGAATTAATGGGATCAGGAAAAGCTTCCTGCAGGAGATGGGATTTTAGCTGAGACTAGAAAAAGCCAGGAGGTAGATAGAAATGATGAGGGAGAACATTCCAGGCATGAAGGACAGTCAAAGAAAATGTTCAGAGGCCAGAGATAGAGTATTTTCTAGAAGGAACAGCAAGGATTTCAAAGCAGAGCACATGAAGGGAGATAGAGTATTAAAGTGTAAGAAGATTTGAAAGCCTCCCTACCCCCATGATGCATAAATTACAAAGGGCTTTGCTTGCCAATCAGAAAATTTATGCATGATCCTGGAGATGATAGGGAGCCACTGGAATTTATAGAGTGGAGGTGGAGGTATAGCATGTTCAGATTTGCATTTTAAGATAACTTTGGCACCTGCAAAGAGAATGGGAAGACATGTGGCAGGAATACCAATCAGCAGGTTATTACAATAATCCTTCCTTCTTTAAAATTTATGGGAAAATGGCTTCATAAACCCTTATAAAATGATTATCTATGCAAATTGTTTTTATGAAGCTTGGGTATACCTTCAATATTTGTTTTCTTCAGTCTGGGCATAAACTGTCAATATAGTCTGTACTCACTTTATTCTTATATCCTTAAACTGAATCAGTGTAAAGGGCAGGTGGGTGGCACAATGGATGGAGTGCCAAGCATAGTCAGGAAGACTTATCTTCCTGAAGTCAAAGTGACCTCAGCTACTAGCCATGTGACCCTTAGCAAGTCACTTTACCATGTTTGCCTCAGTTTCTTCATCTGTAAAGTGAGCTGGAGTAGGAATGGCAAACCACTCTAGAATCTCTTCTAAGAAAACCCCAAATGGGGTCATGAAGGTTCAAATATGACTGAAAATGACAGAACAATAACTACGCATCAGCACAAATGACTTCAGTTTGGACAACAGAATCAATAATGGAAATTCTATACCCCTGTTAACCTTGAATTGAATAGAACCTATATTTCGCTAAATATTCCCAAACTATTTGATTAGAGTAAAAGTGCAGCCATAACTTGGAACTTTTCCCTTCCTGAATTATCTTTTCACCTTGGCATATACATATAAATACATGCAATCCAAATGAACCAACATAAATGCATAGTACTGCAAATTCTTTAGCATCCTAACTTTACTGTATTAGTATTTCTGGGGGCATGTCTTTTGCCCCCATATCTCATCTGGCCTGGCTTTCATTATTTTTGTCTGCCCAACATTGGGACTTCCCATTTCCTCATCTTAATTTCCCATTTCATACATTACTTCAGGTATTTGCATTATAAACTACCATAGGAGCTATAGTAAGCCTTCTCAATGAAGCCTTAAAATATTCCCCAACGAAGACAAAGTACAAAATCAGTTTTTTGCGTATTACTCAATGATGCTTATGAAATAATGATTTCTAACATTCTATATTTTGTACTTGGTTAATATTAATATTTTAAAGATAATAAAATGTTAGCATTGTGATCTTGATAAGTGATAGTATTTAAGTATTCAACATTATAAAAAAAATAATACACTAAAGGGAAGCCAGTGTTTTTAAAAGGACAATCCATTAGAATGCTTACTAAGAAGATAGCTATTAGAAACTTAAACCTCCCACTGAGATTATTGCTCAAATAGCTTCCATTAGAGATTATTGCTCTAATATTTGTGATAATCCAAAGTGAAAAAGAAATTAAACTATGATGTTTAAAGGCCTGTTTGCAAGTACCATGATTTTATTACACAAAAAATATAATTATGAAGCACAACGTGAAGAAATCATATAAATTTAGGCAACTAGATAGTTCCAGTGGATAGCATACTGAACCTGGAGTCAAAAAGACTTGAATTAAATCTGGTCTTGGACATTTACTACATGTGACACCCTGGGAAAGTCAATAAGGCTCTGTCTGCTTTAATTTCTTCACTTGTAAAATGGGGATAAAATAGCACCTACCAAATAGGGTTGTTGCGAAGATCAAAAGAAATATGTGTAAAGAATTTATCACAGTGCCTAGCAAATAATAGGAACTTAAATACTTGTTCCAAGGGCAGAAAGGTAGCACAATGGATAGAGCACCAGACCTGGAGTCAGGAGTACCTGGGTTCAAATCTGCCCTCAGACATCCTAGTTGTGTGTCCCTGGGAAAGTCACTTAACCACAATTGCCTAGCCCTTGTCTTGTGTCATATACTTGCTACTAAAAAAGTAAATAAAGGTTTAAAGAGTAAATAAATAGTTTTTCCTTTCCTCCTCATCATAATATTCTAAGATTCTATGTTTCTTTGATATTAGATATTAGCAAAAGGCAAGGATATAGATATAGATTATATATATATATATATGTGATATAGATTAGATATAGGCATAAGGCAAGGATAATTGGGGTAAAGAATAGAAGAAGAAAGGTCCCGTGGATTAAGAGCTCTAATAACAAACGAGGCCTTTCCTGAATCCCCCAACTATTCCCTATTCCCTAAATTAAATTGTATTTAGTTTAAAGATTTTAAAAACATACTTATATGTGTACATCTATCTTTTCTCCAACAAATGAATATAAGTTCCTTAAGAAGCAGGTCTCATTTTTGTTTCTTTATCCTCTGTCTCTAGAACAGTGCCAGATATGTGAAAGTCTTTATTAAATGTTTATTCATTGACAATTTGAAAGCTAAGAAATCCCAAAACCTTTGCTCCATAGTAATCAAAGTAATACTCTATCCTGCAGCAAGTTGACCATCATGATATTTTGTTATTGAATTGGGGTATCAGTCAAGATTTAATGATGCTGCACACAGGAAAAATGTGACCAGAGTTGAATGTGAAATAAATAATTTATTAAATTCCTTACCTTCTATCTTAGAATCACTATGTTCCAAGTTAGAAGGGTGGAAAGGGCTAGGCAATGGGGGTTAAGTGACTTTCCCAGGGTCACACAGCTATGAAGTGCCCAAGGTCACATTTGAACCCATGATCTCCTGTCTCTAGGTCAAGTACAAAATCTAGTGAGCTACCCAGTTGCCACATGAAATAAATCTTTTAATAAGTAATTCACAGATATGTCATTAATGTAAAATTCTACCAGGAGGTCAGACAGTCAACAAGAATTTATAAAGAGCCTACCATGTACAAGGCACTGTTCTAAGATTTGGGAACCCAAAGGAAGACAAAAGTCCATCTCCACTGTCTCTTTTCCTTACCTTTCTAAAACCTGGTGCTTTTTATTTTTTTTAAATCCTATTCTGATAAAAAATCAAAAGCAACTCTATAGGGAAAGAATAGTTGAAATTCTTGAAATTGATGAAAAAGAAATTGTTGAAAAAGTATGGCATCCTGGTGTGAGAACATTTAGGAATCCCGTGGTCTTAAAGGCAGGTCTTTATATATTCCGTGTCAGCAGGATTCAAAGTCAAGGTCTTTCTTTTCTAATCACAGGAAAAAAAATCCTCTAACCTCCCCCCTTCCAAAACTCCTGAGCACTGGTTGGCCTTTACTTTTATTGGAAACTATATACCTTTTGTTACTGGAATAACTTAAGAGTGATTACAAAGTACTGTCATAGAGCTCGGACTCCTCCCCAGGGAGTTCATTCTCCCTATTGCTACAATCGCAGCTAACCTGAGCCCCCATTAATGGCTTGCTACCAAAATAACATTTCTCTCTTAAAATTGTTACAATGATTATTTTTCACAGTTCCAAAGATAAAAGACTTTTTTCTTGTGTTTTAATAGATAAAATGTTTTAATCCCTGCTTTTCCTCTATTTGACCAATACCTATTCTAGATTTATCTAAAAGTCACTTTTATTCAATTAGAAGCAGCATGTATAGAGATGCAAACCAGAAATGGAAGAATATGGCAAGAGAATTTAGTATGAGTTCATGGCAACAGAAACCCTTGAATTAAATGGGATTGGTGGAAAGGTTACTTGCCCAAAGCTGGATGTGTCACATAGATTCACAGGATCACAGGTCTGGAGCTGAAAGGGATCCTTCAGTTTTGCAGTTGAGGAAACTGAGGCCTAAGGAGGTTAAATAATTTGTCCAAGGTCACACAGATTGCAATTGTCAAAAACAAATATATGAACAAACTCAAGCCCTCTGACTTTAGAGCCAGCGATAAACTGTGTGATCATTGTGAGAAATTGTGTGACAAAAAAGTGATAATTCCATTGTACAATGCTAAATACAGAAAACAAAACATTCAGAAAAAAAGGCAAATTCAATCAATCACCTAGTTTTGTGTATGCGAATGTTAAAGAAAAAATAGGATGATTAAAAAGAAAAATTAACTTTCCATTTATACTGCCTCCATAATACCTCTCACATGTGTCTCCTTTTCTCTGCTCTTATCCCAACTACTATCCTCATCGTCTATCATCCAGAATATTTCACTAGCCTCCTAATTATTTCCTGCTTCAAATTTTGCTGTACAACAATCTATCCTGCACACAATTGCTGCAATTATTTTCCTATAACACAATTGTAAACCTGTCACTCCTATGCTCTTTAAACTCCAGTGGCTCCCTAATGTCTCTACTAGCAAATACAAGTTTCTCTGTCTGAATTTGAAATCCTTCCGAGTGATAACCTGATCCCAACCTAACTTTTCAACCAAACCAGTCCTCTTATTGTACCACCTACACAATCTTCATCTTCTGTCTCTATGTCTTTATACTACTTGTTCCTTATGCTTAGAGTCAATTTCTTCCTCACCTCTCCCTCTTGGAATCCCAGTTCCAGTTTCCTTTAAGATTCAGCTCAAGTGCCACCTTCTACACAAAAGTTATTCTGAATTATGCCACCAGCTAGTACCTTGTCTCCCATAATTGTCTTACATCTATTTCCTTCATATCTACAAATTCTCTTATTTCATTTTTGTCTTTTTATATCCAGTGCTCAACACATAGTAGGCATACAATAAATCTTTTATTTACTGATTAAGTTTTCAACTTGTGGTTTTGGTGCTGTGTAGATACAGAATGAAATATACTAAGTCAATCTAGACTTTTTTGGAAATGTTTAGTGATGACACTGTCTATTTAGTTTATTTCTCTATTTGCCATACTAGCTTAGATCTCTGAAGCTGAATTTATACAGAAATTTACTGGCATTGATGATTATGTACAGTTATTGGATAGCATGGCAATGTATTCATTTTATTGGGAGGATGTTTCTTTATATTATATTTTTCTGTAGAAACAATTTTTTTAATTTTTAATTTTTGTTGTGCCCTTACTAATTATTATTTTTATTGCATTATGATCTGAGAAGGTTACATTTATTATTTTTACTCTTTTGCATTTGTTTACAGCATTTCTATGCCCTATTACATGGTCAATCTTTGTGAATGTACCATGTGCAGCTGAAAAGAAGGTGTATTCCTTTCTGTCCCTATTTATTTTTCTCCACATATCTATTAAATCCAATTTTTTAAGGATTTCATTCAACTCTCATATCTCTTTCTTATTTATTTTTGGTTTGATTTATCTAGATCTGAAAGAGGTATATTTAGATCTCCCACTAGTATGGTTTTACTATCTATTTCCTTCTTGAGCTTTGCCAGTTTCTCCTTTAGGAATTTGGATGTTATACCATTTGGTGCATACATTTTGAGTACTATTTGTAGAAACAATTTTAAATAATCTTTTTCTGACATTTTGTGATCCACATTCTCTCCATCCCTCTTTCCCCCCTCCCTGAACTGGCAAGTAATATGATATAAGTTATATATGTGCCAACATGCAATAGATATTTCCATGTTCACCATAATGTGAAAAAAGACATTTATATAACAAAAAAAATCTCATGAACTTAAGTTTATTTTTAAAAAATAACTCATTCAAAGAGCATTTAGTAAGCAAGGCAGTATTCTAGGCACTGGATATTAAAAGACAAAAGCTAAACAGTTCCTGTCCTCAAAGGAGCTTCCACATCCTAATAGGGGAGATAGCATATTTATATATAGGTCTATACAAAGTAATTTCTCAGATCCTCTGCTCTGCATTACATAAATATAATTTTAACTTTGATTTCAATTATCTTTTATTGCCTAATTGATATAGTTATATTAAAATGAGGAGGAAATGAAGCAAAAATACTCAAATGAGGAATTACAAATACTAAAGATCAATCCCCAATGTAAGTCCTATAGGCCAATTAAAGTACCCCAAATGAGGCCTTTGTCCGCTTTTCTCTACTAGAGAAGTAAAATGTTTTGTTTTCTCTGTCTCTAATTTCTTGTCATTCTTCCTGGAACTCTCTCCAGCTCTGGAGCATGATGATGATTTAGTTATATAAATCCAACTCCCAAAAAGAACAACAGCTTAGGTTGAGTCCTTTATGAAATGAAGGCAAAACCTTAAGAATCTTGCCTCACTAAAAACGTAAACATGGGGAAAAATCATGAGATTCAATAACAATAAATTTTATATTCTGTTATACGAATATATACAGGTAACTCCTAAGAACTTTAACATTATTGGGACAGTTAGAAGGGATATACCACACAGACAGAAAGCATGGATATATCAAAACAAAACTAACAGGTGAAAAAGAAGAATGCCCTGGGAGAAAAGGAAAGGGAGAAGAAAAATGAAGATAATTATCTCACATAAAAAAGACATATGAGGAAGAGCTTTTGCAATAGAGGGGAGAAATGGGGGTGGGGAATGGGGTTGGTAGGCAATGCTTGAACCTTACTCTGATCAGAATTGTTTGAAAGAAGGAATAACAAACAAAGTTGGGTATAGAAATAGAACTTATCCAACAGGGAAGTAGTAGGGGAAAGACATTACATGGAAGAGGGGCTGAAAGAATGGAAAGCCAAGTAAGGGAGGCAATAGTCAAAAGCAAAAGAGATTTTTGAGGAAGGATGGGGTAAAAAGAGATAGAAGGATAAACAAGAAAAAACAGGATGGAAGAACATTAAACAGTTTCTAATCATAACCATGAATGTGAATGAGATGAACTCATAAAATAGAAGCAGATAGCAAAATGAGCTAGAAAATAGAACCCAACAAAATGTTGTTTGCAAGAAACACACTTGAAACAGAAGTACATATACAGAGTAAAAATAAAGAACCGGAGCAGAATTTAATATGCTTCAGCTGAAGTTATAAAAAGCAGGGGTAATGCACATTATCTCAGATAATGCAAAAGGAAAAATAATTAAAGATTATTTTTAAAATTATAAATTAATTTAATAAAAATTAATATTAATTGTCTAATTAAAAGAGTTAATCAGGGAAACTGCATTTTACTAAAAAGTAGAGCACATGCCCTTGAGTCAGGAAGACGAGTTGGAATTTGGCCTCAGACATTAATTAGCTTTGCAATCTGGGCAAATCATTTAACCATATTTACCTCAGTTTCCTCATCTATTAAATGAAATGGAGAAGGAAATGGTAAACCATTCTAATATAATTTCCAAGAAGACCCCAAATTGTGAAGAGTCAGATAAACAACTGAAATGAATGAAAAACAATAAAACCATAGCCAATGAAGTAATATCTATATTAAAAATATATGTACCAAATGGCATAGCATCTGAACTCTTAAAGAAAAAGTTAAATGAATTATAGGAGGAAATACACAGTAAAACTATACTAGAGGAGGAGCTCGTCTTTCCCCTCTCAGAATTAGATAAATTTAGCAATAAAATTAATAAGAAAAAAAGAAGTTAAGACAGTGATGGGCAAACTTTGGTCTGTGGGCCAGATGCAGCCCCCTGAAATGTTCTATGGGGCAGCATGATATTATTCCTAATCTGTCAAATACAATGAGTAGGATACAATACAATGAAACTTCCAAAGAGTTGCCTTAGAAATAGACTGACAGATGAGCATTTTCTTTCCTTTGGTCCCCTCTTTAACAAGTTTGCCCATCACTGAATTAAGGAATTGAATAGAATCTTAGAAAAGTTAGGTATAGTAGACCTCTGCAGAAAACTGAATGGGAATAGAAAAGAACTATCTTGTCATCTGTACATGGTATCTTCACAAAAACTGACCATGTATTAGAGCATAGAAATCTCACAACCAAATCTAGAAAAGCAGAAATATGAAATGAATCTTTTTTAGGCTGTAATGCAATAAAATTATGTTCAAAAAAGAGACATGGAAACACAGATTAAAATTCATTTAGAAACTAAATAGAAATGATTAATCATTGTTTCTGTTTAATTTCCAATTAATCACAGAAATCATAGAACAAATCATAGAAATAATCAACAATTTATCACTAAAGAGAATGACAACAATGAGACAACATAACAAAACATATGAGAGACAGCCAAAGCAATACTTAGGGGGAAATCTCTAAACAAATTTCTAAACAAATATATCAATAAAATAGAGAAAGAAAATATCAATTAATTTGGCATGCAATTTAAAAAAGTAGGAAAGAACAAATTAAAATATCAATTGAACACCACATTAGAAATTTGGAAAATCAAGGAGAGATGAATAAAATTGAGGAAGGAAAACTACTGAATTAATAAGTAAAAACAGGAGCTAGTTTAATGGGGGGGGGGCAGAAACACATTAAAATGGATTAACCTTTGGTCAATTTGATTAGAATGAAAGAAGAAAAGAAAATTACCAGTATCAAAAATGAAAAGGGTGAATACACCACCAATGAAGATGAAATCAAAGCAATTATTAGGAACTATTATCCCCAAATGTTTGCCAATAAATCTGACAAATCAAATGAAATAGTCCAATACTTACAAAATTAGAAATTACCCAGGTTAACAAAAGAGGAAATAATATATTTAAATAAATATATCTTACAAAAAGAAATTGAACAAGTCATCAATGAAATCCCATAAAATGAACCCCCAAGACCAGAAGGATTCAGAAGTGAATTCTACCAAACATTTAAGGAACAATTAACTCTAGTACTACATAAACTGTTTAGGAAAATAGGCAAACAAGTCCTTACATGAGCACAATTACAAAACCCTTTTTCACACAAGTAAAGACAGAGCTAAATAATTAGAGGAATATTAATTGCCCAAGGGTAGGCTAAACCAATGTAATAAAAATGACAATTATACCTCATTTACTTATTCAGTGCCATACCCATTAAACTAACAAACATTATTTTACAGAGCTAGAAAAAATAATGACAAAAATTCATCTAGAAGACCAAAAGATCAAGAACATCAGAAAGTTCAATTAAAAAAGTGAAGGAAATGGCCTAGTTGTACCAGATTTCAAACTATTACAAAGCAGTAATCATCAAAACAATATGGTACTGGCTAAGAAATTGAATAATGGATCAGTGGAAAAAAGTAGGTACCTATTAAAGAGTAGTAAATGATTTATCATAATCTAGTGTTTTATAAATCTCCAAATTTCAGCTTTTTGGAACAAGAACTCAGTATTTGACAAAAATTTCTGGGAAAATTGGAAAGCAGTATAGATCAATATCCCACGTTTGTATGCATTCAAATGGAGTATATGCTAAGGGGTGGCATAAAAAGAGGATAGTTAAGTTGGAGTGAAGCCATCTTGGCAGCCCCTTCTCGGCAGCTATAATTGTTTGTTCTTCCTCTAATGGAGGCTCTGAAACAACAGGAACCTTCTTTCTCTTCTGGGCAAGGGAAATGGAGGCCAGGCTTTTCCACAGGTTGGGATCTAGAGCTCCAGGACTTTGCTCCTCACTCGACAGAGTTCAGAGGGCAAAGACCCTTTTAGTTAACAGTTTTTCTCACAATCCTATTCTTTCACTCCAACTGTCACTGTCCCTCCCTTCACATTCTAACCACTGTCTGCTCCATCTCAGTGGACTGAAAAGCCAAAAGCTTGATTCAGTTTTCCTTTCCACACATTGTATATCAAGGTAAGGTCAAAATGGGTACATGATTTAAAAATAAAGCATGAAATCATAAGCAAATTAGGGGAACATATTTTTTTTACCTGTTAGACATGGATAATGGAAGAATTCATGGCCACATCAGAGATACAGTACATCATGGGATGTAAAATGAATAATTCCGATTACAGAATTTTTTGCACAAACAAATTTTTTTTACATTTTTGCACAAACAAAACCAATGCAATCAAGATTAGAAGGAACCAAGAGAAAATATACAGCAAATTTCTCTGATGAAGGTCTTATTTCTCAGATGTATAGAGAACTGAGTCAAATTTATAAGAATTTGTGATTCCATTGATTCCATAATTGATGAATAGTCAGAGAATATGAACAGTTTTTAGAAGATGCAATCAAAGCTATCTATAGACATATGAAAATGCTCTAAATTATTATAGATTAGAGAAATGCAAATTAAAACAATTCTGAGGTACTACTTCATATCTAACAGAATGACTAATATAACATAAAAAGAAAATGACAAATGTTGGAGGGGACTTGGAACAAATGGAACACTAATGCGCAGTTGGAAGAGGTGTGAAAGGATCCAACAATTCTCAAGAGTAATTTAAAACTATGTCTAAAAGGCTATTAAACTATTCCTATCCTTTGACCAAGAATAGCACTCTAGGTCTGTATTACAAAGAAATAAAAGTGGAAAAGCACCTATATGTACATAAATATTTATAGCATTTTTTTGTGGTAGCAAAGAACTGAAAACTGAGAGGTAGTCCATCAAATGGAGAACAGCTGAACATTGTATTATAAGACCACGACTATTGTGTTATAAGTAATGGTGAGCAGGATGGTTTCAGAAAACCTGGGAAGAATTATAAGAACCAATGCAAAGTGAAATGAGCAGAATTAGGAGAACATTGTGCACATTAACAGCAATATAGTATGATCAACTGTGAATGCCTTAGATATTCTGATCAACACTATAATCCAAGGAAATTCCAAGATTTATGATGAAAAATGCTATCCATTTCCAGAGAAAGAATTTAGGATCTAAATTTAGATGGAAACATACCATTTTTTACTTAATTTTTCTCACTTCATTTGCAACATGGCTAATATGGAACTGGGTTTTGCACCATTTTGCATTAATAATTCATATTACATTTTTTGCTTTCACAATGGGTGGGGAAGGGATGTGAGGAAAAGATTTGGAATTCAAACTTTTTAAATGAATGTTAAAAATAAATAAATAATGCTTAAAAAGAAAGACAAAAAGAAGAATCTCTTTCATTCTTCCCCTCAGCATATACATCCTCAAGTATCATTTCCTCTAGTTGTTAATGGGAGAAGGGAAGATTTAACCACCTGCTATCTGATAAAAATGCTTTGGAAACAGGAAAACACTATCTAAATGTGAGTTGTTATTATTATTGACAGGTACTACTTAAACCTTTATGCAATGTGTGGTGGAAGGATTAAATTGTCTCTCTGAAGCATAGCACCAAATTATGCCAAAATAGCAAAAGAACACTATACAAAGTTCTAGTGCTTGTCTTACTGACAATAAATACTTGTCACAGATGTTCTCAGGGATGTTGCTTCTCAGTAAATCTTCAAAACTACACATGAAATAAAGGAAATTGAATATATGCTCTTAATGTTTGGGAGGTATGGCTTTATGGAAGTCATTGTGTACCAAGTGGTTTACATATACACACATACAACACACATATGCCAAACACTTTACATTTTAGTTCAAAGTTATAAAAATTAAGTGGCTTCCTATTGTCTATGAGATGAAAGAGAAACTTTAAACTTTATAATTAAGACATTTTGAAGTCTGCCTCCAATTCTTTTTTCCAAGCTTTTTTTCATACTGTTCTCTTTTCAAAATATTATATTCTAGCCCAGTGATTCCCAAAGTGGGCACCACCACCCCCTGGTGGGTGCTGCAGCGATCCAGGAGAGTGGTGATGGCCACAGGTGCATTTATCTTTCCTATTAGTTGCTATTAAAATGAAAAAAAAAAACCAACTTAATTTCCAGGGGTGCTAAGTAATTTTTTCCTGGAAAGGGGACAGTAGGCCAAAAAAGTTTGGGAACCACTATTCTAGCCAAACTAGAATACTAACTATTCCCAGATTTTGTCCTCCCTTTTCTACCTCTATGAATTCTTAGTCTATCCTACATACTTTGAAGCCATACTTTACTTGTCATTTCCAGCTGAAATAATTCTCGTTTAAGACCCAATTCAAGTGGCAATTCCTCCTCCAAGCTCTCCTTGATCCTACCAACTAAAATTGATGGTCTCCTTCACAATTCTGTAGTGGACTTTACCTCTATTCTTGCCTCACTTATCATTTTATACAAAGTAAGATATTTGCTCACATCTGTTTCCATTTTCTTTGCCTAGAAGCTCCCTGAGGTCAGGTCCCAAGTGGTTGTTCATCTTTCTATTCCCAATACCTACTACAGTGCCAAGTATGTAGCAAGGCACCTAATAAATGTTTATTGCATTGATTTGAATTTCCTTGTATTTGTTTATTTCATTTCAGATGATGGGAAGTTGTCCTTTGAAGAATTCAAAGCCTATTTTGCAGATGGTGTTCTAAGTAGGGAAGAATTGCGTGAGCTCTTCCATACCATTGATACACACAATACCAAGTAAGGAGCCCTTTTATCAATGGAGTTTGCAAATGAATATACAAATAAGGAATTTTGCTTTGATCAGCTGGTTTTAATCCTATAATTATGCTACTGAGAAAATCATAATTTTGGTGCTTGAAAAGCTCTGAAAACCTTGTTTTGAATCAGAAAACAAAGATATCTGTCAGTAATCTTCTTGCCTTGGTTGAAGTATAGTTTAGAATATGCCTCCTTTAAAGAATGTAAAGCAAGATTTTAACATTTAAACAAGTTTACTCCTGCTATTAATAGGAAAGTAGAATATTACCAGATGACATCACTTTGGCCTGAATTTGTTTCCTTCACAAATTTTTCATTAACCAAACTCTGATTAGCAAAGTGAAATAGAAAATTAGGATCTTTTTTTTTCTTATATCCCTTTAAAAAAAACTCTTATATTTTTATCTTAGAATTAATACTGATTATGGGTTCCAAGAAAGAAGAGTGGAAAAGAAAAGGTAATGGGTGTTAAGTGACTTATTCAGAGTTACACAGCTAGGAAATGTCTGAGGTCAGATTTCAACCAGAACCTCCTGTCTATAGGTCTAACTTTCAATCTACTGAGCTATCTAGCTGTCCTTGCTAATATCTATCTTAACAAAACTATTTCAATTGCACAAAAATAGATTTTTGCTAGGATTATCTATATTCTCCACTTTACTTTGTTTCTAAGGACATCTATTTATTTTTACAGAGTTCAAAATTATTCTATAAAATTTATACTCTAATAATGCTAATAAATACTAAAAATGGCAAAAAGAAGAATATAGAGATGTGTTTTTCTTTGTTTGTTATAATAGTACCTAGCATTTATATAATGCTAAGGTTTGCAAAACATTTTCCTTGCAACAATCCTGCAAGGTAGGCTTATCTTGCATTACTATTCCATCTTAGAAATGAGGAAATGAATCCTCATAGTTTAAATTTGGCCAAAGATACACCAGTGTAACAGAGTGAGGAATTGAATTCAGGTTTCTGATCAAGTCAAACATACTTTTTACTCTATTCTATTGATTCACCTGATTATCTAAAACATAATTACATTATTTGAGATAGAAATTGATTATGGGAAATCTGTTATAAAAGGGCATGATTTTAAATTAATCTTTTTAGTTCCATCACCATTTCTATTTCCTGGATCACTCAATATTTTGGCTTTGTATAAATAGCTAGGAGATACAATGGATAGAGTGATAGCTCTGGAATCAGAAAGATCTGTGTTCAAATCTAGACATATGAACCTAGAGAAGTTGCTTAACCTTTGCCTCGGTGTCCTCAACTGTAAAATAAGTATAATAAGTAGCACTTACCTTTTGGGTTGTATAAGAATAAAATGCAATTATATTTTTAGATTACTTAGCATAATGCTTTGCATATAGTAGGTACTTAACAGATGTTTTCTTCCTTTCTACTTGAATATGTTACAATGTTGAGATTTTCTTCAGTCAGTGATTTTACCCACACTAGTTTGGAACAACCCACCAATTAATTTTTAAATGATACAATTCAGTCCAAAATGTACTAGTTTAAAAAATAATTTTGGTAAATGAATGTATTCAAACTCATAAGAAACACCAACTTCTTATACAATTGCTATTGAGAATGTGCAAGTGCTTTGACCCAGCAATAGCACTACTAGTGAGATTTTTTTAAAGGACCTGTTTGTACAAAAATATTTCTAGAAAGTCTTTTTTTGATGGCAAAAAATTCATTTTTGGAATAGTCAAACAACCTGTGGTATATGATTTTGATGAATATTATTGTGCTATAAGAAATAATAAATAGAATGACTTCAGAAAAGCCTGGAAAAATTTACATCAAATGATGCAAAGTGAAGTACACAGAACCAGGAGAACATTGTAGACAGTAATAGCAATATTGTATGATGTGAATGACTTAGCTTTTCATAGTAATACAATGATCTAAGACAATCCTAAAAGACTTGTGATGAAAAATGCTATCTATCTCCAGAGAAAGAATTAATGGGGTCTAAATCCAGATTTAGATGGGTTTATTTGAGTATTCAGATACCATTGAAACAGCATATGTGATTAATATATATGTATATACATTGAATATCTATCTATATAAACATCGACATCTATATCTATATCTATATCTATATCTATATCTATCTCAAACCTCATAGAGTGGATGTAACTATTAGTTACATTGGTTCCCAAATCTTTGGTACTATTTATGATATTCCACCAAAGGAAATGATATCTAGAAGAGAACTTCACTTCACTTCAATAATTATTAGAGGCAGGCTGTTGTAGTGGAAGAAGTGCTAGATTTGGAATCAGAGGAGCTAGGTTCAAATACCAATTCTGCCATTTATTACCTTAGTGACACTGGGCATATTTGCTAAATTATTTGAGTCAGTTTCCTTGCCTATAAAATGAGGAAATCATATTGAATAAAATAAATTCCCTCTTCTGAACCTTTAGATTATTAAGCAGTGCATGACTTTCCTTGTCTTAGGCATGATGAATACAAATACAGGGAGAGATAGATTATTATACATTAAAGACAATCAAATAAGGATGATTAATTTGAAAGAAACAATACAACATTAAGTATTCTGATTTGTACTTGGATGAAAGATTAGGCACCTTTCAAGTTAGGAGGGGAAGAATAAGCAGACACAATACCTTATAATCAGAAGAAAAGGGGTCCCACTTCCCTTAGGTATCTGTGAACAATCAAAGGAAGATGGAAAACATGATTGGTCAGTATAGAGCCAATTTTCAGATAAGACATATATGTTTCTTGAGACATATACTTGTGAGAAAATGCTTTGCATCAGTCTTTATGTCTGATTGGATTTCTGTTCAGCATAATCTAGATCAGTGATTCCCAAAGTGGGCTCCAACGCCCCTTGGTGGGTGCTGCAGCAATGCAGTAGGGCGGCAATGGCCACAGGTGCATTTATCTTTCCTATTAATTGCTATTAAAATAAAAAAAAATTAATTTCCAAGGGGCTAAGTAATATTTTTTCTGGAAAGGGGGTGGTAGGCCAAAAAAGTTTGGGAACCACTGATCTAGATCCTTGGTTAAGGGCTTCTAAGCAGCAGGGAGAGGAGGTCCAGTTTTACAGCCACACAGAGATAGGTGCAAAGAATTCAGTGAGGTTTTCTCTCAATTTTGGCAACTGAATAAATTTTTTTCAGAAGACAGAATTTGGACTGCTGTTCATAAGTGAATAAAAAGGAAACTGAGTAGATCTAGAATTGAGTCACAAGATGGAGTTGGTGTAGTTCACTCCATTGCCTCAGTTCTATGTCATTTGAAATTGTTGTAAGCCCTGGAACACTACAACTCCAGGGACTCCCTTTTATAACTTCCCCTGACCACTCCCCCTTCCTTTGTGGGAGGTGTCAGAGAAAGTATAAAAGAGAGAGTTTGGCGCCTTTTTTCTCTGAGCTCTCACTATCTCTCTATACCCTGGACCTCTCTCTACCCTGAAGGGTCTGCTCTGGAGCCCCCTGAGCTCTCTCTCTTGGTGTCTTTTTCCCTTTCTATCTACCTCCCAGTTTTTCCTAGACCTTCCCCTTTCTAATTTAAATAAAATCTAGCTATTCTAAACCCTAAAGTTGCTCTCTGATCTTTTATTTGAGCCCCAAAGGGCTCTGGTCAATTTCCCCCTGGCAGGGCTGGGGACCACTACCTTCCTTTCCCTTTCTCTACCTTCCTCTCTCCTTTTCCCCCAATCCTCCAATCCTTTAACCTTCCTCCCTTCACCCCCTCACAATTCCTACTATCACTTGCTGTCATAATCCCCTCAATCCCTTCCCTTTTGATTTATGAGGAAGTAGACAGCTCATTCCCTTCATTCCTTTATCATTTGCTTTTAACTAATTGTCCTTATTTGACTAATTGTTTTAATGTATAAATTTCTTAATGTACAAAACTCTACTTCTCATTATTGGAGGGGCTTAGTCCTTAGCTGAGGAAAGGGTCTGGTCTTGATTTGTTAGTCAATTGGCGTACATTTTTTAATAAATTAGAAGAAAGGACCTTTGCTTCTCACCACAAAACTACAAATCATGGTAAACCATAATCTCCAAAGAATAAAAATTATAGGAAACTCAAAGAGCATTGGAGAGATGTATGATAGTTGTAAATGGGCTGGAATATTTTGCCACCCACACATGATATAAAAATATACTAAATATATGCCATACCATATAAAAATATACAAGTAAATGGACTGAGTTTTACAGCAGAAGCCAGGAATAACATACAGAGAGCTTTAGTTTGTATGCTGCCTTTGACACTTGAGGGAATGGAGAAGTTTAGGTTGTTACCTATGGGAATTGAGTGGACCAAATTGATTCCATCTTGTGACTCAGTTCTGGAGCTAGCTTAGTTCCCTTTCTATTCAGTTATGGATCTGGTCTACTTTCTGTATTGTGAGAAAATCTCATTCAATTGTGGGAATTGGGAGAAAATCTAATTCTATTGTTGAATCTAGCCTTGCATGACTGGGAAGCTGGACCATCTCTTCCGGCTGTTTAAAGACTACTAAGGATCTTGGTTATGCTAGCTAGAAACCTAGTCAGATCCAAAGCCTGAGATGAGGATTTTTTTATAAATCTATATCTCAAGCAACCCATATGTATTAAAACTGGCCCCATACTGATCAATCATTTACAGTTTCCATGTTCATTTTATTGTTCACATACACTTAGGAGGAGTAGTACCCCTCTTTTGTGACATAGGGAATTGCATTTGTTCTCTCTCCTCCTCCCACCATGGAAAGTATCTAATATTTCCTTCAATTAGAAATCAGATTATCTAATGTTGTATCTCGGTTGATTTTTTTAATTAATTGGTCTTGTTTTATTAATTGTTTTTCATGCTTAAAAGTCTGTTTCCCCTTAGGGTATTCAAGGTCCAGTGCCAGTGCTGAAGAAAGCTTAATAAATCAATATGCTTGGAAGCTTGAACCTTTAGTTCCACAGTCATTTCATTTTTCATTTACCACTCTCTGAGAACCTTTGTAATCTTGCACAGGAGACTGATAAAGAAAACAAGCAATCTTAAGTGCCTACTGTGTGCCAGGCACTGTGCTTAAATGTTGGGGATATAAATCCCCAAAATGAAACATTCTTAATGGGAAGTCATTTAATATTTCTGGGTTCCAGTTGTCCCATCTGAAAATAAGGAGTAAGGAGGTCGGACTAAACAGTTTGAAGGTCTCTTCCCAGCTCTAAATCTATGATCCTAAACTAACAAGATCATACATTTTATTAAACCAATTCAAATCTGAGAAAAGATTTCTCAATACTAGACATCAAGCATGTCTGATAGACTTTATAAATCAGGAACCAATTACTGGAGTTATTAGTTGTCTTTGACATCTTGTGAAATATAAATTAGTCTATTTGCTGATCAATGCCATATGAAAGGAAAGCTCCCTGTAGTGGAAAATTAATGTTATTGCTGTCCTTAAGAAGTGTTGTATCTTTCAGGGAGATAGAAAGCTTAGAAAATAATTTTCAAAGAAAGGACAAGCTAATTGAGAACATATCCTACTTAAGCATTTTTTTCTTTTGATTTGTGAAGAGGATTCTTAAAAACATCTCACTCTTTTATGAGAAGAAAATATCATTAGCATTGCAAGGTAACACATTTTGTCTGTAAATTATAATGTAATTAGGATGATTCTAAATGTCAAAGTTAACTAAGTCAATCCTTAGAGAATGCAGCTGAAAAATACTTCATAATTTATGGGTCTCCAGAAGTTTTACTCTTCTTTTGAATCAACTGACTTTTAAATCAAGACAATTTTTCCATAGCTCAACACAACTGTAAACATCTTGGCAGAGAATAAATTATATTTGCCACATGAATGTGGTGGTCTTAACCCACAATTTAGTTTTTAATCAAATTTTTAACTTCAATTACTCACTTTGTTTCAAAGTATTTGTTTGATTCCTGGTGAAAAAAATGAAACGTCTTAGACACCTTTACTGTCTTAATACTTAATACTTAATACCACTTTATTTGTGGTGAAGCTGGATCTAATGAATAAAAGTCATTTGCCCTTCCCTTTCCACACCCTCAAAAACCTCAAGTGTATTTCATTTTTTTTAAACCCTTTCCTTCAGTCTTGGAGTCAATACTGTGTATTGGTTCCAAGGCAGAAGAGTGGTAAGGACTAGGGAATGGGGGTTAAGTGACTTGCCCAGGATCACATAACTGGGAAGTATCTGAGGCTAAATTTGAACCTAGGACCTCCCAGTCTCTAAGCCTGGCTCTCAATCCACTGAGCTACCCAACTGCCCCAAGTATATTTCATTTTAAATATAATTCATAGGGGGGCAGCTGGGTAGCTCAATGGATTGAGAGCCAAGCCTAGAGACGGGAGGTCTTAGGTTCAAATCCGGCCTCAGACACTTCCCAGCTGTGTGACCCTGGGCAAGTCACTTGACCCCCATTGCCTACCCTTACCACTCTTCCACCTATAAGTCAATACACAGAAGTTAAGGGTTTAAAAAAATAAAAAAAAGTAAAAGTAAATATAATTCATAGGTATCTGCATACAAAGAAGATGTAGACTGGGAAGGCTCAAGTTTGGAATGGTATGCATAGGGTTAGAAATAACAAACTATATTTCTCTTAGTGCTTAAAGAACTCTAGGAAGTTAGTATCTTATAGATACATGTACACTCTACCAGGACACAAGGACATAGCACTTTTAAGCACTTTAATATACTTATAATCTAACCATGCAGGCATTCCTTCTCTCACCATAGATATGACACATCCATGCCTTTGAAATATTTGCAAATCCTCTCCAGGCAGTTGGGTGATACAATGGCTAGAACACTGGATCTGTAAATGTTTTTCATTACCCTTCCCATCTTCAGGGAACTTTTGACTCCCCAGGGTGACCACTTGAAAGATGTGTTAGAGTGAGGATTCTTTTTCAAGTTGGACTGGATGTCTTCCAAAGTGTATTCTTACTCTGTAATTCTGTGATACTGCCTTTAGGCTCCAAGTCCATTATTCTTTCTGCTACCAATACACTGCCATATTTGGAAGTCAATTGGAAGAAATTACTCAAAGATCAAAGTTCAAGAAATGAGATCTTCTCCTACTTTGAACATGTATGTGGCTAGAGATTGCAGCAGAAAGAGGCATAGAGCTCAGTAGCCTCTGAAATTTTCATCTTTTTAAGAATGCCTTTTGTGGACCTTGCCTCAATATAAGATAGGCATGGGGTAATGTTACTGAAGCTTAAATTGTCTCTCTTAATTGGCAGAAATATTAGTGAGAAAGGTCATTCTTTCATGAGAAATAGGACTGGAGATGAAGAAACTGCTGTCTATCTTCTCTACCCTATCAGGGTGATTTTGGTCTTTAGGAAGACTTTAGCCAGCTTGGTTAAGTTTTTAGAAATCTCTGCATGGCTCAGACAAGTATGGTTTCCATTCTCAGGAATACCAGGTAGAAACAGAAAAAGAGATGAAAGTTCAAAGGTGTTAGCCTGATTATCTACAATTTTTCAAGACTAGAGGGAAGCAAAGTGTTTTCCTGGGGTGGTAGAATCTGGGTCTTGGAGGAATGGGATAAGTCAGTACAAACAGAGATCCTGGGCCTGAAAGTATTAGATTGCACACTCCAAGAGTTTCTTCTGGGAAGTCTTTAACTGAATTCCTTCTGAATCATGTGCCTTAAGTGTTCTTTCACTTTCATTTTACATATTAATAAACTATGGTCCTGGGAGGTGGAAATTTTCCCAAGATTATACAGGTTTTTATCATAATTAGAATATGAAACCTGGTCTTTTAATACCATAGTCAATGTATTGTTTTCAAGGACTGAGTGGCTCTGTATTTCATTCTCTACTCTAATTTGCTTACTATTGTAATTTCACTTAACCTACTCTCACAAGTATGGCTGTCCTTCTTTACTTTTGGTGAATTGTTTTAGTTCCTGAAAAGCCTACTTATATGACCATATTTATTGTATATGTACTTTAAAAGGATAAGCAGTAGTAGCATCGAGCACTTTAAGGTTAAAAGGAATAATATATACTTTATTTCCTTTGATATAACAATCCTGGAAAACATAAAGGAAAAATAACATTGAAAGACTTCTGATCAATGCAGATCCATTTATAACATTATAACATAAAATATAGCATTATATAAAGAATGAGATTAAATCTACCTTGCCCATTCTCAAATCTAATCACCAAAAGTGTAACAACTCCACTTAACTCACAAGTTGGGAGGTCTGTGACCCACGTGCATTAGAGTGAGTGAAATCAGAATTTATTGACTATCTCCTGGGCAGACCTAAGAAAAGCATCTGTTGTGATTGGACACGTAAACTAGGAGAAAGGCAAAGGAAGTGACACAAAAAAAGCCCCATTAAAAGAGAGTTCAGTGAGTTCAGCTTTTGGCTCTTCTTGTTCACATCTTGGACCTGGAGGAGCTCTTCTTGTTCATGACTTGGACCTGGAGGGGCACTGGACCTGGGACCTTGAGATCTTGGTGAGACTATTCTTAAATCTTCCTCTTAGAACTACATGTGGTGAGTGAAAAAGGCTGACTGACTACCTTAACTTCTCTGGAGGTACTAGCCTCTAGGAGGCTCCCTTTATTGGGAGAAGTCCTAGTGGCTAAACCCCTTGTTAATTGACTTTTAGGCTCTCTGGATGGGCCTCTCAAGCCCTGCAGGAGTAAAGCCCAGACTTGAATACAAATCTAGTTTGTTAAAATAGATCTCTTATTCTATCCTCTTCTCATCTCTCTACTTCCACTCTCTCCTTTATTTTGTAAATAAATTACTAAAATCATTTTAGGAACTGGTATTTATTCAGTTCCTTGGTGACTATACCTTTAAATATTAATATATCCAATAAAAAAAACCCTTTTCCCTCTTATGCCTCCCACCTCTTGAAGATAGATAGACTATCTCATCTCACACTGGAAGATCTCTTCACCCCTCTGGCTCCATTCTATTATTGATTAATTCCTCCCATAGCTTCTATTTTAAGGAAGTTACCACAACAACTTCTTCATTCCTCTCTAGTCTGAGCTTCTGATTTTCTAGTCTTCTTTCTCCACCATTCCTCACAATCTTCTCACTTTGAGAGATGTCTTCACCACCATATTCCAGCAACCTTTCCACTCAGGGACAATCCTCTGTCCTTGTCTTGAAGCCTCTTCCTCAGATTGATCAATTCCTTCCAGCATCTCTATTTTAAGGAAACTTCCCATCCAACATTATCTTCTCCATTCCTGTTCAAGTGATACTGCTACATCTGCAGACTTTGTTTTCTACCATGTCCTCACTCGGAAATTTTCTTCTCCCCAGCCCTTTGCTTTTTTTATGTTTCTTTTTCTAGGTTGTCTTCCAACATCAGAACATTTCATTGATGTATTTTGTTCTTATTTAATTTTCATGTTTAAATAAAAATCATTCTTCCTGCATAGCCCAGACAATCATCTTTTGTAATAAATAAGAAAAAGGAAAAAACAACAATCAAGCAAAATTAACCAGCATGATTAGTTGAGTCCAGCATTATATACAATATTTTATACTCAGTTCCACACCTCTGCAAAAAAAAAAAAAGACAGGGAGATGCATTTTCTCATTTCTTCTTTGGGCTGTATTCAGTCATTATAAATTCATAATAGTTTAATTTCCTTTGTCATTGCCATTCTTTCCATTTACAATGTAATAATAGCAGTTATCTTTTCCCTGGTTTGGTTTATTTCTATTTGCAACATTTCATATAATTCTTCCCACATTTCTCTGTATTCTTCATATTCATTGTTTCTTTTCTTTTTTTAAAAAAATGCTTACCTTCTGTCTAAGAATTGATACTAAGTATTGGATAAATAAGGGCAAGTGATTTGCTCAGGGTCATAAGCCTAAGATGTGTCAGAGGCTAGATTTGAATCCAGGTCCTCTGATCTCCAGACCTGGCTCTCTATCCACTGAGCCATTTACCTGCCCCCATAATCATAGTTTCTTACAGAACAAAAACATCATCATGTTCATGTACCAAAATTTATTTGAGCATGCCTCAATTGATAGGCATACATTCCCTGACACACCCCAAGTTCTTTGCCACTACAAAAAATGCTTTTGTTATTATTTTTTAATGTATGAAGTTTTACTTTTGCCACTGACCTCCCTGAAATATTTATGTCTAGCAATGGTATCTGTGGGTCAAAGCATATAGAAGACTCATTGGCATATTTGGTATAATTGGCAAATAAACTAATTGACATAATTGCAAATTGCCTTCCAGAATGTGTGAGAGAGGGCTAATTTACATCTTCATAAATAGTTTGTATGTCTGTCTTTCCACATCTCTTCCAACAATCACTAATTCCATTATTGTCATGGTTGCCAATTTGTTGGATGTGAGATGAAACTTAAGTGGTTTTAATTTACCTTTTTCTTATTTAAAATAAATTCATTTTCTTTCTTCAGGCATCTTTTTCTGTAGATGTTCAAGGCCCGAAGAACAAAAATTGCCCAGTTTCTCAAACAAGTCAGTTAAAAAATTTTATCCCTACCAGTTCAAGACTGACACAGTGAACGCATATGCATATATTATCCCATCTAACATTTGGAAATGAAGACAGGGGCAAAGTATTCTAATCTAGGGGTCAAAATAAGGAATGTGCAGATTTTTCTTATTTATAATTAAGAGAATGGGAATAAATGATGTAGAATCAAAGAAGAAAGAACTCTAAGGGGATTAGCTTTTGAGGGACCAACGGCTACCACAAGTGGGTGGCATTTCTATAAATGTGAGCCTTGGCAGAGTGAACATTACTGAGTACAATACTAGGATTCCTTTCCTGCTCTTCTCTGATTCCTCCTTTCCTTGATCCCAGTCCTAATTGTCTTGTCCTAATTACTAAAATTTCCTTATTTATGTTATAATCTATAAAATTCCTTATTTTCCTGGACTGAATTCCTCAACAATTTCTTGGCTTCAAACTCAATTCTTCTCTAATCCTCCCTAGAAACTTGGCCTAATATTCCCAGCCATGGCTTCTAGCTGCCAAAACCAGTCTGTAGTCAGAGTCCATGTACATTAGCCTTAGCTAAAATTGTCTAAAAATTCTATTTATGGCAATGGAAATTAAACAAGTCTTTTATCTGTAGTGTGTTATATGCATAGTCTTTCCATTGTCTAAAGTTACAAATAAATGGGCAAATGTACAGTCAGGAGGTATGATTCAGTCAGATTTCCAATTCCAAGGAAACTATATAAACATCATACATCAACATGTTGAGTAGTAAATCAATGTCTCCTCCAGCCCTTTAGTCCTTGAAATAGACAGATTGACTGATGGATGGATAGATAGATAGATAGATAGATAGATAGATAGATAGATAGATAGACGATAGATGCACAGATAGATAGATAGATACACAGATAGATAGATACACAGATAGAGAGATACACAGATAGATAGATACACAGATAGATAGACTGATTGATTGATTGATTGATTGATTGATTGATTGAAAGGACTCTGACAAATCTGAGAGTATTTAAATAGACATTCCTCTCCAAACTCCACTCCTGAGTCTCCCAAACTTCCTCTGTAATGCTCCAGAATCCTCTTTATCTTGGAAGGTTGCTCACTTTTGTTATGTAAAGGATGGCAGCATGGAATAAAACTTTAGCCTTGGACTTCACACATTGGAAGCACAAGCATACCTCAGAGATAATGCAGGTTGGGTTTCAGATCACCTCAATAAAGCAAATATCACAATAAAGTGAGTCACAATTTTTTTTTTGTTTCCCAGTGCATATAAAAGTCATGCTTACACTATACCATAGCCTATTAAGTGTGCAATAGTATCATGCCTAAAGAACAATATCTGTCAAATGCTATTGACAAGTTAATGTCAATGATCTTTCAAACATCATGGTGAATGGGAAAGTTATTGCAAGATTGGTGAAGAGAATACTTATTTTCAAAAGAGAGAAGAGAATGGTATATGAAAAATACATTCCAACGATGTTAATTTTGGTTCCTGAGAAAAATTGAGGATGTATTCTTAAAAGGATGGTTGGTGAATATTTAGAAAAAGAATAAATCAGTCTATAAACACTTATTAAGTATCTACTGTATGTTGGGCGCTGTGCTAAGCTCTGAGGACATAAGTATCTAAAAGAAAAACAGTCCTAGCCCTCAAGAAGCTTACAATTTAACTAGAAAAGACAACAATATAAAAAAAGAAGCTGAAAATGGGGTGGGGGAGAAAGGTATCCAGCATGGAGATATAATAGAAAAGTAAAAACAAGTGCTGCAAGGTGGGAAATGAAAAGATAGCAGGCTTGAATCTCTCCTTAAGATATTTTTACAGGGAACTCTGTGCTCTGCCCTGTAATCAAAAAGAGGGTCCTAAAGGGTGGAAGGTATTGATGAGGTCTGAGTATTAGCTTTAACATAATAATATCTTGCAGGATGATGAAGTACCCTGATACATGATAAAGAAGTGGTGATAATAAAGAGCCAGAATGATTTTATGAAGAACAGGTCATGCCAGACTAATTTTTTTCTATTTCATCAAGGTTACTGGACTGGTAAACCAAAAGATGCTACAATTATAGTTTATCTATACTTTAGTAGGCATTTAACAAAGTGTCCCATGCTATTCTTACATAACAGATGGACAGATTTAAAGTAACTAAATTTATAATTAGGTGGATTTGGAATTAGTTAAATGGCTAAAATTCAAAACTCTATTTAAATTAATGGTTTGGTATTAAATTAGGAGATCTTTAGTAGGATAACACTCAGGTTCAAAAAGTATATTTCTCATTTTTAGGGAAGGGAAAGGAACAAGCATTTCTTAAGCTCTTATTATATGCCAGGCCCTGTATTGAGTGCTTTACAAATATCTTGTTTGACATATAAGATGTGGAAGGCTTGATTAAACAGTAGTATGTCTTAAAAATGTCTGAGAGATTTAGTGATTTATAATTTCATTAGAAGTCAGTAGTTTTGATATAATCACCATGAAATCCAGTGCTTTCTTGAAAAATGCCAAGATTAGGCATAATGACCAAGAGGGAGGTAATAATCCCACATCTAGAATTTTTCATTCTCTTCTGGGTACTGTAATTTAGGAAGAATCTTCACATACTTGGAAGTGGCCAAATGAGGGGAAAGATAAGTGGCTTAGTGGATAAAGAGTCAGGTTTTGAGATGGAAGTCCTGGGTATAAATCTGGCCTCAGACATTCTGTGTGACCCTGAGAAAGTAACTCAGCCCTTACTACTCTTCTGCCTTGGAACCAATACTTAGTATCAATTTTAACACAGGAAGTAAGGGTTTAAAAAAAATTAAGTGGCCAAAGGACACTCCTGTTTCTGTATCCCATTGTGCTGATAGCATCAAGTCCTGGAACACTACAGAGCTTCCTGCTAGATGTGGCTCCAAGGATTTTGGTTAGTCCATCCAGAGAGAAAAGACCAAGCAGATGAATGCCTATTGCTCAGATTTGAATAACTGTTACAGCATTTGTCCAACAGAACGTATACTTAAGGCAAATAGTGTAGATGGACAGCAAGTTGAGCCTAAACAACTAAAGAGTATCACACAGAGGACCAAATGGTCTTCCACATCTTGTTTTTATATATTGAACACAAATAAAAGATTAGCATTGAAAACTGGACTTTTTCTTTGAGTGAAGTTTGGGGAATACAAACGTTGATTCTCAAGATGAGTATCAGGAAGACTCAATCTTGCAAGGTTATGAGATTTCCCAATGATAGTTTCTTGGGAAAGAAAGAATGATGGAGAGTCCCAAAGAAGTTGAAAAGCAGTGTAGTTGGTGAGAAATGAAAAAACTCTGAAGAAAAGGCATTATGATGTCATCAAGTATATTTATAATAGATTAGGGATTCTCTATTTGATTGTGAGTGCTTTGATTAGCTTTTCCCTTCTTTTACAACATTCATTCTTAGTATAGTGCCTAACACATAATACTTGCTTAATAAATGCTTATTGATTTATCTATAGGGGAAAAAAGGCAGACAAGTCATGTGGCAAGATCTAAGAATGACAGATAGGTGGCCTCCACTCTCCCAGTGTCAGAGAAAATTAAGAAGGTGTCCAGCATGTTGAGTGAATTGCCTGTGACCTTTTGGGAAAATAGACAAGAGCCTCATAAACAGTCTGAGCTCTGCATCATTGGAAGGAACTCCTACATTGAATTATAGATTGAATGAAGTAATTTAGTCATGAGGAGCAATCCCCTGTCAAGGGGCAAGTTGACTTTTTCTGCTTGGACCCAGCGGGTAGAACTAGAAATAATCAGAACATGTTATTAAGGTGCAAAATCTAGACCACACTTCAATTAGAGCTTCTACCCACTCCATTTACTCCTCCAACCATCCAAAGAAGGAATGGGTTTTCTTGGGAGATAATGTATTCATCTTAAATGGAGGTCATTCATCTTATACCATAGAAAGGACTTTTATGTAAGTATGAGCTGGTCTTGATGGCCTCTGATGCACCCTCTAGCAGAAATATGAGTTTGAGAAATGAATGTGTATTTTAGTTTTTAAGTGAAATATCTTCAGGGCAAATGCTCTTCTATATCTCTCCACATATTTTTTAATTATTTTGGTAGCCTACATTGGTCAAAAGGCACTTTTCTTATATTTAGATCATTGTGTTCATTTTCTATTTTATTGTAAAGATCCCTGAACAGAATGTTTTAATTTGAGAATAATATGTGATTTGCAAGAAAATAGTGCTTCTGGCATAGAAAATGTGTGGCAAACAGTACCAGAACTGGGTTTGAATTTTATCTTAGATACCAATTTCTGATGGGATTACCAGTGAAATATAACCATTAAGAGCCTGTTTCCTCATCTGTGAAATGGCAGTGATTATCCTGATATCATGGACTTCATAGGGTTGTTGTGAGAAAAGCTCTTTTAACACTGACAGTGGCATGTAAATGTAACTAATTCATGTAATACAGCCATGTTAGATAAAATTTGCTATTGCTTGACTCTGATAGTTATAAGTGTCTTCAGCAGAAAATGGTTCAGTGGAATCTTGCTTTTAACTTAGCTTGAGAACAGTGATTCAGAATGGTCAGAAGGCTGCATAATAAATTTCCTCTCGATTTACCTATATTCCCTGATGCCAGGTTGTCATTAGTGATCTGATAATGTGTTCCTAGACTCAAAATAGATACAAGGACTTTTTGCTCTGAGTCATCTCTAAGTAACAACTCTGAATTAATATCAGGGCAGATGGTAGTTTTTCTAGCACAGCTTATAGCATTTCAGGAGTCAGTCATTTGTCATTCATTCTGTTTTGTGACTCTCCAAGTATATATTTTGCATCACATTACACATATATACTAAATATTCCAAAAATATTAATACTACTAAATTTTAACTTTGTTATTAGATTTTAAGTTACTAAAACTTGAGATTGCACTAAGGCTTTGGGGATATTGTGTATAGCACACATATAATAAATATACTTAGAGTATCTATATGTTTGAAATACAGATATATATATATATAAAAGATATATTATAAAATACATATACATATAAGCAAATGATTATGCATATATATGCATGTGTGTCTATGTGTACATATATATATGTTCTTATATACAACATTGTGTGTGTATATACAGTGATCCCTCACCTATCATAGGAGTCACATTCCAGAGACCCCTGCAATAGATGAAAATCCAAGAAGTAGTGTTGTTATATTTATTTTAGTATTTATTTATATTTTTAGGCTTTATAAACCCTTTTCACTCTCCTATAAACCTTTTCCACACTCTTATTAACCTTTCCCACACTCTTATAAACACTGAACCAATCAGTTCCCAGGATATAGAACACTGTGGTTGGTTGCATTTCAGCCAATAGTGTGCTGTGTACAATCTCACATTGGCAAACTTGAGCAAGAGGTAGTGGCATACTGCATTTCCACTGTTTACAGTAAGGCATTCATCCCCAAAATCCTGCGATATAGCAACAACTCCATGATATAGAATTGGACTTTTTTTAAATCCTGAGATACAGTGAAGCTGTGTTAAGTGAATCATAATATAGGGAGGCACAATTGTGTGTGTGTGTGTATGTCACACACACACACGTATATATGTATATATGTGATAGATAAGTACAAAGAAAGAAGGAAAGAAAGAAGGAAAGAAAGAAGGAAAGAAAGAAAGAAAGAAAGAAAGAAAGAAAGAAAGAAACAAACAAACAAACAAAGAAATAGATCCTTCAAGGATCCATGATTTCATCTGTATGATTGCTCCTTCTACTGGTATAGAACACCATCTCTCCTCCACTTTTCAGCAAATGACCTACATAAGAGATGTCAAGCACATGGCCAATGGGTCACGTTAGGGTCCCAAGTGTAGCCTAAACTAGATTAAAATGAAATTAATAAATATTTAATAAAATACAATAGGACATAAGTTATGTCAATATGTTATCTTCTAAGCCAATATGTTACCATTCAATGATTCACACATATGGTTTTGTGGCCACTGTTTTTATTTGAGCTTGACACCATTGAGCTACATGACTTTCTGTAGCTGAACTGGTGATCTAACTTGTTAATGAATTTTTCTGAGCTTAAGCAGGCTCATCCTTAAACACCAATCATAATACCCTTACAGGAATCATATTTAACACCACTCCAAATTGAGCAATGCTTTATAGGACTCATGACCTCATGTTACATGGCCTTCAGAAACTAAGTCATTAAAAGTTAGACTTCATATGAGTACTAAAGAATCTCAGGGTTAGAAGGGATCTCAGAGATCATCTAGTTACCTGAACAATATCTCCTATGAAACATCTTCAATAAATGTTTGCTTGAATCTTAGAGTTAAAAGGGGCCCCAGGGGCTATCTCATTGAATATATATGCACATTCAGAAACACAACATTATGTGTATAGTAAACCTACCCATCAGAAAATTGTTCAATTTTATACTTTGCCCTATAATTATTGCTTTTATTCAGCACCATGTGTAGCAAAAGAAATGTCCACTCCTGGAAGTCAGCAGACAGGGAGGCATTTTGTAACTTTGAAAAGAATTCTTGATTTGGAGTCAGAAGACCTGGGTTCAAATTCTGTTTCTCCCATTTGCTACCTGTGTCTCCTTGGGTAAGTCACTACGTATCTCTGGGCCTTAATTTTCTCATCTGTGAAAGGAGGCAATTTGACTAGATAGATTTTTGATGTTCCTTCCAGCTCTTAACCTATGATTCTTTAATCTAAAATCATAATTTTTAATGATTAAGTAATTAATCTAATATATTTAACTGTCATATCTGATTTATCTGTGTCATAAAGAAATCTACCTTTTATTGTTTTATTTTGGATAATGTGGCCTTTGTAAGGCTTCTAAAACTTAAGTCCCTCTCAATCTGATGCTAGAGAGAATAAAATACTATTGACATTTTACTGAAATCCAGCTGTTCTCCATTATGTCACTGATAAACCATGTGACCTTGGCCAAAGTAATTTCCCAGTGCTTCCTTTCCCTCTATTTATTATATTCTATCAAAGATAATGAAAAGACCCTTGAAAGTAATGTTTGGCAAGCAATCTTATTTGCCAAATAAGAAGCGAAGCCCGACTACTTTTGGAAGTACTAGCCAATGCAACTGAATAGATTCGCTGGCTGACACAGACTCAGAAATACATGGAAGATGAACAATGAAGGCGTTTAGTAAGATGGAACTCTGTAGTTCTCTTCAGTTGGTTTTGTGGTATACAACTGTATTTTCTTCTTACTCTGGAGGACTTGAGGATGGAGCCATGTCATTGGAACCAACAGCAACATTTCATCAATTATTGACACAAGGCAGGATATATTGGTAGTAGTGGTCTGTCTTCCATCTCAAATGACCCACTACTAAGAATACAAAGGAGTTGACAAAGGAATTAGGAATTTAGTCTGATGAGCCTAGCACCTAATTGGCCTTTCTATGGAACCCTGATAAGCCCATCTCATTATAGAGTAGGTACATTCTCATTGGCTTCTGGCTACAAGAGTAAGTATAAGTCCTTATTGGTTGCCAGTGACTAGACCTAACCATAAGGCAATTTAGTTAACTGTGACTGGAAGGGTAGACTTTTGTCAAAGACTAATTCTTGCAATCTACAAAAGTAAGCTCACAAACAACTTTATACTCTTTTTTCTCTTTCCTTTTTGTTTCTTCCTCTTTGCATTCTTTCTAACCCCTTACCCACCATATGGAGTAGCATGAATAGGGAAGGAATTTATTCCTCTCTTTTCCAGTTGCCACTAATAGCTTCCTAGGGCAAAAAAGCACATAGAAGTTACATATGCTCATCTACTCTACCTAAAATAGATTATCTAAAAATGGATATTCCAAAGCCAAGAGATAAAAATCAGCCAACACGTTGGTAGAATATCAAGAGTGGCCCCAAAAGGATTTCTATGGACAATGTTCCCAAACCTCTACATAAGTAGAGGAAAATTTTACTGGGTAAGTATCGTCCTAAAATTTAACCTAACAAAGAAATGAGATTTCTCAGAAAATGATGGGCTTGGATTTCAAGAGTTCAGAGATCTTACCTTTTAAAGAGAGAAAGGGAGCTTATTGCAACAATAAGCATTTGCTAAATGTCTACTATGGTCTAGGTACTATGTTTAACATTGGGAAGGTAGAGATGAGTGAAGAATATTTCAGGCATGGGAAACATCTGGTAAAAATGTCTAGAGTCAGGTTAAGGGATCAAAGAGACCTAAGTTCAAACCCAGCCTCAGATACATTTGTAAAGTACTTCACAAACCTTAAAGTATTATATAAATGATGATTGTTGCTATTATCATCATCATCATCATCAGTCAGACAGTCATAAACATTTCTTAAGTGACTAATATATGCTAGGCACTGGGCTAAGTAATAGAGATTTAAAAAAAGAAGGGGCAAAAGACAGTCCCTGTCCTCAAGGAGCTTACTATCTAAGAGGAAAGACAGCAAGCAAACAGATAAGTACAAAAAGTTATGAACAGGATAAATGGATGTAAATAAGAGAAGGAAGACAATATAATTAAGAGGGAAAGGTTTCCTGAAGAATATGAGATTTTACTTGGGGACATGCAAGAAGCCAGTAAGTGGAGATGAGAAGGGAGACACTTCTAGGCAGGGGGGTAGCCAACTAAAATTTCTAGTCAAGGAATGGAATGTCTTATTTATAGCATAGCCAGGAGGCCAGAGTCACTGAACTAAAGAGTACAGAATAAAGTATAAGATGTATGAAGCCTGGGAAGATATTAGGGAAGTAGGTTATAAAGGTTTTGGAACACCAGAGAAGTTTACATTTAACCTTGGTGTTGATAAGAAGCCACTGGAATTTATTGAGTATGGTAGGGTGGCATGATCAGATCTGCTATTCGTGAAAATCACTGGAAATTGAAGAAATAGTGAATGGGATGATTAGGAGTGGGAAGATTTGGGAAAGGCAGACCCAACAGTAGGGTATTGAAATAATCAAGGTATGAAGGATTACGAGTCTGCACTAGAATGGGGTACAAACATCAAAGGAGAGAAGGGAGAATATATGTGAAATGTTACAAAGGTAAGATCAGCAGACCTTGGCAACATTGGATATGGAAGATGAGAAATGTGAGAAATTTAGGATGATACCTAGGTTAGGAACCAGAGGGGCTGAGAAGATGGTGTTTTTCTCTACAGTAATAAGAAGGCAAAGTTGGGTGAGATTTTAGGGGGAAAATAATTCAGCTTTGGACATATTGAGTTTAAGATATCTCCTGTACATTCATATTGAAATAGTTGAAAGGCAATTAAGAGACGTGTGTTTGGATATCAGCAGAAAGGTTAGGACAAGATGAGAATAATTAGCCTAGAGATAGTAATTAAATCCATGGGAGCCAAATAGATCAGTAAATGAAGTAATATAGAGGGAGAAGAGAGCCTAGCATGAGACCTAAGGGACACCTATGGTTAGAAGGCATGATCTGGATGGAGAGCCAGCAAAGGAGACTAAAAAGGAGCAGTTGGATAGAGAGAGAACTAGTAGAGAGTGGTATTCCAAAAACCTAGGTAGAAGAGAGTATAAAGGAAGAGAAGGTGATCATAATCATGCTTTTTGAATAGACTCCATCATATAGCACTGGAACAGGAGAATATTAAAGTATTAAAGTTATGAGGCAGAGAAGAGCTGTAATTTTTCCATGCCACCCATCCCCATCATAACTTATTCAGTGAGTACAAATATCCTAGTTCAGGAAAGGGTTATCTGGCCAGCAGTTCAAAGTGTATTTACTCTCTCACCAATCCAGGACAATAAAGTGACATTACAAGTCAAGAAGAGCTGTGTAGAAGGCTGTGGGAGAGAGAGAGATTTCCCTGGAGTGTTGAGATGTTGACTCATTGACAACCTCAAGTTCAGTAGCCTTCAGAAGTTAGTTTATGAGCTACTGTGTGGGAGTGTTTTATGTTTTTCCTGTTTCTGTTCATGAGGTCCTGTGAGCTCTTTACTTATTTTTCATTTTCTGTGAGGGAAAATGCAGATTATCCTCTCCTGATTAAACATTTGCCTTTTGGGGGCTTCCCCCCAACCTAAGTCCATGTGATTCCAAAGTTTGGGAAAGCCTAACCTCATACAGGCTTCCTTCTTTCTGGCCCCTCAGGGAAAAATATTTACTGGAAATTCCCAAGCATTTTCTTCTTAAAGGTTCTGAATGGGAAAATGGAAGTACCCCAAACAGTAATAGGGAAGTTCAAAAGAGGAAAGTGTTTAAAGAAAAGATAATGAATTGGATTGAACATGTTAAATTTAATAAGCCTTTGAGATAACCAATTTGAGAGTCCAATGTGCAACTGGAAATGTGAGACTGCAGGTGAGGAGACAGGTAAGGATTGGATTTGAAATAGATTTGAAAATTATCCACAGAGAAATGATGTTTGAAAGTAGGAGACTGATGAGATTATCAAGTGAACAAGTATAGAGGAAAAAGAAAAGAATCCTATGGGACATCTATGGTTAGTGGATTACATCTGGATGGTCCTGCTAAGAAGGCTGAGAAGGAAAGGAAAAAGAGAAAAGAACAGTGTCAAGTAAATCTAAAGAGAAAAAAGCATCAGGAAGAGGGATATTGACATTGTCAAAGGCAGAAGAGAGGTCTAGAAGGATAATGATTGAGGAAAAACCCGCAGGATTTGTAAAATAAGAGATCATTGGTAACTTTGAAGAAGGCAGTTTCAGGTAATTAATGAGATCAGAAAACAGACTATGAAGTGTTAAGAAGAGAGTGAGAAGAAAGAAAGTGGAGGTACCTATTATAAACAGCCTTATTGAGAAGGTTAACTACAAAAGGGAGGAGAGTTATGGGACAATAGTCACCTATCAGGGGTGAGTGGGTGAAGCTAATGTTTTTTGAGGATGGGGGATATGTGGGTATGTTTGTAAATAGGAAACAATCAGTAAACAAGGAGAGATTGAAGCTAAGTGAAAATGAGACAGAGGGGAAAAACAGCTAGAGAAGACAAGATGAAACATGTGTATGTATGAAGGGTTATATTGGCAAGGAGAAGGGGTTCCCTCTTCATGTGAGACAGGAGTGAAGGAAATAATGGAAGAAAGCATCTGAGTGATGTGAAATGAGGGGAGAAGAGAGAACTCTCTGAGAATGGCCTCAATTTTTTTTCCCAGTGAAATGCAAAGTTAGGTTCTCAGCTGAGAGAATAGAGAAAAGAAGAGTTATAGGAGGCTTGGAGAGGAATGAATGGTTTAGGAAGCCCCTGTGGTAAATGGGATAGTGAATTAATTAGGAAGATGTACAAGGAATGTACAGTCACAGTGAAAGGCCTATGGAGATTAAATACCATGAATTTGCAGTGGATCAAAGCAGAAATTGTTTGTTTTTTTTCCCTCCAGCTTTGTTCAGCAGTATCTGAATAGGGATAAATGCAGCACATAGTAGGAGTAATACAAGGATGAAATTTGGAGAGCTTTATGATTGGTTATTGTTTAAGAAGACAAGCTACTCACAAAAAGAGGCTAGTGTAGGCTAGTTGAACTGATTCACCAAGAGATCGTGATGGGGAAAGGAGAGAATAGCCAGTTCAGATGTAATGGCCTGAAAAAAACTGAAGAGTCAAGGAATTGAAACTTCCAGTGAAAACAAAGAATAAAGTTTGGGGTTGAGTATCTCCTTGATTAAAAAAAAAAAGAAAAGAAAAGAAAAAGATTTTTGCAAACAATATTCTATAGAAGATCACATCTTTATAGTCATATTTTATAGTCACATTAACTGAAAATTGCAGAGAACACTGGTTTCTACTGTGTTTATAATTTCCTGACTAAAAAAAAAGCATTTGACTCTGAGAAACAAAATGGAAACCTAGAAGCTCTCCTCCAACAAAGAGTTTATGATAAAGGCAACAATAAAGTTAATTTTCTTTGATGGTTCTCTGATTATTGCTATAAAATGAGAAATAAAACAGAGATAAATACTAATGCTACAAGAACTCCTAAATGAATTTGACACAACAATGCTCATAAGAAGAATCAAATATAAGAAAAATGTTATATGCTATTATATAGACAGCCCCTACAGGTTGTGTGTGTATGTGTACCCATACCCAAAGGTTAAGGGGTACTCACTGCAAGAACGTAAAGATTTCCCCTAGAGGGGATGATGAGAATAATTTGTAGCAGTGGCTGCGAATATGGTTGAATAGGTCCTATGGAGCAATTAAAGCTTGGTCAGACATTGAATGTCAAGGTCACCCTCTGCATCCTGGGCCATCGCCAATCATCCTAAGCTCTATCTTACCACTGGACTTTGATGACTCCAAAAGAGAGAGTGAGGCTGAGGACTTTGTGCAACTCTGCTCACTTAAATCCAACTCACATACAAGTCAAGACAACACCTCCATTAGTCATCTTTTAAAACAAAGGACCACCGCCAACAAAAAAATATACATATATATCATACATGTGTATTATATGTATATGATATGTATATGTGTAAATATTAGTGAACTTATAAGGCAAAGTTCTCAGCTGAGAGAATAAGGGTGAGGAGAGCTACAAAGCTTAAGGAGGGATGGAAACATTTAGAAAGCTATCATGACAGAGACGGATACTCTGTGGCACAATTGATTGTAATGGACTTCTCCACTAGCAGCAATGCAATGATCCAGGACAATTCTGAGGGAAATATGAGAAAGAATGCTACCCACATCCAGAGAAAAAACTATAGAAGTAGCAACACGGAAGAAAAACAATTGCTTGAACACATGGGTTGATGGGGATATGATTGGGGATAAAGACTCTAAACAATCACTCTACTGAAAATATCAATAATATGGAAATAGGTCTTGATCAATGACATGTAATGGCCATGTTTTTTTTCCAACCCAGTAGAATTGTGCATTGGTTATGAGAGGGGGGTGGGAGTAGAGGAGGGAAAGAATATGAATCATGGAATCATGGAAATTTTTCATAATTAATCAATAAAACAAAAATAAATTTTAAAAAATCTATCATGGAAAGTGGGATATTGAATAAATTAGGAAGATGTAAAAGGGTTGCCCAGGCATAGGGAGAAGCTAGTTGAAATTAAATAACATAAAGTTGCAGCTGATATAGATATACATGTCTATATATGTCTATACACACATAGATATACATATATATGTACATATATATTCAGGATAAATAGAAAATAATTAATTGAGGGAAAATACTATCATTAGGAGAGATTTGGAAAGGCTTTCTGTAGAAGATGAGATTTTAGTTGGAACTTCATGGAAGCCAAAGAGGTCACTACAAATACTGTTTCAGTGAGCAGCAGAAGAAGAACATGGAGGCCAGCCAATGAAAATGACCTGAATCTCAAGGAGAGTCTTGTTTGTGGAGCAGCCAGAAGGCTGGTGTCACTGGATTGAAGAGTACCTGCCAGCGAGTAAGGTTTAAGAAGACTGGATACGAAGGGGATCAGTCATGAAAGACAGTGAGTGCCAAAGGATGCACATATATATTTTTATTCATACATGTATATATTTCTGGATGGCTCTATATTGACAGACTCAGCTGATGTCATTGTCTGTCATTGTCTCCTAGACAATGAGCTGGGCTTGGAATCAGAGAAGAAGCAGAGAGCAAGTTGGATTGCATGACCCCAAGTTTCCCTTTGAAACAAAAATCCATCTTAATACCAATCTTCTCCTGGTCATACTTTCGAAGCACTATGAAACACCACAATCTCTCTGAAGAACCGAAATTTCATTTCTCCCAAAGGGCAATAGAATGACATATGATAGTCTAATTAGGCTGCTATATCGCACCAATGGGAGAGTTTGAATAAGTAGTACAAATGATGCCATGGAATTAAAGCTGGGGCAAGAAGGAACAGAAGCATAAGAAGTCATCTGGTTTAAATTTCTCATTTGATTTATATTCTCATTTTATATTAATGAAATTGAAGTGTAGAAAGAAAAATTATTTAAACAAAATTACAAGTATTAAGAAAATGACAAAACAGGAATCCAATTCAGGTCCCGTGGAGTTTAATTTCAGCCATCTTTCCATAGTAGATTGTTGTTCAGTCATGTCTGATTCTTAAAGACCCACTTGGGGTCTTCTTGGAAAAGATCCTGGAGTGGTTTGCCATTTCCTTCTCCAGATCAGTTTACAGATGAGGAAAACTGAGGCAAATAAGGTTAAGTGACTTGAGCAGAATCACACAAGTAAGATCTGAGGCTAGATTTTGAACTCATCCTGATTTCAAGCCCATGACTCCATTCACTATACCATCTAGATGCTCAATTAAGTGTTGCCATTCATTTAGTAAATAATAATACTTGGCTATTTCTATTTCATCTCAACACTCTGGTTGTGGGACTTCTGGGGTCAGTCATATAAGCAAGGGCAAATGATAATTAATGGGCAAGCAGATGGACAGTCTGTACATTGTACTGGCATCCACATAATATTAAAAGATTAAAAGTAGGAATTGCTAACCTTTTTTGTGTTGTGATCTTTCTTGGTAGACTGATGAAATTTAAGAATCTCTTCTCAAAATCATTTTTTAATTAAAATCAAAGGAAATGCTAAATTTGTTAGAAATTAGTAAATATAAAGACAACATTTTCCCCGTCTAGCTCCCTGTCTACCCAAAGACCCTTTGGGTATCTCTATCTCAGTTTTAAAAACCTCAATCTAGAGAAAGGTTCCCAGCATTTGTTATCTGCTATAGAGGATTTGTTAGTGAACAAAGAAAAGAGCTGCAGAAGGGGTAAGGTGTGGATGGGTAATTTGTACTTTTAATGGGATTCATCCCTATGTCTGTAAATTCACAGATGGGCTAAAGAAAGCTGAAGATTTCCATTAAAATTTTTCCAGCTACCTTAAAATCTGGTTGGAGAAAGATTTGGTTAAGCAGCCATTTGGCAGTATGGTTACTGTCTGGAAGACAACCCTTAGGAGCACTTTGGCGGCTGGTGGTGTGGGCGCACTTATTAGCTTTTGGTTTTATGTGGGCTTTGAACAGCTTGTCTGCTGGAACTCATTGTTCTTTAGAGGAACCTTGAGACTCTCTAATTCCTATAACACTGTGGAGTGTCCTAAGTTATACTAAATAAATTTCTAAACCACATTCACTAGGAACAGTGTGTTCTTTGGAAATCCCACACCGTGTCAGACCAGCCTCACAGCTACCGTTCATTCAATATGATTACTCTTTCAGTGAAGCAAATGACTATCAACACAAACCACATTGCTTTTATTAGGGATGAGGTTGAGGGTGAGATATTCCTTTGTGTTTTATTCATAACCTGAAAACTTGTGATGGGATTTTCTCAGAGTATGACCATAAACTCCAAGTAGTATAGAGAAATAAGGATCCCTCTACCTATGTATTTTGCTAGGATTTATTTAAAACCTTAAAATTTACAAAGTAATTTACAAATATTACCTTATTTTATCTTCGCAAAAACTTTGAAAGGGAAAGACGATTATTTATTTCCATTTTACAGATGAGAAAACAGAGATAGACAGAACTAAAGTGACTTGTGTAGGATCACTTTGATAATAAGTATTTGAGGCCAAATATGAATTTAAAAACTTGTTGAATTAACTGTAATTGAAAAAAATTCTTAGAATAATGTGTCTAAAGATTTATGGGAGTGTAGATAGGGTCATAGTATCAAAGCTTAAGAGTTGGAAGGAACCTCAAGAGTTATTTAGTCTGCCCCTTCTTATTTTATAGATGAGGAAACTGAGAGCCCAGGGAGGTTAAATGACTTCCCAAGGGTCCAAGCTCCCAGTCATAGGTACTTCCCTTCCTAACTATGTGGCTTTAGGCAAGTCACTTAACCTCTATATGCCTCAGTTTTCTCAACTGTAAAATGGAGATTATTGTATATCCTACCTTCCAGAATATTGTGAGGGTCAAATGAGATAACATTTGAAAAATAATTACATTATCTTGCATATAAAAAGTGCTTAATAAATGCTTCATTCCTTCCCTATTCATATGCTTAGCACTATGTATAAAGTTGTGTTATTTGAACTTTCTGGACTGTTTTACAAATATTATACTATCCTTTCAGGCAGTTATTTTTACTCTTTAATAATGAATTTCTTAAAGATGTGGACTATATCTTCTTTCTAAAGAAGCATCTGGTACTGGGTCTTATATAAAATGAGTGTTTAATAAATGCTACTGATCAACTGAGTTGTCAGTGTCTAGGTTCAATTGTATGTTTAGACAAAAATTGTTCATTTTCAAAGTTAATTTGTCATTTGGAAAACATGACATTTATTTAGGTATTCTTTCTTTCTTTTTTTTTTTCCTTCAACTGATGAACCTACAATTCCAAGTGTAGAAAATCCCTCTAGCAACACAGTTCAGCAACTGAACTGTACCTTATAGTCTTAAAAAGCTGCCTGGGAGCACTGATAGGTTGTGAGCCTATGTCACAAAATTAGTATTTATCAGATGCTGATGTCGAACCCAGTTTTCTGGGTTCCAAGACTATACACTACTCTACATCATACTGACTTTACTTTGTCTTTTTTTTTACGGTGGGGGTAGAAGAGGATGGTAATCTCACAATAATCCACTTTAGTTGGTACCCTGTAGTGTATGAATTACTTTTGTCAAAGCAACAACCCTGGGAGATAGGTAATAGAGGTATTTGTTCCATTTTACAGATCAGAATACCAAAGCTCAGAGAGGCATAGCAATAATAATATTAACTAACAATTATATAGCACTTAAACTTTGCAAAGTGCTTTATGTAAATTACCTCATTTTCTCCTCTCAACAACCCTGTGAAGTAGATGCTATTATTATGCCCATTTTACAGATGAAGAAACTGGGTCCTCCAGAAGATAAATGACTTGCCATGGGATTACATAGCTAGTAAGTATCTGAGGCAGGATTTGAACTGAGATTCTCTTGACTCCAAAACCAGCACTCTGTTCCCTCTATGCCACTAGATTCCTCTTTCATGGTTACATTGAAACTGAGTGCTAGAGTTAAGATTTTAAATTTATACCTCCTGTTTTTAAATCCAAGAATCGTTCTACCGTATTTTATTATCTTTGATGGCTTATTAAAATAACAAAAGAGAACTGCATTGATAAACCTTTTTTATGCATAATCATTATACTATAATCTGCCAACAGCTTCAAGACAAACTTCTCAGAGCTTTCCATAGTTTGTTAACCATTCCTCATTACAATATGAGGTTCTTCAAAGAACGTCTTGGGTGGTGCTCTTAGTTTGTTTTATTTTTAACCCTTATCTTCTATCTTAGAATTATTATAAAGAAGGTATCTTTAGCTACTATTGTAGTTATTATAGAGTATATTAATCAGGGAAGCTGTGCCTTGGATACCCTTGATAGCTGGTGCAGGGACACCCCAGTCCTGTCACTTAGCTGGATGTTATAATAACTGCCCCTTCTTGATAACAGCGCCCAGGCAGGATCCCTAAAGGTCAGGTGGATGGGTCCCACCTGGGGTTGGATTGATTATTATTGATTATTAATATTGGGCTCTATTAGCCTTGGATAACGTTTTCATCTGACTGCGTTGCTCCCTCCCCAAGGATTGTGATGTAATAATCACTTAGGAAGGTACTTAATAAACTTAGATATTAATAAGGGAAAGAAATAATCAGGAATGGATTGGGGATAGGAGACCCTGTCACTAATGGCTGTGATCACTAATCCCTCAGGTCTGTAGTCTGTTTTAGTAATGCTGGAGCTCTTGTTCTTCCCCTCCTCTGGCTCAGCTTGGCCATGGCGAAACCAGAGAAGCAATCTGCTTGGTTGATACAGATATCGATGATGCCTCTCAGCTTCTTATTGCCAATTGTTATGTCAGTCCTACAGCTGTCAGGCAATACCTCCCTTACCTCCCTCTGCTTCTTTTCCTTCCTGGTTCCCACTCGGGCCTGGATGCCTAAATATCTAATGATGGTACAGATATCTAAATATCTAGGGGAATTCAGAGAGAATCAGAGGACCCACAGTCAGAGATCCCCAGGTCAATGCTCCAAGATTAGAGATCAATGTCCAAGGCCAAGGGTTCCAGGCCAAGGACCAAAGCCAAAGGGTTCAAGGCCAAGGGTCCCTGTCAGAAGGCTGTCAGGATATTTATATTCTCTGGCCAACTGCCTTTCCTCTTGTCCTCATGGCATCTGGGAACATTCTGATGTCTCCAACTGTTTTTATCAGTCAATCAAGGTGAGATTCACAACTCCCAGAGTTTGAATATGACAGAATCAATAATAATCAAAAGAATCAATCAAATTGGTTCCAAGGCAGAAGAAGTGGTAAGAATTAGGCAATTGGGGTCATTACCTGATATGTCTGAAGTCAAACTTTAACCAGGACATCTCAATCAACTGAGCCACCTAGCTGCCCCCAATCTTAACTTTTAATTAAGGAAGTCTCAAAATAGCTTCTGACTATTTTGAATGAAACAGTTAGTTCTTTAGTCTTCCTTTGGATAGCTGAGAGACTACAGAATTTTCTAGAATGTCACACCTTCTTGTTGCAAACTATAAGAAGCAGAAATTACCCTGAGCTAAGTGAACAAAAAGTAGTATTTCCTTAATTATTACAGAAAGATGTCTAATTGCTATCACTCCAACCTTCATGTAATATAACACAAAGGTAGATGAGGGATGATCTGGCCATGGTCTTTGACATTTATTATAAAACCTTGAAGAAATAAATGGTGGGGGGGAATAAACCATCCAACAACTTCACCTTGCATTTGAAACAGCATAAAATCAACAATGAATGTGTGCCAACCACAAAGCACTGAGCCTTTTTATTATTCCTCACTTATTTATTTTATAATTCCTCACTCATTCCTATTTATCATAGAGTCTACTCAAATGCCAGGCTACTGATTTCTGATGCTTTTCATGACAAAGAAACAGCTTTCAACTTAAACATTGAAATTGCAGGAGCAATTATCTCACCCTTAAGAATGTTGGAAATTACCCTAGGCAGTTTAAAAAGAAATAGAAAAGAACAGACATTTCACTGTCATGAAAGTGGAAAATGGAATCATCATGGCAGGATGTTTGTTGTTTGTTTTTTTAAATTCATGAGTTGCTGCTATGTCCTGTCTCTGCATGGATGGAAACATCAGTGACTCCAAGTCTCAAGCACCTCACTCAATGAGATGCTTGGAGTTTTCCTAGCATACAAGATGTTGGCTGTCATAAATTTAAAAAAAAAAAAAGCTTTTGTAAAAGGAACTTCCAATGGCCTTTAACCTTCTGGGAAAGGGTGATTGGTAGACATCAGTGATACACTCTAATTAAGAAAGAGAAAGCTGTATGTAGGTATACAAATCCTGAAAAATAAGTCCAATTTTTTTTCTGCCCTTGAAATTTCCAGTCTTCCATCTTGAGTCATCCTATTCATGCCACAGGTGATACAAGCCTTCTGGTTGTTTGGTTTCTGCCATCTTGCTGCTCAGTACAGCTGCCACTGTGGCTGTAGGCCAAGTTGGGTGCAATGAAGGATGAACTAGGACAGACTCAAGAGAGCTACAAAGACTGGGGAACAATGGAGGAGATTCAAAGCAGAGAATGTCCTGGATACTGTAGTGATTAAAAACAAAACAAAACAAAACAAAAAAGACTAGTGTTTCTATTCAGGCCCAGATTATCAGCTGCCATGAAATCTTAAACAATGGTAAAAACCCATCCTAGCTGGCTGCCCATTCCCCCTATTTTCTCAGATTGTTTGCTTAGTTTCTCCCCAAAGATTCCTGCCTTACAACAACTTCCCTTGTACCTTTCCTCTATGCATCACAAGTGGTGAGTGAAGTCAGGAGGATTGGCCAAAAATAGTATTAGGAAAAGTTGTTTTTTGGCAGTTTTATGACAATTTCAATGTCAAGTCAATTTCAACGACAGTTATATGACAATTTAATTTATAGTTATTGATTTTATTTAGCTTTGGTAAATCATTTAAGCACTAAAATGCTAATGCTTATATCTTTTGCGTGTAGTTGTTTGACGTTAACAGGAGAGTTCCCAAATACCAGATAAGAGTTGGGGGTTCTGGTCACTGAGATAACCATTTCTAGATTTTCATAATTCTCAGATTTCAATGTCATCTTCCATTTATTTTCTCCCAAGCTAATATTTTAATCCAGGCATTCTCATGCCACAAACCCAATAAGTCTGGAGGTTGTGGAAGGGGTCTGCAGGCTAACTATGCTCTAGGGAGCTTTGGGGATAGTAGCACACCTTTTGAGAAAGCCAGAGCATGTTAACAGAGTATCATCTTACAAAGTTAGTTGGAGGGTGACTTGAGGGTAGCACCACCTTGTGGCCAAAATTGTACTCTACTGCATACATGCCTTGATTAATTAATTGACAGCCTGATTTTCTGTAGATTGCAGAAAGCAGGAAAATGAGCTTGTTGTGGGCAACTATTGCTACAGCAACACTTATCAAATGTACATCTAATATATGTTTTATTCCCAAAGAATAAAGATGGGAAACACAACTCTTTAGGTAGTCACCCAACAGATCATTAATTAAGACTATAATTTTTTCCTGTTTTTCTTCCAATTTTTGAAGTTAGTCTAACTATACATTTGAACTTACTAAGTTCATTGTGCCTTATAACGTGTATTTAATAACTTCGCTACGTCTTACAATGTGTCCTTTTCTGGTAGAGATGTATTTTTATAATGGTAAAAACATTGACTAAGATGCATGCCAACAACTGCTTTCAAGCTAAGTTCAGGCATGACAAATTCAAACTCAGCAAGCATTGCTTTAACATTGGCTTTGTTAGATCATTTTAGTCACTGCTGTAGCACTAAGGTGAAACGATCTACCTTTCAAAAAGGCCAAGAATTCTCCAAAGCTGTCTGCAAAGGGACTAAAGTCTAATTTGCCTTAAATTAGTGTATTGAAAATCACAGAAAGAACAATTATATAACATTGTAAACAGTAGAGTCCGTTTGGTATTCAGATGATGAGTCAAGAAATATTGGGTTCAAATATCACCTCCAGAGAAGGAGAAGGAAGAGGAGGAGGAGGAAGGAGAGGAGGAAGAAGAGGAAGGAAAGGAGGAAGAGAAGGAAGAATAGGAGGAAAAGGAGAAGAAGGAGGAGGAAGAGAAGGAGGAAAAGGAGAATTCAATACTATGTGGCAAGCACTGCAAAGTTCTAGGTATACAAAGAAGAGAGAGCAGAAATGTCAAAATAACCCACTATGATTTTTAAGTTGCTTTGCTGGATAAAAAAACAAACACATTTTCATAGATTTATTTCCTTCCCTTTTAATGTTAACATCTCCACACCCTTGCCAGGAAAATTTCCTGTTCCTCCAAACTGCATGTTATGTAAAAGATTGGGAGCATTGCTTCAGCATACAAAGACTTCCAGGCTCTGAAAATTCCCACATGAATTGTGTGGCCTCGCATATCAGAGCAGCCCAGGGAACAAATGGGCCAGAACAGATAAAGAAGCTTAGAGAGTGAAGTGGGAAATGTATCATCCCAAATTAGTCACCAAGAACTTTCTCACAAATAGGAATATGATTCATAGAATGTACAGTGAAAAGAGAAGTAAGCCTGGAACAAGGAGATCTGAATTCCAGTTCTGGAGTTGCCATTTTGTGACATTGGGTAACTCATTTAAAAATCTCTCCACCTCATTTTCTTCCTCATAAAATGAGGAATTGGAACTTACAGAATGATCTGTCAAATCCTTTCTTATTCTGGATTCTGATGAGCTCCTGGCATTTTGAATAAATAGTGTTTGGAATGTAGTAGGAACCCAATTTTCTCATTCTAAATTCCTTAAGATTTTATTCTTTTTTTTCCTTTTGAAATTCTGAAATCTAAATCTCTTTCAGCCACTGCCACTCTTTGACCCTTTAAAAAAGCATATTTGTAGTTCTTTACATCCCTGGAGTTAGTCAAAAAAGCCTTATTTATTTAAGTGGTACAGAGGGTTAGGAGGGGGAAATGGCCCATTACTGTCTATAGGGGTACTAGAGTACCTCTGTCTCTCTGGTACCAATTCACTTTAGAAAATATCCTATTTTAATTTTTGTAAACAACCATGGGAATTACATACCAAAAAAAATTGTAGTAAGAATAAAGAGATCATTAGAAGACTGGGAATTGAGGCTCTGATAATTTAACTTGCTGATGCTTTATATATGGTGGTTCTGAGTTTTGGTAACACAAACCAGATTCAGAGATGCTCATTTGATCTTATCCTTCCAGAAATGCATTAGGAAACTTTAATATTTTCCCAATTGAAATGGAACACACATTCTTTCTAGCTTAACATATTTTTCTTTTCTTTTGCTAATTTAGAAAAGAGGTAATCCTAAAATAATGATTTAGAGCTTCTTGATATATATTAAAATCCTGTTATTACTTTTCTCACTATTATAGACATTTAATAAATTGCAATGGAGGTGAAGGGAACATTAGAGAGGGACAGAGGCTTTCAGGAGCTATCACTTTAGTAGGTAATTTTATATGGTTGCTCACATCTCATGAAACTTGATGACTCACAGTAAAAGCCTGGTAGATCTGAATTAACTGATAAGGTAATTTAAGTCCTTCCCCTAAAACCAATGCTTAACATACAGTGCACTGTAGATTAGCACTTACCTTCCAATAAATCAAAGAAAAGACCCGTGATTTTCTAGATACAGAAAACTAATAAAGATTGGCACTTTCTTTATAATATATAGAATTATGAGGATATTAAGATATTGAGTGTCTTGCCCAGGACTACGAAGCCCATGTATGTCAGTGATAGGACTTGAATAACTCTAAGGTCATTTCTTTATTCTCTATTCCACACAGCATCCTCAATTTGACTGTAGGGTTTATTTTGTTATCTCAGGAAAATGGAGAAGATAAGAAAATGTGCATTGGTGCATTGCTTTCATTCATGTTTACAAAAGGTTGAGTAAAAAATCCAGAAACTTTATACTGTGACATTGCAGATGAAACAAAGGCAAAGACAAAACAGTCATTGCCCTCAATGAGCTTGTCTTCTACAACTTGTAAACAAATAGGGATATAAAAGAAAACTGGGCGAGGAGATAGTATGTATCCCGTTGGGGAGGAGGTGGATCCTAGAGAGGGCTGAAAGAGACTTTGGAGGTAATGTACTCCAGTTTTCCAGATGAGGCAACTGAGATCCAGAGAGCTAAAAGAACTTGACCAAAGTCACAGGGGCAGATAGATGATGCAGTGGATGGAGTACTATCCTAGCATTAGGAAGACATAAGTTCAAATGTGTCCTCAGATATTTACTACCTGTGTGACTGTGGGCAAGTCACTTAACTCCAATTGCCTTGGTTTCTTCATCTAAAAAGTGAGTTGGAAAAGGAAAGAACAAACCAATCCAGTATCTTTACTAAGAAAATCTCCAATGAGGTCATAAAGACTGAATCGACTGAACAACAGTCACACATGTTGTAAATAGCAAGTTCAAACACGGGTTCTATAACTCTGTGTTCTTTCCACTGCACTATTCTGCCTCAGGAGAGGCTCCATAAAGGATTTTGAAACTGAGAAGAAATTAAAGAATTCTAAGACACTGAAGTGAGGAATTCATTCCAAGCATATCAGAACAACTTATGCAAAGAAGCAAAGGTGGGTAAAATGGGTAAATTTAATCCAAGAAATATTGAGATAAAATAATGGTTATTATTGCTACATATCACCAAGCCACCTTTAGTGGCATTAAAAATATTGGGGAGAATGGGAGATGTACTTTGAGACTTCTGGTTGGCAAATGTCCTAATTTTTTTAAAGGGAAAAATTATGTAAACTGAGCGTCAATTAATTTTGCTTTGCTTAAGTGGAAAAATCTAGAATGGATTATGAGAGTTGTTTAGTGAACGTCAAGAAAAAGAAGCAGTATAATAGAACCGATATGATTTCATCAAAAGTAGCCTACCCCCTTGGGGGGCAGCCGGGTAGCTCAGTGGATTGAGAGCCAGGCCTAGAGACAGGAGGTCCTAGGTTCAAATCCGGCCTCAGACACTTCCCAGCTGTGTGACCCTGGGCAAGTCACTTGACCACCATTGCCTACCTTTACCACTCTTCCACCTATAAGTCAATACACAGAAGTTAAGGGTTTAAAATAAAATAAAAAAGGTAAAAAAAAAAATAGCCTACCCCTATTTCTCCATTGATGCCATTTCCAAAAATCAAAGGGAAATTGTGCCCACAGTTTACTTTTATTTTAGGAAAACTTTTGACAAAGTATATAATATTATGCTTGAAGGGGAAAAAATGTAAAGATGTTGGCTAGGTAGAACAATTAAATAGGCTTAAAACAAGTTAAATAGCCATATTCAACCAGCAGTTGTTCATGGTTTGGTATTTAGTTTGGAAGGAGGTCTCCAGCGAAGTTCCACAGAGATCTATGTTGAGCCTATTCTGTGTAATGCTTTTTATCAAGGACAAGGATAAAGACATAAGTAGGTTCATAGATAGCACAAACTGGGAGGGATACTTAACATACTAGATAACAGTGTCAGATCAAAAAAGACTATGATAGGCTAAATCATTTGGCTGAGCCTAAGAAGATGAAATTTAATAGAGATAAATATAAAATTTTTCCCATAGATTAAAAAAAGCTAATTTGCTTTTTGTAGATGGAGGGGTGGGAGACATCATTTGCTTACAAATTATCTGAAAATGATCTTGAATTTCAAATGGACTGTAAGTGCAATGAAATAGCATCCCAAAAGCTAATATGATTTTTGGTCTGCATTTGGAGATTTCAAGAATAAGGTAGATAGTCTCACTGTATTCACTTGGTCAGAAAATATCTGAAGAATTGTGCTCAATCTTGGATATCATATTTTAGAAAAGAAAATAATCCATTTAAATTCATAGAGTAGTAGGCAGTGTGATGTAGTCAAAATAATCTGGAAGTTTTTCAATCAGGATTTGAGTTCTGGCATCTTCTCATACTATAACTATGATCTAGTTCTAGTCAATTGACTTCAAGTCCTTCATCTGTAAGACAGAAATAATCCTTCCCCCTAAGGGCAGCTAGGTGGTGCAGTGGACAGAGCACTGTGTCTGAAATCAGGATGACTTGAACTCACATCTGGCCTCAGATACTTATGAGTTGTGAGTCTCTGGGCAAGTCAGTTAACTTCACTCTTGCTCAGGTTCCTTGACTGTCAAATGGGGATTATAATAGCAACCTGTGAAGACCAAAGAAGATAATTATAAAGCACTTAGCATAATGCTTAGTACATAGTAAACACTATATAAATGTTAGCTATGATTCTTATTATGTGATAGTGGAAGAAAATATCCTGGAACTTTTCACCAAATGTTTTCTATTACCTATTTTGGAGTGTCATTGGGAGGAAAATATCTTGCATCTTTTAAAGCAGTATAGAAATACAAGTCGCTGTTATAGATCTAATAGTTTTTGTGAGATTCAAATGAGATTATTATCTCATATTTGTACTTTGAAAACTTAAAATGATATATAAAAACTCTTTGCCATCATCATTATGTCTTAAGATCATATTCAGAGATCTAGAAGGGATCTTAGAAAACTGTCTAGGCTAGACCCTTAATTTTTTAGATGGAGAAACTGAAATCTAGAGCTATTAAGTGACTTGTCCAAGGTTATATAAGTAGCAAGCTGGGATTCTAACCTAGATACTCTGACTTCATGTCCAGTACCTTTGCACTCTATGTACTCCCTCTATGCTAGCCCTTACATTCATTCATATTTAACATACATAATCTTTTTCTTAAGTAGTTGATTTTTTTTATCCATCACATTATAAAAATTTAAGGTTTCTTCTTATTATGAAATTCCATGATTCTATAACAATTACCTCAAACCCCCCCACAAACTGGGCTCAAAATTTTGAGGAATATGTAAACCACTGTCTACTGTTTTGAAGAACAAATTAAAAAAGCAAATACAGGGAATTGGAAAGGGGAATGTTTTTGATGGTACTGCATAATAACCTGAATCTTAAAAGAATAAACAAATAATGAATATAGTTCTGTTGTGATAATCAACTTTCACATCTGCCCTTTTCAACAACTGCAGTCAGTGCTAACTTCTTAAAGTCTTTCCCATTTCTATCTATCTCAGGAAAGTGAGTAAGGGATTTCAGTGGGAAAACTTTCTTTAAAAAAAAAAGTAAGACTTCATTTCCCACTCCAAAAACTGTCTTCTACCACTAAATAGATCAATTTCCTGGCACATTGCCACCTGCCATCATCACGCTGTCTGCTTGATGACAAGATAGTGCTCTCAAAAGCAAACCAATGTTTGTCCAAGGCTCACAGAATCCAATTTCAGAAATCTTATTAGGATGAAAGATTTATGATACCCATCAGATTTGGGGCGATGCATGAAAATTCTTTCATCACGAAAATGAATATGTAAACATGTTCCACAAACCTTTCATATTTTTCCTTTCCAGGTAAAGCATTTCCTTTCTTCTTTTAATTAGTTATTATTATGTTCTTTCTGACTCTGAGTGGATTTTGACATTTCCAGTGAAGTGAAAAGTCACCAGACAAAGATAATTTTCTGGTAGATGATGTTCGTGAATACATAAATTCACTATCATTCTAACACAAGGTCGATGCTAGAGGCTCACCTTGTTAACAAAACTTCTTTATACTGGTACCTTATGGTATTCTGTTATCAAAACTGTTTTGGACAGTTTGGATATTTCAAAATAGACTCCTCTAATATATACATATTTTTGCATAACAAATAGATGATTCTATTCCAAAGTTGCTATATTTTTCTACCACCATTTCACCAGAAGCCAGTGGACATTTAGCCTGATCTTTATGGCTTCTTAGAAGCAGACATTGAAAGATAATGTAGTAATACAGGCAAATTTGTCTACTGTCATCAAAGCCAGAAAAGGGTATGTATGTATAGGAGAGAGTAAGAGTGAGAGAATTACTTCTCACATATAGACACACAAACACAAATGAAATACATACAAATATATGCGGGAATGTAGGGTAGATAGAAGTCACAGATCTTGCCTTCTTCATTTAATTCTCATTTTGGCTTCAATTCATTTGTATGCCAAGCATTAGAGGATCTTAGAAATTCTAACCCTACGTCAAATAACCATAAAAAGGATTATGAGTCAGACCCAGATAAAGATATTTAAAATGAATGACTTCATCTTGTATTTGGGACACTGCTCACTTTTGTTCAGCACCTCTCTAGCTGGATGTGGTAGTTTAAGCTAAAAAAGATTTCTGTCTGACTTTATTAGGGAGAGGCTTTCTAGTCACTGCATCAAAACAAAAGCCATCATGATAGCTTAAAAAGAGGACAAGAAGCTGATACAAGAGAAAAGCTAGATGATACATCTAGGAAATGCCCAGTAGTGTTCAGAAGAGTATTGTTCAGGAAAAACAATATGCCAGATAGTCATATAGTTAAGGGAAAGAAGACTTAAAATATCTATTAGAGAATAAAAAGAAAGCATCAGACATTCCATTAGTAAAGCTATTTGAAATTATAGCCTTATTCACCTGGATCAGTCAAGAATGAATAGAGCACACCTGGTCTGTGACCAGGGATTTGCCTCCTCTCATTTCCTAGGCATTACCTTAATTATTTGTACATCTTCCTCTCCACATCCACACACACTGGTGATATAGTAGTAAGGAATATCACTCAGACAAGAAAAGAGAATGCAAGTTCGGGGCACAAAGAATGATTTAATTTGGCTAAAGTACAGAGTATGTGGAGTGAAGGATCATGAGATAAAGTTGTAAAGGTAGAGGGCTAGAAAAGAATGGAGAGCTTTGAAAGATAAGAAAAGTAACATGACATTTGTTCAATAGCTATCCATTAAATGTTTTTGGGTAGAGAAGTGACATTCCCAGTTTTGTCATTAAGAAAGATTATTCTGCCAATGGGCCAAGTGAATTAGAGGATGGGGAGAGGTGAGAAAGGAAGACCTTTGTGAAAATTATTGCAATTATCTAAATGAATGATCTCAGCAGCTCATATTAATGGAAATATAGAGGAAAATTTAGATGTAATAGATATTGCAGAGGTACAGTTGATAGGACTTCACAATTGATTTAGTATAAGGGATGAGGGAGAGGGAGGGAACAAAGATGTACAGCTCCTTCTTTCCCTCCAAAGTCTCAAATATAGGAGACAATGACCAATAGTGTCATTGATAGAAATAATGTCAGGAGGAATATTTTTTCTCTTTCAATTATATTTTATTTCCCCCATTATATGTTTAAAACAATCTTTTTAACATTAATTTTTAAAATTTTGAGTTCTAAGTTTTCTCCCTTCTTTTGACTCTCCTTTCCTGTTTCATTCCTCCCTGAGTTAGTAAGCATTCTGATACAGATTTTATGTGTGAAATCATGTAGAACATTTATCCATATTAGTCATTTTGTGGAAGAGATCTCAATTAAAAAAGAAGAAATAAAATGAAATATACTGTTTCAATCTGTATTCATACTCCCTAAGTTCTTTTTTGGAGGGCATTTTACACAATGACAGCGATATTTCTTGATGACTCTCTGGCATTATATTTGATTGTTGCATTGCTGAGAATAACCAAGCCATTCACAGTTTTTCATCAAGAAATATCACTGTCATTGTGTAAAATGTTCTTCTGGTTCTGCTCACTTCAATTTGCATCAGTTCATGTCTTTCCAGATTTCTGAAGTCATCCTACTTGTCATTTCTTAGAGCACAACAGTATTCCTTAACTATCGTATGCCACAACTTCTTCTGCCATTCCCCAATTGATGAATAACCCTTCAATTTCAAATTCTTTTATATCACAAAAAGAGCTGCAACAAAATATTTTTGGACGAAGAAATCTTTTCACTTATTTTAAAATCTTTTTTCGACACAGACCTAGGAATGGTCTTGAACGGTCAAAGAATATGAATACTTTTAGTCTAATGAAGGAACAGTTTTAAAGAGAAAATTGTTGAATTTTAACTGCTGGTGACAGGACCAGGTAGCAGTCCTGTATCTGGAGCTCAGAAAAGACATCAGAAGAGATAGAGCTTTGGGAATAATGTGTACAGAAATGACTGTTGAAGCAGTAAGAGTTAATGGAACAAGTCAAAACAGATGGTATAGAGAAAGAGGAGAGGGCTGAAAACAGAATGTAGGGAGGAATAGTTTGTATAAATAAATAGCAGTAAGCATAGGGGAGGCAGAAAAGGTGGGGAGCATTTATATATCACCTACTATGTGCCAGATCCTGTGTTATGTGATTTGAAAATCTCATTTGATCCTCACAACAACCCTGTAAGGAAGGTGCTGATATTCTCCCCATTTTACTGGAGAAACTGAGACACACAGAGGTTAAGTGACTTTCCCAGAGTCATACAACTAATAAGTATCTGAAATCATATTTGAACTCAAGTTTTCCTGACTCCAGGCTCAGCATTCTATCTATTATATTGACCAGCTCTACAGAACAGATAGTTTGAAGTTAGGAGAACAGATCAGCTCTGAGAGAAAGGTAGAAAAAAGTATTAAAAAGAAAGCACAGACCTCTTAGACATTGCCAGTTATCTGAAAGATCTCTTTACTGAAAACCATTGTAAGGATGGGATTTGTGCAAGGGGAATGGGACAAAAAGAGCCAGAAGAAGGCAGTTGCTGACAGTTGCTGATAGTTGAGATCAGAGAGAATTCTGGGAATTTCTCTGAGGAGGAAGGAGAGGAGAGGTCTTCAGGCAGAGGACTGAGAGAGGGAAGAGGTGGACATCCCAGCTCGTATCTAGTCCTGAGGGCTGCCTGAGGATCTTTCTTTGGAAATTGAAACCCTGATTCCCTGGTCAAAGTGATTCCATCGCATCTCAGCCATCAAGATTTCAACCATCGAGTCAGCTAAGTTTGGACTCCATTTTGGGAGCAATCCCAAACCCCAAAGGTGACATACCCCATAGAAATAGAGAAGAGGGTACCCCAAAATCCCTCTGCCCTTCATTCCATTTCCCAATCCCTGTATTGTGAACAATAAAAGCCATTCATCTGTCAGATAGCATTCCAGAATGCCTGAGAGATAGCAAGAGAGAGGGAACCACAGCTTGATCTGGCTGCCTCCATCTTGAAGCCAGATCACCTGCTGTGAAATTAACTGATGGTGGGGGGAGTTTGTGTGAACCCCACCCTTATTCAGAATTGGATTGGGGTACTATATACCTCATCTTATAGGGAAGCCTTGCCCCCAACTCCTGTGAGGTGGCACAACCATCCAGGTCACCCAGTTTTGGGGCGACACCCCCTTAAAGTCTCCAAGTGTATATTCAGCCTCAAGGGAGAGCTGGAAGAGAGATTCGCCACATAGATTCTCTCTCCATCTCCTCTCTATCAAACATCGGGAACTGGCTCTTTTTATTATTATACCATTTACTCTGAAAATTATTAGTATTAGTAGTAGTAGTATGGTAGCTCTCTCTTGCATGAAGAAATTCATTCTTATCTAGAAACTGAACAGAAACAGCTTCAGCCCATTTAATATAATTAGGACCTTTGAAAAAAGTGAACATGATCCAGAGATCATTATTGCGTATGCTTCATGAATTCTGTATCCTTAAACTTTATATTGAGTGGATAATCAGAGGGTATTTGTGGGGAGCGGGATACAGCAGATCACAGTAGATTTTATTTCATTTCTTAGAAGCTCTTTGTTGATTAGCTGGAAAGCTCAAAGTGAAAATATTGAAAAGAAAACAATCACTAACATCATAAACTCATATTCTTTTATATTCATAAAATGGCCTTAGTATGGGAAAACCCAAATGAAGCCAAAATCATTGACTGAGTCCCTTATCTAATCAACTCATGTTACCCAGATGTCTGATATGAAGTGCCTTTCCAAGACCTGGGGTTTTGTACTCTATTATACTCAGGTGCTAAATCACTCCATGGCAGTAAGTTTGGCACTTAGGAAGGTAAAATAATTCTTCTAGGCCACTGAGGGTTCATGATATTGGTCAGTACAGAGGAAGACCTCTTTTGGTCTAGATCCCATCCTTCCTGTCCTCACCTGTTCACTAAAATTGCTTACGACATTATCTCTAACAATCTCGTTTGGAACAAGTTCCGGGTTGTCTTCTCTTTTGGTCCTCCTTGATTTTGAGGCGTCTGACACTCTTAGGGACTCTTTCTCCTTGAATTCTTTCAGTCACAGTCTCTATAGGGCACCACTTCTCATTCTACCTATATCAGAGTTCCTTCAAAGTATTCTTTATTAGGAATTATTTTCCCTCCTCCCTTCTACCCAAGGGATATAGCCTTGCTCCACTCTTCTCCCTTAGCACTAATGCCATTGGGCATTTATCTAATCCTCCTGTTTTTTGGAATCACCTGTGTAAGAATGATTTTGACATCTACCTCTTGACCTCAGACCTATTTCTAAGTGGAAAGATCAATTATAGATATTTCATTGCTGCTTAAAAACCAGACACTCATTGAGTGAAATCTGCATTTTCCCCTTAACTCATCTTTTTTATCACAACTTTTGAAGTTGTATGAAAAGCTCTATGACTTATGTATTTAGATTACAACTTGACACATGTAGTTGAATATTTAAAGAACCTTTGAATTTAGGAGTTCAAAGGGACCCAAGAGGTAACCTTGTTCAACTCATTTCTGAATAAGTGTTAGAACAAATGGCCATCTAACATTTACTAAAAGACTTGGGAGAGGGAAGTTCAATGGCTCAGTGAACTGAGAGTCAGACTTAGGGATGAGAGGTCCTGGGTTTAACTCTGGCCTCAGATGGATTCACAAGTGAATTATATCAAACATTCAAAGAACAACTAATCCCAATACTACACAAACTATTTGACATAATAAGCAAAGAAGGAGTTCTACCAAATTCCTTTTATGACACAAATATGTTACTGATTCCAAAGCCAGGCAGATCAAAAACAGAGAAATAAAACTACAGACCAATCTCCTTAATGAACTTAGATACAAAAATCTGAAATAGAATACAGCAAAAAGACCTCAGCAAGTGATCACAAGGGTTATTCATTATGATCAGGTGGTATTTATACCAGGAAGGTATGTTTCAATATTAGGAAAACCATCCATATACTTGACCATATTAACAAGCAAACCAACAAAAATCAAATGGTTGTCTCAATAGATGCAGAAAAAGCCTTTGACAAAATACAACACTCATTCCTATTGAAAACACTAGAAACTATAGGAAGAGAAAGACCTTTCTTAAAAATAATAAACAGCATGTATTTAAAACCATCAGCAAGCATCATCTGCAATGGGGATAAATTAGAAGCCTTCCCAATAAGATCAAGCATGAAACAAGGATAGCCATTATCACCTCTATTATTTAACATTGTTCTAGAAACACTAGCAGTAGCAATCAGAGAAGAAAAAGAAATTGAAGGTATTAAAATAGGCGATGAGGAGACCAAGCTATGGTCTGCTTAAAGAATCCTAGAGAATCAACTAAGAAACTAGTGGAAATAATTAACAACTTCCGCAAAGTTGCAGGATACAAAATAAATGCACACAAATCATCAGCATTTCTATAATTTCCAACACATCCAGGCAGCAAGAGTTAGAAATAGAAATTCCATTTAAAAACATCCTAGATGATATAAAATACTTAGGAATCTATTTGCCAAGACAGACACAGGAATTATATGAACACAAATATAAAACATTCTCCACACAATTAAAACTAGATATAAACAATTGGAAAAATATTAATTGCTCATGGGCAGAATGAGCTAACATAATAAAAATGACAATCCTATCCAAATTAATTTACTTATTATGTGCCATACCTATCAAACTACCAAGAATCCTTTTTACTGAATTAGAAAAAACCATAACAAAATTCATTTGGAAGAATAAAAGATCAAAAATATACAGGAAAATAATGAAAAATGTGAAAGATTGGGTCTAGCAATAGCAGATGTTAAACTGTACTATAAAGCAGTGGTCTTCAAAACAATACGGTACTGGGTAAGAGACAAAAGGGAGGATCAGTGGAATAGACTTAGGGTAAATGACTTCAGCAAGAAAGTGTAAAATACACCCAAAGATCCCAGCTTTGGGGACAAAAATCCACTCTTTGACAAAAACTGCTGGGAAAATTGGAAAACAGTGGGGGAGAGATTAGGTTTAGATCAACATCTCAAACCCTACACCAAGATAAACTCAGAATAGGTGAATGACTTAAATATAAATAAGGAAACCATAAGTAAATTAGGTGAACACAGAATAGTACACCTGTCACATCTGTAGGAAAGGAAAGATTTCAAGACTAAGCAAGAGTTAGAAAAAATTACAAAATGTAAAATAAATAATTTTGATTACATTAAATTAAAAAGGTTTTGCACAAACAAATCCAATGCAACCAAAATTAGAAGAGAAGCAACAAATTGGGAAAAATCTTTATAACAAAAATCTCTGACAAAGGTCTAATTACTCAAATTTATAAGGAGCTAAATCAATTGTACAAAAAAATCAAGCCATTCCACAATTGGTAAATGGGCAAGGGACATGAATAGGCAATTTTCAGATAAAGAAATCAAAATTATCAATAAGCACATGAGAAAGCGTTCTAAATCAGAATAAAAAAGAATAAATGATGGTAATATTGTGCAATGATGTCATGCTATAAGGAATGTAATGTCGTGTTATAAAGGAAATGACCTGATGATCCTCTAGTTTGTGCATCACATTCTGCATGTCCTATACCACTTTTTCATCATCTTTTATCAAATTGGTCTTTGTACTATAATGAAATCTTTGGTTTTATATCAGAGTAAAATAAATTCATCACATTTGGAATATTAAAAACCTCTATACTTCATGCCCTATCCCTAATCTGAAAAATGAAACTGCCAGAGATTTTGGCATTTCAGCCACCACCTATGGAAGACTTCTACAGATTCTGAAAACTTTCCTCACTCAATTCTGATGGAGAAACAATGATTATTGCACAAACGCCATGATGGTAGCTGACATAATTGTGATGGGTTCTATATATTCTATATATGAATGCCCAATACTGAGTAGTCTAACTAAATATTGCCCATTTTAACCTCTTTCTATTAGCGTTTAGGGACTGGCTATAGAGCTACTTAATCTTGACTTCCATGTGAATACCAGAGCGTTTTTATTCCTTATACTGCTGGATGCATTGCCTAGAAAAGTAATCACCATATGCTTTTAAAATTTTACACCTTTCATAGTTAAAAAAATTAGCAATACTATATTCACTGAATCCACTACAGATTTATGTTACATAATTTCAACTGTGTCTTCAAAAGATTACCCACTTTATCATTCCTCCTTCCTCACTACTCCTTAATGTCATTCTATTTACCAGCTGCTTCCCTACTGCCTACAAATATATCTTCATCTCCCCTATCATCAAAACACCTTTATTTTTTCTCTCCCTGATAGCTATTATTGTAAACATTCTCTCCTTTTCATGGATAAATTATTTGAGAAGGCTATCAACTTACCTCACTCTCCCTTTTACCATCATAGTTAATTTATTCTTTCCTTGTAGATTGTAAGCTACTTGAGAGTAGAGTCTCTGTTTCATCTTTTTATCTCTATTGCCTGTCATAGTATCCTTGACCTGTCTCTTTTTTCCTAGACTGATGTATAGCTTGGACACTGCGTTACAAATCTAGGACCTTTGATTGAATTAGTAAAGTACTTCTAGGAATATTCTTCTATCAATGTAGATCACTATCTGCTTGAGATTAATAGTTTGAGAGAGTTTTCATGGCCCTTGAGAGATTAAGGGACTTGCCCAAGGCCAGTCAATAGGTAGCAGAGGCAGTCACTAGCCATTGCAAAACTTCAAGAAAATAGCTTAATTTCAGTGGAAAATGTAAAGCTATTGATTCTCTTCTAGTGTGGTTTCAATTAGGAAAGGAATAGTGCTTTGTACACAATACATATTCAGTAAGTATTTGTTGAATAAAAGAATAGTTTTACATGTAATTGGAAGCCTGAAGAATTCATTGATGTGAAAATATTTGATATAAAAAATATATATTATATATCTGTATATATCACATATGTGAGGGGTCAAAATCTATCTATACACATATAGGCATATGCATATCCATGTATATGAATATATATATGTATATACATATATCTTCATATTCAGATCTGTCCAGTGAGAACACAGATCTATCTAACAGAATAAAAAATTCATGTTTGTTATTTTTTCTCCATCTATTTGGACTCCCAGGCAGTCATTTATGGTCTCATTAGAATCTGTACATATTTTAAAATTTGGAATTGTGTAGTATGTTCTTAAATACTTGATCATCTTGGAGTTTTTCATTTTTAAGTTTTGTCATTGAACTGAAGAAGGACTTAAGAGATTTTCCAGTTTGGCTGCCTCATTTTGTAAAGGAAGAAACTAAAGTCAAGAGATTTTATCAATGTAGCGGATCTAGGACAATAACCTAGACTCAAATTGCCCTCCTTCTAAATATTTTTTTCATTACAATTCAGCATCTCCAGAGTTGAAGAAATATTATCAAACATCTCTAGGAGTCTTAAAGTTACTTATCTAAAGAGTACTTCTCTTGGGTTTCAGAGCATAGTCTACAAAATACATAACAGTATTAAAAAGAATATCATATAGAAAAGAAAACAATATTGCTTGACCTACACATTACTAACACAGTAACTATAGAAAAAATAATAAAAGCACTATAATCCCTTCAAAATATAATCAAAGATGCATCACTACTATTGTCCTTGATTTCAAATCGCATTTTTTTGAAATCTCAGGCCACTTTAGGACAAACAATTGAAGTTAGAACCAATATTATTGATGAACATTGTTTTCTCAATTATTTTTCAACACATATTGGGTTTACATATCCTGGGACAGTCAAAGACCAAATATATATCTGAACTTTTTTTGTATGTAGCAAAAAACTGGAAACAAAGTAGGTGCCCAGTAAATAGAGGAACGATGAATAAATTGTGTACATAAATGTAATGAAATTTGATTGTGCCTAAGTAATGGGAAATATAAGAAATTAAGATAAGCATGGCAACAATTATATATACTGATGGTAGTGAAGTAAACAGGACCCAGAAAACAATATATACAATGACTATAATAATGTAAATGAAAAAGTTAGTAGAACTAAGGCAAATATTATGTAATTATCATGACCTTTCTAATCCTAGACCTTGTAGGAACAGCTAGATCTGCTAAAATGGCAATCTTGGAAGAGGAAAAAGAGGAGGAGGAGAAAGATGCAATTGGTTCCCAGTGTTATTTCTGTGGATGAAACATTATCATACTGCAGTAATTTGAGGTCCCTTAGAGACAGAACTGCTCATAGTTTTACCCCATTATTGCAGCTTAATTTTCCTTTAAAAAGAAAGAAGAGGTGTCATGTAGGCCGTGGACTCTCCCTATACTTAAATATATTACCTAGATAATTCTATATTCAGTTTAATAACTCATTGTTTCTATACTGAAAGAAGACTTAACGAAAGGAAAAAACCAACAGCAATAACATTGTTATCTATGGAGCAGCTCACTAGTACATATAATATTCTGCTTTTCATACAAAACTAGCCAGTATATAAAAAACAAAAACAAAAAATTCAACATGCAAATATGTTTTCCCCCATTTTACACTGCTGTATTATAAGTGGATATGGTGATAACTTTTTTCAGAAACTTTCTTACTTGATAGTTGCTTTTTTTTCTAAGTTGTGTTTTTAACAAATAAAAAAATTCTTTGCTTGTCTTTTGGGGGGATGTTGGAAAACATTTTTACCAATTTTTCAGTGTAGGTGAACATTTTCCATCTTAAGTTCTGGGTCATTATTTTCATGGTAAAGTATTTCATTATTAAAAATTAAATTCTCTTCTTCCCCCCAAAAAAGTTCACATTTTTGAGAGAGGTGTTTTTGTTACAGTCATAAGTAACATTTTTTTTTAAATTGAGGAGAAAAATATCTACATTTATAATAGCCAAGAGCACTTCAGCACCTTTCTGTTCTCTTTTTTTATCCTATGCTGCTGCTAAGGACAATATTATGACTTATTCTACTATTTGAGGACCATTTTTATGTAATTAATGTATGCTTTCTTGTTTATAAATGCCTGTTTTCTTTTTAAAGAAAGAAAATTGTCCCTAAATAAAACATGATGCTGAATAGAAGAGGTCACAGAGTTGGTTGGACTTGCTTAACTGTTTTTCTTTGCTGCAAGGCAAGGTGGGAAGAGGGGAGAGAGTAAACATTTATTTAATCCCTACTATGGGACAATCACTAGCATAGGTGCTTAACAAATATCATCCCATCTGATCCTCACAACAACCTGGGGAGGCTAGTACTGCGATCTCCATTTTCGGCCTCAGAAAACTGAGGAAGACAGAAATTAAGCAACTTACCCAGAGTCATCAAGTATCCAGGCTTGCTGCAAGTGGCAAATGGAGGGCAGAAAAGGAGTATATGCAGAAATGATGGTGATATATAAAAACAACAGAAGATATAAATCAGTCCTAATTTTTTAAATGTACACTTGAAGGCGAATAAAAAGGACAGAATAAAAATACATGTTGCTTAAAAATAAACTCTTAAAATGAGTTTATGTACCTTTTCAAATTAATTTATTGTTTATATCACTGAAAATACTTAATGGAAATCAATATATTTATTGAGGACTCAAAAGGATGAACAAAAAGTCCCAGAGATGTGAAAAACCAATCTATCATTGAATAAAATGCCCAGAAGTACCATAACATTCAAACTACATTTTGACTCAGTTCCAAATTCATGGGTTTTCAAATAATAAATATATATATAAAATAGACTCAAGCACATTAAAAATACTAGAGTACTTGATGTCCATGTGGAAAGCTGTTCTATTTAAAACAGATCAACAATACAATGTCAAGATCAACATAAAATGCAGCATTTTTAGGAAGACAGTTTAAGGCCTCTTTGTTTCTACCTAGTTTTGAAGCCATTATCATTTCTTATAAACACAATTAATATTACTTTCCAATTAGAGGAGTTGAAACAAAACATCTGATTACTTATGTGATAGATATGGATTAAAAATAAAAATATTTCTTGAGAGTTCATTCCTTTGATAATATACTGTTATTTAGACCATATTAACACAAAGAAAATAGAGAATTGAGTTCATTATCTGGGTGGTTCAGACATTTTTTAATGGATGGAGTGAAATATTTTTATATTAGCCTGAATCATCCATGTTGACTCCAGAGAGACAGTCTACATGTTCAACTTTACTCGTTGATTGTACAACTTTTCTTTACTTGTTAATTAGCTACTAGTCAAAAATCAAAAACTGAGCACCTACTATGTCAGTAACTGCTAAGAGCTGAGAATACAAAGAAATACAGGAAATAGTTCCTTCTCTCAAGGAGCTTACGATATAATGGAGGGAATAACATATAAACAATTATATACAAACAATATTATATAATTGTTTACTTTACAGAGATAATTGGCAGAAGAAAGGCATAATAATTAAGAGGTTCTTGGGAGAACCTTCTCCTATAAAGTGGGATGTTAGCTGGAATTCGAAAGAAGCCAGGGACCCCAGGAGATCAGGATGAGGAAGAAAAACATTCTAAGGATGAGGAGAGCCATTGAAACAATTATATATAATTAATGAGTTACTATGTTGCTCCTAAATTGACTACCTTTCAGTTGATCTTTTTTTAAAAATCTCTTTAATTAATTATTTCTAATTTATTTGATTGATTTATTTGATCTGTCATGTAACTATCATGTCTGTGATCCAGAAATCCAGCTCCATCTTAATAGGAATATTGTTTCTTGGTGATCTTTCTTCTAAAACCTATAGTAGAATATGTTGTGCCCCTATGACCCTACTGAGAATCACAAAATATATTAATAACCTGGCTCCCATAATCCCTTATATATTTAATGAGTTCCCTTTTTAATGATACTATGACTTGGACACTATGACTAGCCTCTGGTCCCTTCATAAGCCTTCAGTTAAAATTACCCAGACCTCAGGGGAACTTCAGTCCTTACCTTGGAGATACTCATCCCAAGAATCCATAAAGTCTGGAAATACTTAGGTGAGTCAGAACAACCAAATAGGTTCAGGCTTTTATGGACATTCTAATTTTGAGTGGGGTTGAAGGGCTCTTACTACCTTGATCCCATATATTGTGAAAGTTTTATTAATGCTCCAACAGGTTGACTAGTAATTGTCTTCTTTTTAATTCCACATTTTAAGAACCTTACAGGAGAAGTAAGAGGTGGTCGGCACACTACTCTCTCCTATTTTCCTGAGAGTATTAATTTATATGAGTAGCTTTATTAGCTAATTTAGCCAATGAGGTTGTCCCAAAGTCCTATTCAATTTTCACAAAATAATCTAAGTTAGGATTATATGGTGATGTGGCAAAGAGACCTATAGCTAAAGATTGATGCTGCTCCAGTGGAGCTGCACCCAGAAGAAGAGATCTTGGGGGGCAGCTGGGTAGCTCAGTGGATTGAGAGCCAGGCCTAGAGACAGGAGGTCCTAGGTTCAAACCTGGCCTCAGACACTTCCCAGCTGTGTGGCCCTGGGCAAGTCACTTGACCCCCATTGCCTACCCTTACCAATCTTGCACTTATAAGTCAATACACAGAAGTTCAGGGTTTTAAAAAAAAAAAGAAGAGATCTAATTATTTGTAACATTAGCTAGTCACAAAGGGATTAGGGGTTTAGCAGGGAGGTATAATCAAATTGATTAAGCCCATCTCTCTTGGGAATTCCATGTCTTCCCTTGCTGGAATCTATTGGGACTACTGGCTACAATGAGAATTTATCTTTATGGAGACAAGCAGGTAGTACCCTCCCATCTTAGCTACCAAAAAAAACTTCTCTGATTTAACTGACTGAAAAATTGCTGAATGTGTACATTTATTTTTCTTTTGCTGATAATGCATTTCTTTTAAAACCATTAGTAAGAACCAAGAGATAATGGTTTTTGAAATATCTTGATTCTCCTTGTCAAGCTCCTTAAGCATCCATCAAGCTAACCCTAACAGTTTAATCCCTCTCCCACTGGGAGTACCCAAATAGTCCAGCCAAAGGATATAGGATTCCCATATCTGGCCATATAATTCCTTTATTGCACATTGCCCTTCCTCTAATTTAATCATGTAACTACCCACCAAATCATGGCAATCTAATCCTGCTGACAACTGTCCAGGGCCAGATCTAAGTCAGGTCTCTACAATGATTCAGGTTTTTGATCAGAATACAATGAATGACTCATAGGCCATCAAATGTAAGAAAAATGACTTTACTTATGAGAAAGGATCCAAAGGATATAATTACTAAAAACAGGTGCCGCTTCCCTCTGCCTCCACATTAGCCAGGGTAGCAATGATGGGTCAGAAAAGGCTAGGAATTCTGCCAAACCTCAGAAATACCAATCTTCCATAGGCTAAGACCAACAAAATCTCAAAAACATCTTCCTTATCTACTTCAAGGAGAAAATAGTGGTACCTTAAAGTTTAGTAGAAAAGAGGTAAGTAATGGGTCCTGTTCTGGACATTAAATGTGAGATGTTTCTGGAATATTTGATTGGAAGTTAATAATGTGGAATTAGAAGTAAAGAGAGAGACAGGAACTGGATATATAGATCTGTAAGCAATGATCATTAAACCCAAAGATGCTAATGAGGTCACCAAAGGAAACAGTACATAGAAGTGGAGTACCCAAGACAGAATTCTTCAGTATCCTCATAGCTATGAGGGGTAATTGTGAATGATGGTCTAATAAAAGAGATTGAGAAGCAAGCAGGTAGAGAGAGAATCAAGAGGAAGTAATGTCACAATAAACCGAGGAGAAATTATTTGGAGAAGGTGGTCAACAGTGTTAGATGATGCAGAATGATCAAGAAGGATAAGAACTGAGAATATCCTTTCAATTTGATAATTAAGAGATTATTGGTAACTTTGTGGAGGGCATTTTAAGTCGGGTGATGAGGTTGGAAACAAGACTGCAAAGGATTAGAGTGAAGGCATGAGTATATATTGTTTTTGTTTTGTTTTGTTTTGAAGGTGTTTAACTGATAAAAGGAGAAGATATATAAGACAGGAAAATAGTTTAATCCCATAAAAGTTTTCTAAGGATGAAGAAGACTTGGGAATGTTTGAAAATAACAGGAGAAGAAAAACAATTAATAAGAAGAAATTGAAGATAAAATTGAAGATTAATTGAAAATGAAAATTGAAGATAAAAAGATATGGGGATGCTTAAGGGAGCCTTTTGCAAAATGAGGGAAGGGGATCAAGATGCAGCTTTGGCAAGGAGACGGGTCATCTCTTTCTGAGAGACTGTAGAAAAAAAGGAAAGAGCAAAGGATTCTGATTACTGGTTTTGAGATAAAAAAGAAGGCAATTAGAGAGAACACAAGTAGAGGGAAAGGGAAAGATGGGACACTTTATATGACTCTGGGCACATCATTTAATACCTGTTTGCCTCCATTTCCTCAACTGTAAAATGAGGATAATAATAGCACCTACCTACCTCTCATTGTTATTGTGAGGACCAAATGAGATAATATTTATAAAGTGCTTAGTATAGTACCTAGTATATAGTAGGTATTATGGTTTGTGTTTTTTTTTTTTTATCCTGGGACTCCATTCAAGGAGCATAGGGCCACAACCAGTAGGCAATGGGTCACACAGCTGGGAAATGTCTGAGCCTGGGTTTGAACCTAGGACCTTTCGTCTCTAGGCCTGGCTCTCAATCCAATGAGCTAGCCCAGCTGCCCCTACTTTAGGTTGCAGTTTCTTTAGCAGATGTAATTTTTACAGGGTGGGGTTGCTAGCCCCACGCCCAACCCTCCTCCTTTTTCATCCGGGCTAGGGACCGTCCTTGGCCCAGGAGTGGTAAGGGTGGGCAATAGGGGTCAAGTGACTTGCCCAAGGTCACACAGCTGGAAGTGTCCGAGGCCGGACTTGAACCTAGGACCTCCAGTCTCTAGGCCTGGCTCTCAATCCACTGAGCCACCCAGCTGCCCCTAGGTATTATGTAAATGCTAGTTATTATTATTATTATGGGCACCTAGATGGTGTCCTGTATTAAGCCTGAAGTAAGAAGACTCAATCAACATCCTGAGTGCAACTTACTAGTTGTGTGACCCTGGGAAAGTCATTTAACCCTGTTTGCTTCAATTTCTTCATTTGTAAAAAGACCTAGAGAAGGAAAAGGCAAACCACTCCAGTATCTTTGCCAAGAGAACTCCACATTGTGGTGTAACAAAGAGTTGGAAATGACTGAACATAGATATTATTATTATTATTATTATTATTAATTATCATTAGAAAAGATTTGGAATAGTTTTCATATGATGTTGTATTGTATATCAACTAAGAAAGAATAAAAAGTGCTTTGCTGCATTTTAATCATTGAGCAGAAATAAGGCATATGGGGTCATAAATTTAGAAATGGAATATTACAGTCTATCTAGTGTAATCATTAAAAATTTTGTTTCCATTTTTCATTTCCAAGGCTATGATTGCCATGAAGGAAAATTCATAGACAAAAAGACCTCTTTGAGCTACCAGGCAGCTCTCATTGAAAAAAAATTATTTTGAAAGTTTTCTGAATCTAAAGAAAAACATAAGATAACATTTTTAAAGTCTTTCTTCTCTACTTCCATTTTATATTATTATATATAATGTTATAAGAATTAAACTTGACAAAGGAGAAAAAGGGAGCACTGTGATAAATTTATTTGTTTGTGTGTTATATTAAATTCTTAGGTATCTCCCTTACTACTTCCCCTCCCTGCTCTAGAGAAGGCATCATTTGACAAAAAAGTACGAGTGTGTGTGTGTACACACACACACACACACACACACACACACACACACACACACACACACGTCTTGCTTATTTCTATTTATCAGTGCTTTCTCTGGAGACAGACCTATATGAGTTATTCTTCAAACAATATTTCTTTAGCTGTATATAATGTTCTCTTGGTTCTAGTTGTTTTACTTTTCATAATTTCAAGTAGATCTTTCCAAGTTTTATTTAAATTAACCTGCTTGTCATTTCTTACAACACAGTAGTATTCCATCACAATCCTATGCCACAGCTTGTTTAGCCATTCCCCAAATGAGAACTAAAAAAGTGAAATTAATTGTTCAAGATCATACATGTGTTCCAGTGATTGCAGCAGCTTTTGAAGCAAGGTCCTATGACTCCCCATCCAGTGTTCTTTTCCCTCTCTACCACCCCAAACTCTGTTATCAACTTGACACTTTTTTGTGGTCTGAAATCAGGGGTTAGAGCCAGAAATTGCTTATTAATTCTTTTCTTGATCCTTGGAATCTGGAAGTCCTTTCTTGTTCTTCTGAGCAGTGACTTTTAAATGCTTTTCCAGAGCCCTGATTAGCATTGCATATTTAAAGAGCTTTGGCAATGATGTCCTCTTTTAATAGAGCCAGCTGCAGAGGCAGCTTTGCTCCTATAAATCGCCCACTAATTTCTAGGGAGCAATTTGTCTTGAATACTTACAGGTGTATTGTATTGCTTGGGAATTGTGCCTTTCATCACCTTTTATAACCTTGATTCACTGTTCAGAACAATTTCCATGTGAAATAATTTTATTTCTATAATCCAATTGTCTCCTTTTTAGAAAAATCATTTATGGGTTTCCTTTAGCATAATATTAACTAGGCTTTGTTTACCAAACCAGTTCTTATCTCACCACATCAAGATTAGTATTAAACCATTTATATAAAGAAAAAATAATAATTCTCCATCTACTATGACAAAGGGATTCCATCCGGGTATTGATTTCATTAAGATTAGGAAGAAATTTAATAAGTTATCATCACCTAGTTTCTTGTCTAATCTAGCATTATTAGTGGGTGGTTGCTGAAGAAAGAAAGTTGGATTTGATGTGAGAGGAACTCTTTCTGAATGCTGGCACTTATTACCTGTAATAACTCACATAGGTCACAGTATTTGTGGGTCTCAATTTTCTCACCTGTAAAATGAATGAGTTGGACTATATGACCTCTAGAGAGTTCTTTCAAGCTCTAAAATTCTTTGATAAGGAAAACTCAAAATTAACTAACTTTTCAAAAAGTGCCTTATGGGACTCAATGAAATACGAGTGTTCTTCTATTTAAGTTATTCCAAAGATCTGGATTTAGAAGATATAAATTGGCGGTAGAAGGGATGAGTTTTTTAGGTAACTGGGTATGGGGGATCAGGAAGAAGGAAAAGTCAAGGATGATTGCAAGTTTGCAAACCTGGATGATTAGAAGAATGGCGATTATTGCTTTTAATATGGAACAGAGGAAGAAGAAAAGTTTCTGTTTTGTACATGTTGAGTTTGAAATGTCTATGGGATATCCATTTGGAAATACTCAGTAGACAGTGTTTGATGTATTTCAAGAGCTTAAGAGAAATACCAGGGCTGAAAATGTAGATCCAGGAGTCATCTGCAAAGAGATTATAATTGAGCCAATAAATTTACTAAGGGAGTGAATAGAAATAGAGGAGAGAAGAAGGCCTTGATACTATTCTAGGTACATTCATAGAAAGAATATGGTAGATGATTCAGCAACGATGACTGAGGAATGGCCAGGCAAGTAGAAGTGGTACAAGGAAAAAAGAATGCCTCAAAAACCCAAAGAAGAAAGAGTATTTAAGGGTAGAGGTAAGTCAACAGTGTCAAATGCACAAAGGATGAGGCTGATTCAAAGGTTATTGAATTTGGCAATTAAGAGACCATTGGTAACATGGAAGAAAGTGGTTTCATATTATGGATATATAAACTAGATTGAGGCATGTGTAAGAAAGGAAGTAGAAACAATGAGTGCAAATAACTCTGGGGTTGGGGGGATTTTTTTTCCACTAGAAGTTTAGCAGAGACATAAAAAATCATCACTTGAGAGGGATGATAGGGCCAAGGTTTTTGCTGTTTGTTTTTATGGTAGGGAGATTTGGACAGGACTGTATGCAAAGGAAGAAACCAGTAGATAGGAGACTAAAAAATAGAGAGAGATAAGGAGAAGGGCAAGCTTCTCAAAATATCGGCAGGATATAGAAATTAAGGCTATAAGCAGAGGTTAGGGATTTAGCAAGGAAACTGAAACAAAACAGAAGGTAAAGTTTGTTTTATTTTTCAAGATTAAAACAAGTTATAGACATTTTAAAGCCAGCTTTGGTGCATATATATATATATATATATATATATATATATATATGTGTGTGTGTGTGTGTGTGTGTGTGTGTGTGAATATTGATGAAATTATAATGAATTAATATATACTATATGTAATATAGAATTTAATTTAAGAAATCAATCTTTGCATTGCTTTTTAGGGATTAAAAATAGGTTATACCTGCAGAATATTTTAATAAATATTTCATATCAAACTCAATATGTTCCAAACAATCTTTGCCACTTCCTCTGTTCCATTTTCAAAACAATAATTACCATTATCCCAATCTCCCATGTCTGCAAACTTGGAATCATCCTTGACTTTTTTTTTAAATTTTTTTTTAAACCCTTAACTTCTATGTATTGGCTCCTAGGTGGAAGAGTGGTAAGGGTAGGCAACGGGGGTCAAGTGACTTGCCCAGGGTCACACATCTGGGAAGGCTATATTTGAACCTAGGACCTCCCGTCTCTAGGCCTGACTCTCAATCCACTGAGCTACCCAGCTGCCCCCCATCCTTGATTTTTTCCCTCTCCCTGATCCCCCATATCCAGTTGCCTAAAAATCTCATCATTTGTACCACCAACTTTTTCCAATTTTCTAATATTTCCTTTCCATAAAAAATTCATCAAAGTACTCACTTTTTCTCCTTTGTCAAGTACAATTTTTATCACATATGTAATGGTATAAAATGGAAGTAGAGAAGAAAGACTTTTTAAAATTGGTTGTTATTTTGTGTTTTTCTTTAGATTCAGAAAACTTTCAAAATAATTTTTTTTCAATGAGAGCTGCCTGGTAGCTCAAAGAGTTCTTTTTGTCTGTGAATTTTCCTTCATGGCAATCATAGCCTTGGAAATGAAGAATGTTTTTGGAACAAAGCAGACTGTTGAATTTTTTGTTCGCCTAAAATTAATTGGCAATGATTATATTGGGTGTAATTAATATTTAGGGCAGTTAGGTGGCACAGTAAGTTACATGCTACACCTAGAGTCTGCAGGACTCATCTACTTGAGTTCAAATCTGGCCTCAGACACTTCACTTAACCATGGACAAGTCACTTAACCTTGCTTGTTTGACTTTTCTTTTCTGTAAAATGAGCTGAAGAAGAAATTGGCAAACCATGCAAGTATCTCTGCCAAGAAAATCCCAAATGGGGTCACAAAGAGTAAGACACAACTGAAAAATAACTGAACAATATTTGATATTTAACTGTGAATATTTTTTAAAATAGTGACTTTTCTTGTATGCTGAGGAATTCACAATTTTTTTCTGTCATTTAATTACCATAATATCTTTTACCCTCCAACCGTTTTAGGTTTTCAAAGCATGAAAAGTATTCAATCTGAATGTGGGCTTTGATTCTTGAGTTGCCCTGTAGCTTTTTACTAATGTTGAAGGGAAAAGCAAATACTACTCTTTCACTATTATTTTTTGTAGGACACAAATATATATATATGACTGCCTTAGAAAGCTTTAGAATATGCTTCTAGAAATATTGAAAGGATCAGAAGAATTCCCACAAATACATGTTTCATCCTTTCGCTCATCTGTACCCCTCTACCAGTAAATGCAGAGAAGACCAACAAGATTTGAAAATAGGATGCAGGCCAAAGATATCTATTCATCTGTGGTGTTTCTAGGCAGCAGGCAGCTTTCATTGGCGGCCAGTCTCAGTGTCTCTGCTGTAGTTTAGATTTTAGGCAGCAAGGTCAAATTACCAATGCTCATCATATTTTTTTCTCTATGGGCAATTCTTCCATTCAAGCAGTATTCAGCAGAGTAAGTGGGGCTGACAAGGAACAGATTGTTATATACATTTTTTTTAATATTTGCCTGATGCAGTTTGTGCACACCCTGTTGAGCCAAAACGATTCTCTTTTATAACGCAATAGGCACTTGGTCAATTTTTATTAAATGCTTTTTTTCTTAAATAGGAAAAAATATTTGATGTGTGTTGCTAGAGATTGGGGGGGGGGGAGGAATCCATAAAAAACAGACAGCAAAAATCTATAAAATAGATCAGTAAAAGCATCTCATCATCACTATCATGTCACTCTCCTCTCCATCTCCCTTGCCATCTAATTTGGCACAAGGTTTGGATGATATTGTTGTTCAGTCATTTTCAGTCATGTCAAATTCTTTGTGACCCCATTTGGAATTTTCTTATGTTATCTAAATATTACTTCACTTCCATCCCATTAGAGATCTTAGTTAGTGCCTGACATCCGTAATGATAAAATTGCTTCATTTCAGTTTAATTTTGTTAGCTCTTATAGAAAAGACCAGTTATCATGGTCAAATAGCAGCCCACTTATAACCCTAAATTTAAGATATGCAAATTCTGGGGGAAACTCTTCTTCCTTCAGAGACATGCTCAAGATCTGAGGATTTCCTCTAAGTATTGTCTTAGCTCATTCCTGCCTTTTAAAACCCTGGTGAACACTGTATTATGTGAAAATGGTTCACCTCTATTAGGTCCTGGAGAATTCCAGGCAGCTCTTTATGGGGACCTCCAGTAGTCTGCCATCGCCATGGCAACCACAGCTCACTGTTGGTTGAACTTGTAAAATAAGCAAGGGACAAGTCTATGAGGATAAATTGCATCCAGATACACTGATAGGGTCAAATGCTTTCTTACTCTCCTAACATCCCTTTTCCCTCAGTTGATTTTCTCTTTGGTGGGTCAGAGTTATCTCTATAGATTTCTCAGTGATATATTTTTCAACTCATACTCTCTCAAAGGAACAGAAAATTCATAAAGTAACATTTTAAAATAAGGGATTCAATGGCACTGAGCATATTTATTCTAGATTAGTCAGAGGTAAAGTCCTTGAGGACAGGCATTGTTTTTGCTTTTGACTCTGTATCCACAACTATTAACATAATGCCTGGCATGTAGTAGGGGCTTAATAAATGCTTATGTGCTCATTAAATGATTGAAATCAACCACTCTATTAATTAGTCAGTAAATTAGGGTACAATGAACTACAGTTATCATATTTTAAATAAGTGAATGGAATGCTTATAAATCACATACATTCCCTCCCTAAAGTATTTATTTCAGGTAAACACTTTTGGAACCTCAAATTTTCCTTTGGATTCCCAGGGTAGCATTTCGTTATGTTGGAGAAGTAATATCTTGCATTTGCAATGTTAGCAGTTGCCAAGGCAACCTACAAAGTGCTTTCACATATTAGCATCTCTCATTAAACCTTAATGCTGTGATATAGGTACTATGGGTATTTTTGCCCTCATTTTAAAGATGAAGGAACTGAATCTCAAAATGACTTGATGAGGTCCATGTTTGACAGCTGTTCACATGACTCCTAGGTAGCCAGTGGAGAGAGTGCCAGGTCTGAAGTCAAGAAGTCTTTCCTTCCTGAGGTCAAATCTGGCCTCAGATACTTACTCACTGTGTGACCATGGACAAGTCACTGTTTGCCTCAGTTGCTCACCTGAAAAATGAGGTAGGGAAGGAAATGACAAACCACTTCAGTATCTCTGCTAGAAAATCCCAAATGGGGTCACAAAGTGTCTGATATGACTGAGAACAACTAAGTAAATGTTCACTAAACTATGTAAATAGCAGCTTTTCTAACTCCAAGCTCAGCTCTCTGTGCATGACAAAACCAACATTCTTATGCTGTGTTAAGACAGAAAGAAACTGGCAGATAGGAGAATTACTCAATAAATAGTCATTATGCATGTATTAAGCACCTACCATATGCCAAGCACTGTGCTAAGAACTTTACAAATAGTATCTTATTTAGTTCTCACAAAATTTTAGGAGTTAGATAAATAGGTGAAGTTATTATTTCCATTTTATAGTTGAAGGAATGGAGGCAGGCAGAGTTGAAGTGACTTGCCCAAGATCACACAGCTAATAAGTGGCTAAGGCTGGATTAAACACAAGATCAGGTCTTCATTACTCCACATCCAGCACCCTATCCACTGTACCACTCTATCTCCCTAGCTGCACCACTCGCTTCTCTAGCTATATAGTTCATTGATCAATGTGTGTGTGTGGGGGTAAGGGGGCAGAGGAGTATTTGTTTCTATTTACAAGAAAGAGGAGGAGCTCAGAAAATCTACAAATCCAAGATGTGTAGAAATGGAAGTATTATGGTCTCTAAAGAGTAATAGTTACAATTCTCTGTCCATATTTATTGATCATAGGCTCATAGATTTAGAGGTATCAGGGATGTTAGAAGTTATCAAACTAATCCCTCATTTTACAGATGAGGAAACTGAGGCTAATAGATGTTTAAGTTCCCTGTCCAAGATTGAACAAATAATAATCAGTGAAGTTAGATTTAAATTCAAGTTTGAACTTCTGACTCCAAATCTGATGTCCCTTCCTTATACAAAAGCAAACTAAAGTTAAAATCTTAGGAAAAAACTGGGAGACACAACTGAGCTCTCATTGATCAAAGAAGCTACCGCATACAGTTGTCAAGGGTAGACTGAGCACTCAGGAAGACCTGAGTTCGAATCCTAAGTTAGACACTAGGTATGTGGCCATGGGCAAGTCACATAACCTCTCTTAACTTCAGTTTCCTTACTTATAAAATAAAACTCCTAATCTGTAAAATAATTATAGCACCTACATCACAGGACTGGACAATGAGATAACACATATAAAGTGTATTGAAAATGTTAAAGTGCTACATAAATGCTGGCTATTATTCATGATAATTTTAATACTAAATTATTCAGTTTTTTGTTTTTGTATTGAAAGTTTACAGATGAAAATAGATAGTATAGTAATATTATATTAAGACACAAAGCTAAAATTATATTTATAAATTCCTTCCCTTTCCCCAAAATAGTAAGCACAAAGTCCATTAGGCAGCAAATCTGTTTACCTTCCCTAGAATCATATTGGTGCTTGAACAGAGTTTAAAAAGCACATACAATTCCAGCCATCTCATCTCTAAGACTCTAGAAAGCCATGATTTCATGGACGAATCCACCTTCCAAAGGTTTCTGAAGCTAACAAGTAATTAGTAACCTGGTATCCCTCCTTCTGATAATGAACTCTTCAGACTTATTTGGGCTGGTCCTCAGATGACAAAATTCAGTCTATGTCCAGACTCTTATTCAAAACTTTTCCAGCTTGATGGAATTTGCTACTTAGTACTCTGTGGGCATAGAAACAAACCCATTCACCTGCAGATCAGGATAATGCACCAGAGCAGGATTTTAGGAACTAAGCACCACTAAACACCCTCAATAAAATATGTTCTGTGTCCCTTATTTCATGTTTTAATGAGTCTCAGAGGGGTGAAATGATGTGCCAAAGATCACTGTAAAAATTAAAAGAGCCAGTAACCAATGTTTGATAGAAGGGAGATAGAGAAAATCTGTATGGTGAGTCTCATTTCCAGCTCTCCCCTGGGGCCAAATATAAACTGGGAGATTTTAAGGGGGTGTCACCCCCAAACTGGGTGACCTGGATGGTTGTGCCACCTCACAGGAGTTGGGGGCAAGGCTTCCCTATAAGATGAGGTATGTGGTACCCCAACCCAATTCTGAATAAGGATGGGGTTCACACAAACATCCCCCCATCAGTTAATTTCACAGCAGGTGGGCTAGCTTCAAGATGGAGGCAGTCAGACCAAGCTGTGGTTCCCCTCTCATTTGTTGTCTCTCAGGCACTCTGGAATGCTATCTGACTGATGAATGACTTTTATTATTCACAATTCAGGGATTGGGGAAAAGGGTGAAGGGCAGAGGGATTTGGGGGTGCTCTCTTCTCTATTTCTATAGGAACAGTCACTTGGATGGGAAACTTTGAGCTCCCACTCCTAAGATTCTTCCCCTGCCCCTTCTCCTTCTGTTTCTATTTCTAGTTTTCTATCTTTTTCTATAATTGTAAATTTTGACTGAAAGGGGGTCTGTCAGCAAGGTTGGGTAATGGGAAAAGGAGACTAAGAGATCACTCCCAAAATGGAGTTCAAAAACTTAGCTGACTTGATGGTTGAAGTCTTGATGGGTGAGATGTGATGGAATGACTTTGATCAGGGAATCAGAGTTTCAATTTCCAAAGCAAGATCCTCAGGAAGCGCTCAGGACTGGATCTGAGCTGGGTTATCTACCTCCTCCCTCTTCCCAGTCCTCCCCTGAAGCCCTCTCCTCTTCCTCCTTCCTCTGAGAAATTCCCAGAATTCTCTCTGGTCTCAACTGTCAGCAACTGTCAGCAATGGCCTTCTCTGGCTCCTTTTGTCCCATCCCTCTTGCACAAATTCCATACTTACATTATCTCGGTTTTGTGTGGTGGGACTTTAATTCATGCATCACTATTTCCTATTCCTATCTTATGTTCCCCCTCCCTCCAAAATAATAAATCTTTATCTTGTCTTACTATACTAATTATCTATCTATTACTATTCTAAGACGGGTTGGTAGGGGGACAAGGGTGGCAATTTATTTAACAATATTTACAGGATGTATAACAATTTTGTAACATGAAAAATTTTCCATTGAACACAGTCTAAGTTTACAGTGTAACAATTTCCTTATCCTTAAACTCTTCTAAGTTATTATTTAACCTATCTGTGATTTTAACAGAATTTTAACTTCTTTCTACTTTTAATATGTCTATCAAGCAATGCAATACAGCTATCTTATTATTCCTAGCTGTTATCAATTATGTTTTTACTATATACATTTTAATGTAATGTTAGTTTTTAAATTGAGAATCTATTTTAGTTTGTTAGTATTCTTAATTATCTATCCAACAACACTTATATATTTTATTCTTAAGCTTTTCCTGCACTCATTTGCTAAAAATTTTTTTGAACTTCCCTAGTCCTTTCTACACTTTCCCTATGTCTAATGTCCAAATTATCTGCTAAATTGTTAGCATCCTTACATCACACAACTAGGAGGAAGATGGGAATCAAATCTAGCTTTTTTTGTGACTCTAGAATCTAATTCTCTTTCCATCAAGTCATACCACTCTTCCATGTCAAGGAAAATAGGATGAAGTGGAATGATAACAATGTCTGCAAAGAATTTATATTCTACTAAGGGATTTGAAGTGGTGAGATAGGTAACATGTCCAAATAAATTATTACCAGATTATGTACAAAGTGACTGAGGGAGATAAGAAAGGGAAGGAACTAATAACTGGAGGATTCAAGAAAGAACTCTTCTAGGAAGAGGAGCTAGATAATAATTCTCATCTTATCTACCTCCTAGAGAATAGTAATGAATATGAAGTTCTTTGTAATCTTATAGTAGCACTATATAAATATATAGGAATTCTAGGTGGTATAGTAAAGTGCTGGACCTGGAGTCAGGAAAACTCATCTTCTTGAGTTCAAATCTGGTCTCAGACACTTAATTATGGTGTGATCCTGAGCAAGTCATTTCACCTTTATTGTCTCAGTTTCCTCATCTGTAAAATTAACAAGAGAAAGAAATGGCCAACTGCTTCAGTATCTTTGCCAAAAAAATCCCAAATGAGATTATGAAGAGTCTGAAACCGCTGAGAATAACTGAACAACAACTATATATTATTTATGTACCAAAATTTTAACAACTATTTCAAAGTTTAAGGATTTTCTTATAAGATCAATTTTCTACAGCATCAAGTGCCCTTACAAAGTTACTACTACAACTTTCCTAATATTTCTAGAGTATTCCAAGAGAGTAGTTTATGCATTGGAAGAATCTAGTTCAATTTCAAACTAATTACTGATCTCATATAGAACTGTTTATGATTGGACAGGTGAGTACTTCTAATGGACATTGTTCATGGTATCTTTTTGTGAGCTAGAGAAGAACTATATTTGATTTTACAAAAATTGATTAATATCCAAAGAAGTAATCACATTTCTTTTTTATCTTTTTAGCAATCTTGACACAGAAGAATTATGTGGTAAGTTCTTTTAAGATAAATTAAACCCAAAGATATCTTGACATAATCAAAATTTGTTTGAGAGAGGAAAGAAATAAAGGGTATGATAACTCTGAATCCTCCTTGAAGAATATATGAAGAAAAATTTTGTGGGTTAAGAAAATATATCACTTAACCTTTGAAGCTAAATTAGGGATATATTTCCAAAGTTAATTTATAGGGGGCAGTTGGATATCAGTGGATAGAGAGCCAGGCCTAGAGGCTGGAAGTCCTAGGTTCAAATCTGGCCTCAGACACTTCCTTGCTGTGTGACTCTGGGCAAGTTACTTAACCCCCATTGCCTAGCTCTTACTGCTCTTCTGCTTTGTAATCAATACACAGTATTGATTCTAAAAAGGAAGTTGAGTTAAAAAAAGTTATTTATACTTTTAATACTTTTCCAATAAAATTACCAAGAGGATTCTTTATAGAATTTGTTAAAAATAATAATGAAATTTATATGGAAAAACAAATGATCTAGAATACCAACTTAAGCAATGAAGAGAAGTAGAGATGAAGGAGGAATAGCATTTCCAGGCTTCAGACTGTATTATAAAATACCTGTCATGAAAATAATCATATATTGGTTAAAAGAAATAAAGAGAAACCAATGGAACAGACTTGACATAGGAGAATCAGAAACAATGGAACTCAATAGAAGACCAGAGTTTCTCCACTCTCAGGGAAAAAATCTCCTCATTTGATTAAAAAAATTGCTAGGAAAACTACAAAGCAATGCAGTAAAAATTAGGCTTAAACAGTACCTTATAACATTCTGCAATATGTTCTGAAAGGATATACAACATTAATATTTATCAGGCTATAAAAATTAGAAGAAAAACAGATTATATATAATTCACAGCTATGGGTAGGAGGTATGTTCTTAACTAAACAACAAAGGTAATTATTAAAGATAAAACAGATAATTTTGATGACATGAAACTGAAATGCTTCTTCACAGACAAAATTAATACACATAGTATAAAAAAGGAATTGATGGAAGGGGGAAAAAACTTCATATCAAGTTTCTCTAATAAAAGTTTGGTATTCAAGATGTATAAACTATATCTATGTCTATATGATTAATAGCCACTTCCCAATTGATAAGTGATCAAAGACCAAAGAGTTCTCAAAAGAAGAAGTGCAAAATATGCAAAATGAAAAATGAAAAAAAAATTCACAACCACATAAAAATGCTTTAAAAAAAAGTTTTTTTTTTGTTGTTACTTACTATTTGTTGTATGGGATAGCTCTCCTCACATTACATAAGATGATGTGAGAAATAAGAGATAGTAATAAAAACTTATTTAAAATAGGAGGGAAAAAGCTAAATTCTGATCCTTTATGAATTTCTGTAAGAGTACAATAGGCATTTCTTTTTGCTATAATTTTTGTTAAAACACATATTTTGGTGATTCATTGTTGAAAAGGTTGAGATCTCATTAATTTGCTCACAGGAAGCCAATTTTTACTGCAATTAGTACATTACTTTCACAAGAACAAACTCTCAATTAGTTTCAACAGATTTTAGTATTTAATGCAACGTCTTTAACTTCTGCCCTTATTGTGTTTTGTAAAATATTGAGTGCAACGGGTCCTCTCCAAGTTGTGGAATCATTTTGATTTCAAATTTGAAAGTCATCTGAGGTCAGATGGTCTGATTCTGCTATCATATGGCATATGAAGAAACTATGGCATCATGTCGCAGTGGATAGAGTGCTGGACTTGCAGAGGAGCTGGGTTCCAATTCCAATTCTGACCTTTACTTCCTATATGACTTTGGAAAAATTATTTGACCTCACTTTCCTCACAAATGATATAAAGAGGCTGAAATAATAAGTAAAGTCACTTCCCATTCTAAATCTATGTTCCTATAATTCCTTAGTTTTACTGATAAAGTTACTTAGATTCCATGATGCAGGGGAAAGAGCCCAGGATTTAAAATTGGAAGACTATAGTTCTTCTGCTTATATCCTATATGATCTTTGGCAAGTCACTTAATCTCTATGCATTTTAATTCTCTTATCTACAAAATGAAGAGATTAAACTGGATAAGAATTGGATCTGCCACTAAAATGTAAAAATGTCATTTCCCTTTGTAAGGAGCAAGAGATGAAATGACTGAGGAAACAAAGATTTGATTTTCTGTCTCTTCCTTCTCAGTATTCTCCTAAGACAGTGATGGGCAAACATTTTAAAGAGGGGGCCAAAAGAAAGGAAATGCTCATCTGTCATTCTGTTTCTAAGGCAACTCTTTTGAAGTTTTATTGTATTGTATCCTACTCATTGTATTTGTCAGATTATGAATAATGTCGCAGGGCTGGATAGAACATTTCAGGGGGCTGCCTCTGGCCCACAGGCCGTAGTTTGCTCATCACTGTCCTAGGACATCAGCCAAGCCACGCAAATCATGGCCAGATTTTCACATAATCTGCATGGATTGTCCTCTAGTCTATCCCTTCCTTCTCATTCAACTGAACAGGCCTTAGGTAGCATAATTTCTGCTTACGTCTCTGAGTACAACTAGAGATGAGTTCCTCTGAAATTCTTTATTTAAAACCACAGGCACTTCTCTAAGATGGTAGCATCATTTCTAGCATTTTTATTTTTGCCCTTACTTCTCAGAACCCATCTCTAATACATGAATATCATTTTCAAGTTCATTAAACTGCTACTACATTAACAACAAATTCAATATAGAATTCCAAATAGCAGAATTCCAAAATAACAAATCTCAAAATATCCATTCTGCACAACAAATACACACACAGAAACATACTCACATCCACCATATACATATATGTATGTGCATATATTTGTGTATATGCACATACACATATGTATTTATTAATGAATTGACTAGTTTCTAAAAATGTCAATAAAAAACTTAGAATTTCTTCTTTTCTTTCTTTTTTTTCACACTATCTATTCACTGTTAGCTTGTATGCAAATAAAAACACGAATGCAGATTTGAGTGAAAAATAAAATGTGTTTATGCAGAAATAGTTTATGCATACTAATTAATATGTAAGGATAGAGAAATCCATGCCTTACTATTCATTTTCTGTTATTCTTAAATTAAAAATAGAAATTAAGTTCAACAGGGCAGAAATAAGACATACAGACCATTTCTCCACTTATTGTGATTAATATAAATCACTCATGCACGTGTATATTTATGATTACATATATGTATATGTATGTGTGTACGTATATGTGTATGTATATGTATAAGAAATATGTTTATAGACAAGGTGGGATTTAAATATTACACACACACACACTTTGGGGTCCTAAACCTCTCAACAAGGTGTGTAAGACACCCTTTTTCTGTAGGATTTTTTTGCTCTTTCAACCTGCTCTCATACTAGCAGGTCTAAGTTTTTAGAGATAACAGTAGACATTTACAATGAAATTTTTCTAGGGTTCTATGGGTACCCCTATTGAGAAGAAATATTCTTCCTTGACTCACTACTCTAGCCTTTAAGCCCCCATCCACTATTTTCTGTTAATACAACCAGTCATTCATCATGACACCTTTTGATCTTAAACAGAACCATTTACTTAATAAGGCAAAAGAATTACAACTATATCTATATAAAATAAAATACATGAGTCATAAATCATAATGCACATCTATGGTTAAATCCCTTTCTCACATTAATATGCTCAAAAGGGATATAGTCACAGATTCTAAGGACCTGACACAGAAACACATTAAGGAGGGAAGTTTAAGGCAACTTGCATCCCTAAAGTACAAGCATTAATGTGATTGGTTCATTCAGGAACATCCACGCCATGGGAAACTATTAGGTGTGGATCCTCAGAACTCTTTAGACTGGAGGACAAGGAAATTCTCTCCTCTACTGAACACAGTCTTTGTAAGTTTTCAATTAATTAATCATCATCCTTGAAAAAGAATTTAGAAAGAATAGTAGTTCTCTTTAAGTCAGACAACTAATTGCTAAGCTCATCAAACCAGCCATCTCAAGACCAGAGTAGGCAGTTTCTCACTTCCCCAGATGCAGCATTGCCCAATCAGAACAGATCTCTGAGAAAAACAACCTTTTCTCTGACTTTGATGCTAAAACTTCTTTAAGATCCTCTCTGCTTTTCCTTCTCTAGCCAGAGGTGGCAGTCGAGAGCAATAATCCCATGCAAAATTTAACCTTTCTCAAACCCTGGGTGACCAGAACATCAATGGAAGACAGATAAAATCATTTCTCGCTGACTACTCAGGAATCCCTCACCCGAAACCTTTTCTTGGCTGACCATAAATGTCAAAGTGCCACTTCTTTTCACTTCTCTTGAGTATCTGTCATTTTCTTGCTAGAGTGGTTTTAGTTTAATGGCAAAAATGAGTTCCTCCTATAATACAATTTTATTTTATATTCATTTATAAATTTTATTTTACATATACTTATATTTATATCAATTTTTTAAAATTACAATTCCTTAAATCTTCCTAAAAAGTTGAGTCCTTTCTCAATCAATACTTCAGTTTCAAATGTTTCTATTATTTCTCATTTTCTTTGTTTTATCTTCTTTAGTCATAATACCTATAACATAATGAAATATAACACAAGATATATGTCATAATATGTAATATTTACATATAAATGAGCTTTGTCATTACCTGTCCTTTGCAGTTCTGTAACTTTCAACGTGTTTCTCTTTTTGGTACCCCATAAATTTTGTTTCTTCATACTCATATTTATCTAGATTTTTAATAAATAAAAGACCTTTCTCAGCCTCTTTATAACATTAAGCTTTTCCCACAAGTGAGGAATCATTCCTCACTGTTGTCAAAGAGATTTAAGTCTTCAAATTCATATCACAGATTATTTTCTTTCCAAAACTGTCCAAAATCTCTCTTGAAAATTGTTTCTTCATATCTATGTTTTAAAAGTTCATATTCAAACAAATCTCTTTTTAAAAATTCATATTAGGCATCAAAATGTTCCTTCCATAACAAAGACAAAGTCCCATACCTTTTGGAAAATAATACAGAACTCTTTCTTTACACAAAAGAACTCTTGGTGCCTTTTTCGTTATTTACTGCTCCTTATAAAAAGAGCATCAAAGAGTCAACCTCAGGCAGAGTTATTGCCTTCATTCATTCAGTTAACATTTAAGTACCTACTAAGTGCAACATAGTGCAGCTAGGTTGCACAGAGGATAGAGTGCCAGGTCTGAAGTCAAGAAGACTTCCTGAGTTCAAATTCAGCTCAGATACTTCCTAGCACTGAGACTCTAGACAAGTCCTTTAACTTTGTTTGTCTCAGTTTCCTCACCTGTAAAATGATCTGAAGAAGGAAATGGCAAACCACTCAAATATCTTTGCCAAGAAAACCCCAAATGGAGGAAGGAAGAATAGAACACAACTGAAAAATGACTAAACAACATGTGCAAGGCACAATGTGAGAGGCTAGGGAGACAGATGAAAACAAAATGGTCCTTGCCCTCAAGGATAAATATATGTATATATTAAGTCAGTACAAAATACGTAAGAAGTAAATTTGGTTAATGTGGGCATTAGAAATTAAGGCGATCACAAAATGCCCTTTATAGAAAGTGCCACTCGAGCTAAGCTTTGGAATGAAGCTCCAGGAAATCCAATCTCAGCTCTGGCTCTTCCTTTTCCCACCAAGTCTAGCTAAATATACACAGTAATTAACTCTCTGTCCAGGTCATCTCATAGGAAGTGAAGAGAAGAAATGAAGAAATTAATCAAATAATTCAAGGGAAAAAGGAGGGGAAAGCCTTTCCTTGGCTTCCATCATCCATTAAGTTGGCTGTTTCTCATTTGTCTTTGTCTAATTAACAGCTTTGCTTAAAAAAAAAAAAAAAAAAAAAAAAAGCAAGGTATTGGAGGCTGGGAGTGGTGAAAAGGGAATTTAAAGAGCTGCCTTATTCTGGCTTTGCTACCTACTTTTTCTACTCTCATTTCTCAAACAATACATTGTCCTCTCTCTATTTAGAAACTTCATGTTTTTAAAGTATTATCTTACTTTTAACTTTAATCTCTTCTTGAAAAAAACAAAAATAAAAAACAGCCTTTTTTCCCCCTCCATAATCACACTAAATCAAGTAGCCACACATCTCAGCATCCTCAGGATGTTTCTTAGAAAGCTTTTAGAACCTTCCCTAAGGATTTCATCTGTCTTCTTATCAGTAGTGTGGCTGGCATTCTTGGGTTTCCTGAAGGTTGCTGTAGAATGTATTGTTTTATTCTAGTCATCCTGATATTCGTGTTTATTATTTTTCCCACTGTATCTTAATCACTAGAATTATAATGTGGTCCTTCTTATTTTGTGAATTTTGTGTATTCTGACTGAAATTAAATATTGAAGGTTTTTGTTTTAATTTGTTTTAGCTGGGGAAGAGAGAAGGCTATCTTGACTTTTTTTGGTTTTGTGGACTCTATGCATGGATGTGGCAATGTACTATTTCAGAGTTGCTTAAGGATAGTGGGAGAATCGTTGATTTACCCAGGGTCAACAGTATGTCTCAGAGGCAGAATCTATACCTAAGTTTGACATTAAGAGAGACACCGGTAGGCCGGGCTGCCTCTCACTGCAATTATATTCACTAAAACAAAATGTTGCAATTTTATACATTTTAGAGCAAACATGTCTGACCATATCTAAGGAATCTTCATTCATGCAAGAAAGAAACAGAAACTGTCAGTCATGACTCTCATGATTATATGTATTCCTTTTTTTAAGCTTTATTGATGTCTTTTGGTTTTAAATGATATTTACAGATTACTTTCATTTCACGAGAGGCCTCATAATAAAGTCAAACAATGAAATAAAAAGAATAGTACAATGACCCCATTTGTGAGTGCCTGCAACACTTCACATTTCACGTCTGTTTTACCACCAACTCACTATTTTAAAAAATTAACAGAAATTCTTTTCTTTCCCTCCCACATCTACTTTACTGGGAAAAAGAAAAGAAAAACAAGAAAACAAATTCTCTCAATATTTTTGTTATGCTTCACACTAAATCCATCACCTACCTCTAATGGAAAGCACATTTTATCATCAATCCTCTGGAATCCTGAATAATCCTCATATTGATCAGAGTTCTCACAGATTTCAAAGTTGCTTGCTTTTCCAGTATTGTTTAAATTGTTCTCCTGAGGATTGACAGGTGGCACAGTGGATAGAGTGCCAGGGTTGGAGCTGGGATGACCTGGGTTCAAATTTGACCTCACACACTTCTTAGTTGTGTGACCCTGGGCAAATCACTTAACCCCATTTGCCTAGCCCTTGCCCTTTGGTCTTAGAGTTGTTACCAGGCAGAAGGTAAGGGTTTTGAGATAAATAAATAATTTTTCTTGGTTCATGTATTTTTTAGGGGAAATCAATTAAATATATAATCTCAATATCAAAATGCTTTTTTCTGTTGCTTTTACTTTTCATTTCTTAATTAAATTTTTTGCCACAATTAGAACCTATTTTTATATTTGACATGATACTGCCCCAATTAATGTTCTCCACTTCTAACAAAACATTAATTCTTCCCATCAACATGCTGGGGACCAGAAATCTCAGGGCTTGCTGAGGGTCAGTCACTCCCAGGATTAATTTCTGCAGCTGGAGTTTGACCCTCCAGCCCTGGTAGGACTTGCAAAGCAGAGCCGATTTTGTTTTATATTCATGCCATCTCTGCTTCCTGTTGCAAATCTAAAGGGAGCAGGATGATTGCTTTGTTGCCTCTAGCTGGCTTTTAAGTATTTTCATAACCTCTCTCTTTTATGCTAGCCTCTCTTTCAAATCTTGTTCTTGGTAGCTAGGTATTTTAAGGTATTTATAGATTTGTGGAAGATAATTGTAATGAAACTGCATGTGACTGGGAGCTTGATCTGAGAGAATAACAATAAGAAAGCTTTGTGAGCAATATTGAATATATTTAAACCGTACAATTTTTGTACTTCCTGACTACCTATTGAACATTAAATTTAAAAATTCTAAATTAAGTTTAAATAGTATCTCTGAAAATTGAAGGTGTAGGAATTATGAGCATATGATTCATGGGTTTGGGGTCAATCAGTCAATCAATAAATATTTATTAAGCACTTACTCTGTGCCAGGCATTATGTAAGTGCTGAAATGGGAATTCAAAAAAAAAAGACAAAAGATAGTTCTTCCCTCAAAGAGCTTACAATCTAATGGGGTCAGGTTACCAAGGCCAGGATTGCTCCTAGAAACTTTAGTTTCTATATGCCAAGCCTCTGCTTGTATGGCCACATCCTGGGAAGGTTCCTAGGCTTCCTTTAACCTATCCTGTAGATTTGAATTGACACATCCTCTGCTTTAGCACTGATTGGGAAAGAAGAGGGCAGAAGAGGGCTGTTAGTACAAGGGGAATCTCAGAAATCCAGAAGACAAAGAAAATGTTATGGTTCTAATACCTTCCCATTCCCACACCCCCCAGAAAAAAGATCCAATGATTTATTGGGATATTGTAGAGGGTTTAAAAATGTAGAAAAAGTTTTGAGTCAAACAAAGCTTTTACTAAGACCTAGACTGTTTAGAAAAACTTAGGGTTCCCTTGATCCAAACAAAGCTGAGATCCTGACCTTTTAGTTTTTTAAGTAAGAGTTAAGTACATGGTCTTGGTGACAACATTTTCAGCTGTGACTTTTTAAATTGTTCCTTATTCTATTGTTAATGTCTGGCAAAGTGATTGGTGGATACTCTGAATGTATTCATTGTTAAACTTTGGCAGTTTGTGGCTCAAATGCCAACTAACTTCCACCTACAGGACAAGCAAGCCAGCCTAGATGAAACAAGACACCCTGATGGAGAGAGTGGAGGCAGAATGTGCCAGGGAAGCCAAACCACCAGCAACATTTTGATCAACCTCTTCCCTTAGACCCAAATGGTAACAGCCAAAGACCCTCCAACCCAAGAGTCTTAGGAGTAGCAGTGACTTCATAAAACCATTAGACCTGTTTTCCAGCTCTGCCTTTGAAGCCATCATTGAGGAGAGTATTTGTGGAGGAAGAGCTCATTTTCCTAACTATCCAGTTACCAGTTACCTCAACTGGCAGTCTTAGATGTGGCAGTTTTCTCCAAATTCCTGGTCCTGCTTCCATTCAAGATCTCATAGCTATCAATCCAAGGAAGCAACTTCTTTAGAGAAGGGGCTAGTCATCTTCACTAATTGCCACCCAGAGGTAGACAAGCCAGTCTAACTGAAGGAGCAGGGCACACTGATGGAAAGACAGGAGGTACCATGTGCCAAGCAAATTGGTCCATCAGCACTACCATTTTGACCACCAGTTGGGAACAGCCCAGGATCCTTAACCCAAGAGCTTTAGAATTAACAATGCTTCTAGCCCAGGACCCTTAGCCATAATCCTTGGGAAGCAACCAATATGGAGATGAAGCTTGGCAACTGCTCCTAAGAAGCTACAACTATAACTTATAAAGTCTCAGAAAAGAAAATGCATGCACCAAAGTCCCTGATACTATCAAATGATTTATTGCTAAAAACTGATATATATGATTTTTTCAGTGCTGATAGCATTAAAAAAGAAATAATAACATTTGCTTTGCCACTGGATTCTAAGACCCATGGGACTTTTCTACCTGATTTGCAGCTGAAACCTTCTTATGTAAAAGATGGCAGCATGGCTAACCCTGTATTTTTCAGGGATTCCATGCTGCCATCCTTTACATAACACCTTCCATGTGTGAGGTTTCCCCCATTAGAGTATAAGCTTACTGAGAGTAAGGACTATCTTGCTTTTCTATTTGTATTCTCAGTCCTTAGCATAGTGCATTGTGCACATTAAACACTAAATGAATGCTTTTTAATCCTTTCATCTATTCCAACATAGGTGGCCTTGAGATCTGTGTTCTTGAGAAGTAAAAAAGAAAAATGAAAAAAAGGAATGGCGTTGAAGTCAGAGAATATGGGTATAGGGCAGAGTTATCAAACTCCAAATGCTCATAAAATTCCAGTGTGGCCTAACATATTTAAAAGATGTATTAAATAAAAATATAAAACAACATAGACTGTTAATTTGTGATTTTCTAAGTCCATATACTACCACTGGGGAACCATTTCTATTTGAATTGGATGTGACTGGTGTAGTATGTGAGCTGTCCATGTAAGATGTGTATGTCCATATGAGTTGTCTAAATGGAGCTCATGGGAAGACATCTGGAATCTTGCCCTCATTATCAAGGGGAAATTTTTGAGTCCTGCTTTGAAAGGAGCAAGGGAAAGGTCTGGGCTATAAGATAAATGCTCAGTTATCCTCTGAGAAAGAATATTCAATGAGAACTAGGTATCTCTACCCCACTTATTATTGCTGATGTGGCCCGTGGTTCTTTTGCTGTTGTTAAAAAGCAACAAAGCTGCTGGCTTTCCTAGTTACTATCCCTTAAAGAAGAAAGATACCCTCAAAATTACACCAAATTTTAAACAAAAAATGGTCATAAATAGTAAAAAAGGACTGAATCCAATCATCCAAGCAAATAGCAAACAAAATCAGAGTTCTAAAGAACAGAAAATATTAGAAAATTCATGTGAGTTAATAAGCTCTTTAGAGGCAACAAGCTTGTGATATCTCACTCAGGTATAAAACAGATACCCCAAACTCATCCAAAGAAATGTCCAAAAGTCCCTAGAGAGGCAAACTAGAAATCAGGGAATCAGGGACATAGCGAGAAGCCGGCTTTCATATGTATATACACACATGACTTCCTTGAAGAAATCTTTTTCTTTTCCCTGGGGTTGATTCCAAAGAGAACCTGGAGCCATGTGTGTATCTTTCTTTCTTTTTTTTTTTTTTTAGTTTTTTTAAACCCTTAACTTCTGTGTATTGGCTCCTAGGTGGAAGAGTGGCAAGGGTGGGCAATGGGGGTCAAGTGACTTGCCCAGGGTCACACAGCTGGGAAGTGTCTGAGGCCAGATTTGAACCTAGGACCTCCCATCTCTAGGCCTGACTCTCAATCCACTGAGCTACCCAGGTGCCCCTTTGTGTATCTTTCTTAAAGAAGAAATAAAGAATGCCTCTATTCTCCAAAGCTCCCTCATCAACTCTATCCATCATACATGCACACAGAGGCTAGTCATCTTGCTCTTCACCAGTTAGGCAAATCTTATACAAAATGCTCCAGGTTTGAAACTCAAGTTACATGGGTTTGAATCCTAGCTTTCCTATTTACTACCAGTACAATTTTGGACACAATTATAATAGCTACCATTTACATAGAGCTTTACATGCATTCTCTCATTTGATCCTCCCAACAATCTTCTGAGAAATAAAGTGACTTGTTCAGGATTGCCCAAGTGGTAAGTAGCTGAAACAGGGCTTAAATTCAGGTCTTCTTGACTCCAAGATCAACAATCTATGTAAGGGCCAGAATGTAAGGGGTAAAAATAAAAAGATTGGACAAAATTTATAAGAGTGTGCTTGCCAGAAATCCAAATGACTTTTTATGGCAGTTTATTTACAAAAAGAGAAAGAGTAAAAGTAAGAAAACCAGAAAGAGTAGATATTTATTCCAACCTATATGAACCAAGTAGGGTTTAAGAGGCCCCAGCAAAGGGGGCCCAGAGGGAAATTAAGCAAAGGTTTTAGCCACAAGGCTTTCTCCAAGACAAGGGACCCTTCCAGAGGCTAGTACCTCCAGAACAAGCCAGGGAAAGGGGTCAGCCTTTTTCACTCACCCACGTGGTAGTTCTAAGGGAAAATAGAAAAGCAGTCCAAGGTCCTCAGCTGGAGCTCTCCAGGGTCAAGTTGAAGGTAAAAGACCTCTTCACAGGAAGTTCTTGCCACTTTTAAAAGACCATTCCTTTTGTCACTTCCTGTGCCTTCCTTCCCCTTTATGTGGACCAATTATAGCTAAAGCTTTGCTTAGGAGTGCTCAGTGGGAAGTCAGTCAATTCTGATTTGTCATCCACTATCACACAGGTGGGTCACATAGACCTCCCCCACATAAGGATAAGTGGGGTATATATGCTTCTGGTGATTAAATCTAAAAATGGGTGGGGGAGAGTTAATCCCATCTTCTCATCTAGCTACCTCTTTGGACCTCAGTTTCTTAATTTGGTAAAACCTTGATTTTACTACCAAGTTTTAAAATAACATTTCATGATTTTTCCTGTTTGTTCTACTTATCCTGTTAACTTCTTCCCCTAGACTAGATATAAACAAAAAAATCAACTCACTTGACAGTAAAGTTCTAGTGTCAATTATCTACTTCTATTTTTATTATTTTCTTCTTTGAATTTTGAGGTGTTCTTTCATGTAGACTTCATCTTAGCACCTACTACAAAAGCCCATTCAAGTTTCCACTTTATCTGCTAGGGAGTTAAGATACTATGCTCCAGTAAATTGTGTGCTCCCTTAGTGATGACAGTGATCATAAAGGAATGTGTTGATTCCTCCCCATGAAAAACAGATAAAACAATCTGATAAATATTTCAGTCACTTAATCATTCATTTCCTTTAGAAGTTAGATGTTAGATGTTAGATATTTACAAACACAAACTCAAGCATAGTCTTATAGATAGAAATTCTGAGTTCAAGTTCTGGCTTTGATATTTACTAGCTGTTCAATCTTATGCAAGTCACAATTTCTTTGATATTGCTACTTATTTTTGAAATGGAGCTAAAAAATATCATGATGTCCTCACAGTTTAATAGTAAGAAAAGCTCTTTCATAACCTTAACATATGTTAACTAATATCCCTGGAGAAAGTACCTAGCAATTCAATATTTAACAAATGCAAGGTTCCATGGTAGGATGTGGGCTTACAAAGACAAAAGTGGAAATTTTTCCCTGCCCTCAAGTGGTTTACATTCTATTGGAAAGGTGGGATACAATATTCAGAGAGAGAAGAAAATTAAGATAATATGGGCTGGGAGAGAGCACTAAACACTCTCACACCTGGTACCTTCTTTACAATTTATCACTAGGGAAAATTAGAAAGGGCTTTCAGTAGAAATAAGGCCAGACCTGAGCTTTGAAGGAAGCTGAGGCATCAAAGAAGCAAAAGCATTGGGGGTGTTTTTGCAGGGACAAGAGCTAGTCTATACCAAAGCACAAAGGAAGATGTGAAAGGTTGAGTTCTTGGAATGGCAAGCAGACCAGACTGGCTGGAGTGCAAAGTACAGGAAATGAAATCATGGGAGATAAATCTGGAAAGGCAGACTGAAGGTAGAGTGGGAAGGGCTATAAATGCCATGCTGAAATTTCTATTTTATCTCAGAGCAACTGTGCAGTGCATCCAGAGGCTTGATACCTTCTATGGTGGAACCCCTCTGTGAATTATGATACCTACCACTAGAGAACTGTGTGACCTTGGCACATTTATCTAATTACTTTGGTATTCAACTTAGTCACATACAAAATGAGGTGAAAGATTAGATGATGTCTAAAGTCACTTCCAGGTCTAAAATTTATCTTATGAATTCATACAGAATAGATGAAACCAAGTGAACCTTGGAATTGGAAAGGATCTTAGATTCTATTTCATTTGTTCTGATCTCTCACCTAATGTAATCATCTCCTGCGCAAACTCTTTAGCAGGTGATCAATTGGTTCACTAACTCTTATAGTGTTATGGAGCCTACTGTCTTACTAAGTAGTCTAGTCCAGTGATGGGCAAACTATGGTCCATGGGCCAGATGTGGCCCTCTGAAGTATTATATCTGGCCACATGACATTATTCCTAATCTGACGAATACAATGAGTAGGATACAATACAGTGAAACTTTGAAAGAGTTGCCTTAGAAACTGCAACGTGGAAAATGGCAGGGTGGAATTCCTGCAAGAAATAGGGTCAAGCCTCACCCAGAATTCCAGGGGACCCACCCTGGAGAACTCTGGGTGAGGGAACAGTTTGAAAGCAGTTAAACAGTTGATTCCTGGGGTTGAAGTGAGCAGGTCACTTTGCTTGCTGTTCCCGGTTTAGGATTGCCTTGGTGGCCATAGTGGCAAAAGCCATTTTGGTTTCTTCTCAGGAATTTGCCTGTCTAGTGGAATTAGACCTTTCTTGCAATAGCATTTTGTTATTCATTTAGTTATTTTAGATATTAGAAGTGATTATTATAAGCTTTGAGGGCCAGATAGATATAAAGTTAGCCACTCCCTCCTAGGGGGGAGGAGCACTTTCTACCTAATGGTTCAGGGCTTCCCAGATCATATCCAAATCCTTGGAACCCCTTCCCTGCCTCCCCTTCTTCTTTTATCAGAATAAACTTCATCTTTTGGGAGCAGTGCCTGTTTATTATTCTGGGGATACTTACATCCAACTTCAACTAAGTTTCCTTGAGCTTTCCAGTCCATACAAGTTAAATTCATCTGTCCCTGATAACTACAAGACATCAAGCTTCGCCTATTGTCCCTCAGTCAAACCTGTGGGGAATATAAATTGAGAAAGTGAACATTATTAGAAATTTGCCTTGCTGAGGCTTGCCAGAGGACATGGGTCCTGCCTCCATTTCCAACTGATTTCCAATTGCTTGGTGGGAGGGGTGAGAGTAAGGAGTACCTACCCCTCCCTACTTGCTCTAGCCTCCGTGTGGGGAAAGAAAGAAAGAAAGAAAGAAAGAAAGAAAGAAAGAAA